>NC_136160.1:7163827-7588791 GCF_965212315.1 Lampetra planeri
GGGAGGAGGAGGGGGGAGGAGGAGGGGGAGGAGGGGGAGGAGGAGGAGGGGGGGAGCAGGAGGGAGGAGCAGGAGGGGAGGAGGGGGAGGAGGAGGGGGAGGAGGAGGGGGAGGAGGGGAGCAGGGGGAGGAGGAGGGGGAGGAGGGGGAGGTGGAGGGGGGAGGCAGGGGGAGGAGCAGGAGGGGGGAGGAGAGGATGAGGGGAGGAGTGGGAGGAGCAGGAGCAGCAGGTAGGGCAGGAGGAGGAGGGGAGCAGGGGGAGCAGGAGGGGGAGGGGAACAAGAAAAGGAGGGGGAGCAAACAAGGAGGAGGGGGAGAAATAAGAGGGGGGGGAGCAAGGGGAGGAGGAGGGGGAGCAGGAGGAGGGGGGGGCAAGCGGAGGGGGGGAGCACGTGTAGGAGTTGTAGGAGGAGGGTGAGCAAGGGGAGGAGCAGTAGGAGCAGGAGGAGAGATGTTCACACCTCCCGTCACCCGCTCTTTCGCGCGACCACCAAACCACTTTAATTAATCGTTGCCATGACAACTCAACGCTCTGTTAAAAAGACACAAAGATAACAAAGACAAAGATCCCCCCTCCCGTGTAGCCTTTAACAGACTGCTGGGGCAAGTGCTGTTAGCGAGTAGCGCACCTATGAAGGCCGGAAGAGCACACGGAGGGGGTGGTGTGACCTACAAACCGCCCGGCCGCCTTTGTCTTCCCAGTGCCGATGTTTACACACCGCACCCAGGGTACTCATTTGAGGCTGAGTCGACCTAGGGGGATGCCCAGGACCGGTTCAGATAAATCGTCACTGGCGTCGGTGTCCATGAGCGGAAATCGAATTGGGGGTGGCCGGGTTCGTAGCGCAGCGCTCCTTTAGGGACACACGCGCACACACGCGCCGACTACAATTACCCAGCTACTGTGCGTGAACACGAACACGATCATGGTGCTGACTGCATGGCGCTGCTGCACAGATGCTTTATATTACCCGGAGTGTAAAAGCAGCGAGCGCTGCAGCGATATTTATTGCGACGTTCAAGCCGCCGGGTCAGAGTCGTGCCCTAGGTTTACTCTGCCAGAAATGAGCACCTAGGTCAGGACTTCCCCCTTAGGTGAGCTCAGCCAGAACTGTATGAAGATCGGTGCGCCGCGGACGTCGTGGGTCCGAGCCCGACCCTGACGCCTGCTGCTGTAATATTTGGAGTTTGCGGTGTCTCTCTCCCCGTGATCGCGTGGATTTTTCTCCGGGTCTGGAGCAGCAACGAGATCTCCCCGGCCGCTCCGCAGTATCTACGGCCTATAGTGGTAGCATTTAGCGACTGTATAGTAGTTATAATTACATGCATCTGGGTGGGGGGGGGGGGGGACATCACACAGTGAAGAATTACGTGAGCGTTTAGTGTATTTTTATAGCATTTTAACGCAAAAGAAAAAGTCTCCCTCACTCCCACCGAAGGCGTGCGACTTGGCATGGGCCGTGCCCCCCACCAAAGGCGCGTGAGTTGGTATGGTCGTGCATGCGTCATAAGTAAATAAATAATAGTTTAGTGACAAATCGCACTAAATCGCTAATTAAACTAATTTAAGTTGATGGGTGTGAAAAAGGAATAGCGCTTGCTGACCACGGGGCTTACGGCGTGGTGCCTGGCTATTTTTTTTTATACATAAACCCCACCGTTGGAGAGCCAAGCGAGCGACCACAAACAAACCCACAAACCCACAATTTTTGACTTTTATATAGATCGAAGAAGATATTATATTGGGGAGGACACATCCCCCCCAATATTCAAATATGCTCAAAATGCCCCCCCCCCCCCAATATATTGCTATTGAATAGATTTCTGTTATGATTGTGGTTACGGTTGTACTTTATTAATCCCTAATCTCTGCCATTACATACAATGAAACAAGAAAATGTAAAAAAAAAAAACAGCAATGTAATACAATACACTATTAGGCATTATTGTAAAAAAGGAAAAGGTTCATCCTATGTGTTAGTGATTTTTTGTTTATATTTTAGGCAGGAAATGGTAGGAAATTCGTTTTCAAATTGAGATTTTTCTGGGGGGAGGACCCCCGATCCCATGGAAGATTTGGTCCCCCCCAATGTTGACTCCATGGCTACGGCCTTGTCTCGTCGTCTGGCGGCGAGTTTAGTCGCCACAATGTGGTGCGAACGTTGCCCCGCGCCCACAAACAATTTTCTCTTGCACGGTATCCAATGCCGCGACCTCTCCACCCACCCACCCCTCCATCCCTCCACCCCTCCGCGAAATGCCTCACGGGTCGAGGACTGCTGCTGTAAACCGTCGACAAAAAAATCTCCGATGCGTGCCACGAAACATTGGGACATTGGTCGTTCTCGCCAGCGGGAGCAGCGCGACAGTTTGCGGACCTCCCCTCCCACGTGACGACTCCCCAAGGCCCTCGCCGCCCTGGGCCCACGCTGAGCTGCCGAGCGTTCCGCGTCGCGCGTGGCCAGCGAGTGGTGGACTTCGCAAGGCCATCGACTGGCCACACGCGCGGTCGCTTCTCCAGGGAACTTCTTTCTCAGGGCATGGATTCACTCACCGCGTTCATCTACCACGTAATCTGCTCGTGGTCCTCATGGATGTTGAACTTCCGACGCACCGTACTAAACCAACTGTTCTAATCGGAGGTGCAGGGGAATGATAACACACTAAACTTATGGCCGACCTTCATATCGAGTTACAACTTAAAGCTCACCTCCTCTATTGCACATTCTCTTCCCTCCCCTCGCCCCTCCACTCCTTCCCGCACCTTCCCTACCCTTTCGTGAACCATATCACGGCCACTCATTCCTCAATCCTTGGACGCCCCTTCCATACAACTCATTTTATTCTGTTACCGTTTGTTTGTAACTACGTCAAGCGCCTTGAGTGAAGGCGCTCTAGATAAAAAAAAATAAGATTGTGTGCTGTGTGTTGAATTTTTTTTGCACTGTACGTAGCCAACCGTGCGAATCGGAGGTGTGGGGGAAAGGCAACAAACTAAACACGAAAATCAGTTCTAAAGACAAAATTTTTCATTCTAGATTATTGAAAAGTGCATAGCTCCCAGCGGCTTCCTAATACCGAAAGGAAGAGCGTTCCAGACGGCTGCAGAAGGGCACCTGAAAGCGTGCGATGCGGTGACCGCCTTTGTTCGATGGTTAGCCGCCATCGAACAAAACGCCGCTGCTGCGAGGGTGACCAGAGTTTGCTGTAGCTGTGGGAAAAGGTGCAGCACTGCAATTGCTCACTCGCACCTCCTGCTGGCGGAAGAGGCCTCCGGTAGCGGGAGCTCTAGAGAGCCCCCCCCCGCCCCTCCAGTGGGAATATTTGGAATTCCCGTTCCAAGCTGGCCAGCCTTCTTGGAAGAGGTGGGAATACCCACGCTTTACCCCACGGCACGCGAACTGCCGATTTGACCAACTTATGTTGAACTTCTTTCGCACCATACTAATCGGAGGTGCAGGGGATGGACAACAAACGAAACAGCGAAAAGCAGTTCTAAAAAAAAATCCGTTTTCAATAAAGATTCAAAAGTGCATCGCTCCCAGCGGCTTCTTAATAGAACTGCGGCGCACTCGCATGCGGTGCTGGGATTCGAGAAACTTGCACTGTTGGTTAAACTGCCGCGCCGGGAAATCGTGTCGAAACGGCGCCGTCCGAATCGCTGGTCCTGCGAGCCGACACCGAGCAGCGTTTCGCCGCAGCATCGGCGCCTCCACGTTTCGCAAAACGCACGCGGGGCCCCTTGCACAACCAGCCGCGTTTACAAATTTAAACATTGGTTTGTCATCGTTATATATATTTATTTCTTGACACTGATCCGTAGCGACGTCTTAATGTTGTCATTAAGACCTGCTTTTGAACGTGATTGTTAAATATTTAGTCTTGGTGTTCCCAGCCGCATTCACTTTTTGGAAAACCTGGCATTCGCCAGGGAGGGCATTTTTCAACGCTTTTGCGGGTTTTAATTTATTTATGTTGTATCAAAAGATATGGTTATTTCTCGAATTAAACGAAGGTAAAGGTGCAGCCCTAAAATTTCTTGCGCATGCCACTGCAGACGGAAGGACCACGGGGTGTGGGGGGGGGGGCTTTAGAGAGCCACCCCCGCTATGGCGTGGTACAAAATTTGGCTTGAAATTTCCCAACGCTGCATGGCCAAACAGACAAACAGACGTCTTGGGCAGAGGTGGCAGTGCCCAATGACCGACCGACCGACTGACCGACCGGCCGAGTGGCTGCCCGACTGTGGCGTGGCAATCCGTAGCTGCGTTCCTGGGTGGACAGAGGCGTGGAGGGACCGCGGGAACCTGCACCGTCATTTTTCTACCTCGGTGCCCAGGCGATTGGACCCCCTCGCCACCCCCTCTTGCCCCCCGCCTGCGCATCACAGTGCCGACGCGTGAACCGGTCCACCACTGCGGTAGCGACAACGTTTAACGTCGCGTCGCATTGACCGCTCGGTACAGAAGTTGCCTCGGGCAGGACGCGTCGTCGCTGGCAGCAGGAATGGTGGCGCATGGACGAGACTGGTGGCACCACGGTGGCTGGGAGCAGTGGCGGCGCCTGCAAAATCTCTCAGGGGGGGCAAATGTCTGGATGATTGATAAGGATAAGGTCCACCCATGCAATGGATAAATTAACAGCTTAAGCATGTAAAGGCAACTTCACTTCTTTCATATTAATGAAAAATAAAGTGACTCTTACAATACATCTTGTTTGTTTCTATCTCACTATTATTACAATCCACTTAGTTTCTTTTATTAAAGATTCCACTAGGTGGCGACAAATAACATTGTTGACTGAAACGTGCTTACGTATGATGATGTAAGCACGTTAGTGCGAGCCCTCCCGGAAGCCATAGAGAATGCATTGCAGCGCCCGCCTTTCGAAAAAAAACATCTTTGAATGTAAGTCTATGGGACCACACGGGGCGATTCTCAGCCGGAGTGAAATCGCCCAAAAAGAGGCGGTACTCCACAGAACGTGACATGACGCTGATTGGACTATATCCAGAGGCACAGTAACGGCTGAGATTGGTGGTGCGTCGCCCAATCGCCCTAATGAAGAAACCGCCCCTGGCTGGGAGATGTTGACAATTGGAGTACAACGTTGTGCCGCTAATTATAACCAGCCTCATTGGTTGTGTCGGGTGGTGGCGGATTTAACGACGCATTTATATTTACGCAACCTAAACCAACCCCCCCCCCCCTCTTTAATGGATAATATTGTTCGTGAAATCCTACCACATGTTAAATGTTAAACACGCCGAAGCAATGGCAGTAAATTTATGAGAAAAAGAAACTTGTAAAATATATCGCCTTGGACTAATGAATGACTCGTAATGCATTAGTGTAATGAGATTGCCAAGCGGAAAGGTGCGGTAACGATAGTGGTGGCGTGGCGCTTCAGAGCACTGCGCAGATGAAACCTGCATGGCGGCCCGATCTCGATTCCTTGGCACGGCCAACATCAATGGCGAGTGAGATTTGACCCTCATCCTGGGCACCCCCCCCCCATACCAACTCGCGTCGATCAGCACGGCGAAGTGTGTATGTTGAACTTGATTTGAAGCTTTCGTGACCGCAGGAATCCATACTCTTTGGTTCTTTCGGTAAAGTCACGTAGGTAGAAATAAAATAAATCACGACGTTTCGGGCGCAACACAAGCGTCCGTCATCAGGTGGGAAAGCGTGGTCTGCTGCTGAGGCATGACTGTTCAGCGTGGTCTACTGCTGAGGCAGACTGTGTTGAAACAGCCGTAAACGTCGTGATTTATTTTATTTTATACCGACGTGACTTTACCGAAAGAACCAAAGAGTATGTTGGACTTATTTCTCACCGTACATAGCCAACCCCGCTAATCGTGGGTGCGGGTGAAGGACGACAAACTATGGGTCTCTGTGTGAGTACATGAGTCTCTGTGTGAGTCCGTGTATGTATATTGAACTTTTTTCACATAGTACGTAGCCAACCACGCTAATCGGAGTGTGCGCGGGAAGGACAACAAACGAAACACACAGCGACAAGCAGTTCTAAATAAATCACAAGGACGGCCACACAACCTGCTAGACCCGCAACGTCGCGGCGAGACTCTCCTCCAGCAGTGGATCGACACAAAGGGGCCGGCTGGAGTGCGCCACGCACACAAAATCAAATCATCCGCGCCACCCAAAGCGGTTGCCACGTGCTGGCGGAAGCGCACTAATTTCTACGACGCACGAACTTTCAGATCTCCTAACAGCTCCGTCCGCTACGCCCCCCGGGTTCGAAGCTTAAATTCGGCTCAAGAACAGGGCAGCTTCATGTATTCGCTGGCCCTGGCGCAGCGCAATCAATCAGGGGTGGGGGGGGGCACAGGTGACGTCTGGAGAGCAATGGGGGGGACGGCATTCTATCAGGCAGTGGCCACTTCCCGATAATGCGTATTGATGCCCGAGTGCTCCTCAGAGATGCTTTAGCAGCGCCGGGGGACGTAAAGTGTCTCTAAGAAGAAGAAGAAAAAGAAGAAAAAATCCCAGCAATCCATCAAACCCGGGAGATCTACACAGCACGGCTGCACCGCAACCCAAGCATAGGATAACAAACAACGCACGAAATCGTATCTTTATCCGGCACGACGAAGCTGTGGTTAGGATGCCTTGGCCTAGCGAGTTTGCAAGCTTCAGAGTTCAAATCCCGACTGGAGGACAATGCAGCTGATACCATCATCGATCTGGCGTCAATGCAATGAGTACTGAATGAAGAGCAATCATACCAGATAAGGCCCACTAGCTCATTTTCAGAAGCGAACATGCCACACAATGATAGCTTAACGAAGCGGCTTATCGTGTGTAGATTTACAGTAGCGAAATTATCAACGTTCATTATAAATGTGGAGGGATAAACTAGAGGTCCCGGAGAAAAATCCACGCCACCACGGGAAGAGAGACATGCAAACTCCAAATATACAGGCGTCGAGGGCGGGATCGAAGCCACAACCTCCTGCATATCGGGCGAGGTAGTTAACATCTCGCCACCGATGCGAGATGTGGCTGTGATCGCGACCGCCCAGTGGTTAAATATTTATTTATGCAATAAATGTTTAGACTATTTGACTGCTATAAATGTCCACGTGATAAGCCACTTCGTTGAGCTATCACTTGTGGCCAGGTTGCTTCTGAATAAAAAGCTAACAGCTCAGTGGGCTTTACCTGGTAAAATATTTTTTTTTTACTTTTTGTGATTTGCTTACCTTAGCTATACGTTGCACTCCTATCGTGCTTTGGTATCGTTTGCTATTGTAACATTCTGATCCCCCCCTACTAGCACATCTGTGAAAAAGAGCTTCATCGCTCATCGGATTCCTCCAGTATAAGTAAAGATGATGCTTCTGTTCCTGGAGGCCCGGTGCAGAATGTCACCAAAACAAAACAAAGAGGCCCCAATGTGGGGCCCCACTTTTACGTGAGGCCCCAGGCAGATTACTCCTCCTACTCCCCCCCTCCTGGGTTGGCCTTCGCTGGGGGCCGTAAGATCGCCGCTCCCACCCACCGCTCGCTCGCACGTCACTTGACGTCATCACGCCACGCGGTGACACTTTCGTTAAACACTGTCGCCGGGCACGGGGACAAAGGTCCCAAAAAGTAAATGGCCAGAAACAAACAGCACCATCGAAGTTGTAACTCTCTCCAATTCCGATGACGTACGTGTACGTTCTGATGACGTACGTGTACGATCACGTACGTTCCGATGACGTGCGTGTACGTTCCGATGACGTACGTGTACGTTTCGATGACGTACGTGTACGTTCCGATGACGTACGTGTACGTTTTGATGACGTACGTGTACGTTCCGATGACGTACGTGTACGTTCCGATGAAGTACGTTTCGATGACGTACGTGTACGTCATCGGAACAGATTCAATCATAAGTAAAAGACCGTGCGGGAGGGCGTGTGGCACAATTTGGCGCCAGTTATCGTAGAGTGCGATCGTGTCGTGTTTCTCGAACGGAGCTAGATTTCGATTTAAAGCTTTCGTGACTGCAGGGATTCATCTTCTTGGTTCTTTCGGTAAAGTCACGTAAAAGGGAAGTAATAAAATAATAAAAATAAAACATAATAAAACAATTCTCACGACGTTTCGGCCACAACGCAAGCAGCCGTCCTCAGGCGAAGAATGAGACATTATCAAGCTAGGAGCTTATATAGGTGTAGCGAGGAGGAGCGCCTTAACAAAAGAATGTGCATATGAAGAGGAATTTAGCATACCAATGGGCAATGCGTAGGAGGTGGGCGGAGGGGTTTCAAAGTCCCATTATGCCCATGCATTATGCAGGATCAACCGAGAAGATGGATTCAGGCTTAGCAATCATTGGAAGGACGTAATAAACCATTTCGATACACATTAGGGTGAGTTGAATAATACATAGTGTTATACTAAAATGTATAAAGTATAGGGTGGTTTACAGCAATACAGTATATAATTTAATGTTGGGTTTATCTATGGCAGTATATAGTACTGTATATGCTAAGAGAATAAAGTTTAGATGGAAGTATATTATATACTTCTTACGACGTTGAATTGTAATTTATTATTTGTTGTTAGTAACTCAGCTTATTGTAGAGTATAGTAATTATCAGTTTATATTTTAGTTTTTTATGTAGTTTTTACTTTGGTTTTCTACGTGGTTGTTTGGTAAATGCAGCTACATATCATTAACATTCCTTTCCTTTATTAACGCTGTTCCTTGCGCCCCCCCGTGGTGCTGTTGATCCTGCATAATGTATGGGCATAATGGGACTTTGAAACCCCTCCGCCCACCTCCTACGCATTGCCCATTGGTATGCTAAATTCCTCTTCATATGCACATTCTTTTGTTAAGGCGCTCCTCCTCGCTACACCTATATAAGCTCCTAGCTTGATAATGTCTCATTCTTCGCCTGAGGACGGCTGCTTGCGTTGTGGCCGAAACGTCGTGAGAATTGTTTCATTATGTTTTATTTTTATTATTTTATTACTTCCCTTTTACGTGACTTTACCGAAAGAACCAAGAAGACGGAGCTAGATTGTTATACGGACTGGGGGAAAGAGGCGACGAGATGGAGTTCCAAAGTGAAACAGTGCGAGGGCAAAAACAGAAAGAGAAGTGTTGTGACCTGCAGTGTGATGAGTGGTGAGTGAGCGAGTGGATGGGTGGGTGAGTAGTTGAGCGGGTGAGGGAGTGAGTGAGGGAGGGAGCGTGTTGTCGTGACCGACAGTGCGGACAATGAGATAGACCAGTCTGGGAGGCCGAGTCCTCAACACGGGTGAATGAATCAACGGATGAAGTTCACGGCAACAGTTCCGTGACCACGATCGTAGTAGTAGTAGTAGTGATGCAAGATTGATAAGGAGGGGACTGACTGCGGCTGAGTGGATTAGCGAGAGTGTTGGATCATCAATCGCGCTGACTGCAACGCGCAGCCAGCACACGGCTCGGTGCGCGTGTGTGTGATGCGTGTAGTCTGGGGAGCGGTAATGAAGGGGTTATCGCGCTGCACTCCGAATTTTCGATGGCTTCAGCCCCTGCGACCTACTCATCAAATAAACCCCACCGGTGCGTTTGGTGTTCGCACCATTCGCATCGCGCAAGGGCTATGAAGGAAGGTGACGCATCTGGCAATGGCTCTCTGTCTTCAGAGCACGTGGCATGCGCTGGTGGAGCCATCTCTGGATGTTGTGATTGGTGGTGGTGTTGTTGGTGAGGATGGGAGTTATGTTTTGGCGGTAGTGCAGCGGTTAGCGCGCTGCGCTACGAACCCGGCGACCCGAGATCGATTCCCGCTCACGGCCAACACTAGTGACGATTATCTGAATCGGTCCTGGACCTCCCCTAGGTCGACTCAGCCTCAAATTAGTGCCTGTAAACATCGTCATTGGGTGAGGAAAAGGCGGCCGGGCGTGGTGCTGGCCACCCACCCCCTCGTGTACCGTGCCGTCCGTCATACTGTGCTGCTACATGCGCGAACAGCCAGCACTCGCCCCGGCAATCTGCTAACGGCTACACGGCGCATTTCTTCGTCTTCGTGTGCGATGCCACGAGCCTCGCGCGCAATGTCCCGGCTTCGCAAGCCCCCTGGTGCGTGTAACCCAGAGAGACGGGGACGCGGGGTCACATTGAGGCTGCTGTGGTCACGCACGCACGCTCGCTCGCACGCACTGGTGCGGGCGCAATGGGCGCCGTGCCAGTCGCCCATTACACCCGCACCTCCGTCTGGGGAGTCCGTCGGCTGTGGTGCAGACGCCAATTAAAATCCAATTTAATTGGCGTCGCCAATTAAACACCATGGCGCAAGTTGAGTATTAGCTGGTCCTCGCGGGAGAGGCGCGCCGTGTTTGTATCGGGTGGAGGAGTCGGCACATTGGGTCGAGACGTCGTTCGCCGACAACAGCAGCAGCAGCAGCCGAAACTTAGCCACTCGTGCCAGGCTAGGTGCACACGTGAAATTTGGAAGGCGCCAACCCAGCCCAGTGCGACGCAGCGCGCGCGCGCAGCTGGAGCGAGCAGCCAGCTCGGATCAGACTCGTAAATCTCACCACGTGGAAGAGTCATACAATTTTCACGTGGGCCGAGCAGCACTTACGAACAAGGTGATTTTTTCGATCAATTATATTATTTAACATTATGGGTTTTGTTATATATATATATATTTGCGGAGCAATATTAGTGCCGCACATCGAATACAAAAAACATTTATTTACCCGATGACTAAATCAAGTGAGATGTCCGTGGCACGGACGATGTGCGATGTTGTGTGAACCTTTGGGTTTGTTCGGCCAGTCGAGTCCCCTTCATTTAACCATGAGATGGGGTAAACCCACGCAAACAACACCGCCTCCTTTGCAAGGGTTATATTAAGATGTTTAAAGTACGCAAAGTAATTTTTTTCATCAAAAATTAATCATGTTTGTGCAAAGTCTGCAACAGAAATTAACGTTGATTCTATTTGGTGAAGAAAACAAAAATACGTCATATATTAAAAGAAAAAGATCTAACTGTAGGTTGAATTCCGTATCTGTGATACAAGTCCCTGAATAATTGTACCAATAATTATAAATAATTAATCATCATAATGAAGCCGATTAATAATTGAAATAGGTGACGCAAGCAATGCACGCTCCAAATCCTCGGATTAACACATGGCGCGTTGGGCACTCGCCGTCTCCCCGCCCTGCTCCCCGCTACACAGCACAGCAACGTGCTATGTGGAGTTGCTTTCGTTGCAAGTTGTTTTATTGTGCCTGTCAGAATATAAAAGAACGCATGAAAAAAAAGTGGCGAGTAGGGAGGGAGTCCGCCCCCCTTACATCTGCCCCAAACATTATCTTCGGTGACAAATATCGAGCGTGCCGCGCAGCGTTAGTGCATCAGCCCTCCAGGAACCACTTAGGCGGTCGTGATCACAGCCACATCCCGCCGCAGTGGCGAGATGTTAACTACCCTCGCCTGCTGTGGAGGAGGTTGTGGCTTCGATCCCTGACGCCTGCTGCTGTATATTTTGAGTTTGCGTGTCTCTCTCTCTCCCCGTGGTCGCGTGGGTTTTTCTCAGGCTCCTCCGGTTTGTTTTCTCACCCCCACATTTAGAATCAACATCACGCGTTTAGACTATTTGGCTGCTGTAAATTTCCACACGACGATACGCCACTTCGTCGAGCCCTCGCCTAGCCGCACAACAAACAACAACAAACAACAACAACAAGTCGTCTGCCCCCCACATATCCTCCCTGCTCCCACGCCCCACCCACACGAGGCCTCACCGGTGTATCCACAAAGTTCACAGGCGTTCTAGATTTGAAGCTTTCGTGACTGCAAGTATTCATATTCTTAGGTAATTTCGGTAAAGTCACGTAGGTAAAAAAATCTAAATTAATAAAAGTAAAATAAAAAATAAAAATAAATAACGACGTTTCGGAGGCAACACAATTATTATTAATTTTGATTTTTTTTACCTACGTGACTTTACCGAAAAAACCTAAGAATAGTTCACAGGCGGTTTGGCTGCCCCGGGACCCGCAGGCCGGAAGGGGCCCTGGCACCGGGCTACAAAAAAGTGGGGAGGTGGAATTGGGGTGGCCCCCCCCCACCCCTAATGGGCAGGGAATGTTCCCCCACCCCCCTCTCTCTACCTCACCCCTAATTGAATTCCTGATAAGATCCCCCACCCCACTCCTCTCTCTCTTTTTTACGATCAGTGGAAACAAGAAGATGCTCGGTGTATTCGGCACTTTGCTTCGTTCATCATTTCGTATTTTTATTTTTTTCAACTTTGCTTTATGTAAAACCCCCACCTCTCGCTCACTCTCTCGCTCACTTTCTCGCTCACTCTCTCGCTCACTCTCTCGCTCTCTCTCTCTCGCTCTCTCTCGTTCTGCACGCAGCCCTTCTTGCAGTCCGACGGCCTCCGACGGGTAGCTCATATCAGCATGCAGAGCTCCCCGTCATCTGCCACCGAGCACACGGCATCCTCCAGCGCCCACTGCTCTCTCTGCGATCGTGTCTCCACATTATCGACGGCAATTTACTCGACTCACGTTAAAGATTCGCTCTCAATCATGAACGCTCGCTAACGTTGCGTTTCTGCAGGACCGCCACGCTCGCTGCACTGTGTGGCGGGGCTCCCACTGACGCAAACCCAGACGAGCCGGACCACACCACGAAAGAGCAACAGCTTGAGGACACGCGTGGAGGCAGTGGTGGTGGTGGTGCAGCTGCCGTGAGACTATGGGGAGCGGTTGTGTGCCGGTTAGCGCTACGCTGCGATACAAACCCGGCGACCCGGGTTCGATTCCCGCTCACGGCCAACACCGATGATGGTTATCTGAACCGGTCCTGGGCCTCCCCTGGGTCGACTCGGTGTGTAAAAAACATCGCCACTGGGGAGACCAAGGCGGCCGGGCGTGGTGCTGGCCACCCACCTCCTCGCGTGCCGTGCCGGCCTTCATAGACGCTACATGCTTACAGCACTTGCCCCTACAGTCTGTTACAGGCTATGCGGGAGATCTTTGTCTTTGTGCATCTTGGTCGCTCACGCCGCTGCTTGCCGAAGACCTCCACTGGAGGCGACCCTCGGGAGGTGTTTGGTCAACTTCTCCACGTTGAGAAGCCGAGTTGTTGGAAGCGGCGAGGGAATAGCCCAAGGCCGTAGCCATGGAGGCAACATTGAGGGGGACCAAATCTTCCAGGGGGTGTGGGGTCCCCCCCCCCAGAATTTAGTTATTTATTTGAAAACTCATTTTCTGCCTAAAATATAAAAAAAATCACAAACACATGGGATGGACTTTTTTTTTACAATAATGTCTAATAGTGTTTGAATAAAGTACAACCGTAACCACAATCATATAAACAGAAATCTATTTTATAGCGATATATTGGGGGGGACATTTTGAGCATATTTGAATATTGGGGGGGGGGATGTGTGTCCCCCAATATATATTATAACTAGCATAAGTACCCGGCGTTGCCCGGGTGAAAAATATATTTCTTAATAACCTTACATATATACACACCCTCACCACTCACCACTCACCCTCACCATTCACCCTCACCACTCACCCTCAACACTCACCCTCACCACTCACCACTCACCCTCACCATTCACCCTCACCACTCTCCCTCACCACTCTCCCTCACCACTCATCCTCACCAATCACACCCTCACCAATCACCACTCACCACTCACCCTCAACACTCACCCTCACCACTCACCACTCACCCTCACCATTCACCCTCACCACTCTCCCACACCACTCATCCTCACCAATCACACCCTCACCACTCTCCCTCACCACTCTCCCTCACCACTCATCATCACCAATCACACCCTCACCAATCACCACTCACCCTCAACACTCACCCTCACCACTCACCACTCACCCTCACCATTCACCCTCACCACTCTCCCACACCACTCATCCTCACCAATCACACCCTCACCACTCTCCCTCACCACTCTCCCTCACCACTCATCATCACCAATCACACCCTCACCAATCACCACTCACCACTCACCCTCAACACTCACCCTCACCACTCACCACTCACCCTCACCATTCACCCTCACCACTGTCCCTCACCACTCTCCCTCACCACTCATCCTCACCAATCACACCCTCACCAATCACCACTCACCACTCACCCTCAACACTCACCCTCACCACTCACCACTCACCCTCACCATTGACCCTCACCACTCTCCCTCACTACTCATCCTCACCAATGACACGCTCACCAATCACCACTCACCACTCACCCTCAACACTCACCCTCACCACTCACCACTCACCCTCACCATTCACCCTCACCACTCTCCCTCACCACTCATCCTCACCAATCACACCCTCACCAATCACCACTCACCACTCACCCTCACCACTCACCCTCACCACTCACCCTCACCACTCAACCTCCCCTCACCACTCACTAATCACCACTCACAATCGCCACACACAACCGCCCTCACCATTATATTTTTGCCCCAGTCAACGCCGGATATTTCCCATTCGTAGCAGTTTATATAAACTCTATAAGCAACTTATATTAAACAGGAAGCGCGATCCTAAAGTAATTTACAACCTTCGATTAGTCCTTTGTGCGATTCAAAGAATCGATTCCTGGCATTTTGGGGGTTTACATTTTGAATGATAGAGTTTCATTTTCATTGCTATTTTATTTTTTTATTTTTTCAGGAGTTTTTAATTACATTTTTGCCCCGGTCAACGCCGGATATTTCCCGTTCATAGCAGTTTATATCGACTTTAACCAACTTATAGTAAACGGGAATCGTCCGAATCTAAAGGAATCTACAACCTTCGATTCCTTTGCGCGATTCAGAGAATCGATTCTTGGCGCGTCGGGTTTAAAAGTAATTACACAGTTGTTTTTTCATTGGTATGTAATGTTTGAAAGTTTTCATAAGATTTTAAATGTATTTTCCCCCCGGGCAACGCTGGGTATATCGAGTTTATACCACAAATGCGTGCGCATATTTTTAAGGGGAATTAAAAATGGCGTCCACCCGGCAGCGAATGCGTCGCTACCCGTTGCCAGGGGCAACCGCCGTCCAATGAAACTGCGTATGGTCTGGCGACACACAGACACACACACAGACAGACAGACAGATTTGCGATTTTATATATATAGATTACGGCCTTGGAATAGCCCACAATTTTCCCCACAACACGCAACCTGCCGATCATCGGCAGAGGCCCTTAAAACAAGGCTTTTTTGGGGGGTTAGATCGCGTAAATACAAATGTGTCGTCAAACCCGCCACCACCCGACACGGACAATTAGTAAAGGGTTTGTCACGTAAACAAAACGTACCAATTAGTTCACGATTTCAAGCACACCGGCGTGTTGGAGAGTAAAACCACAACATTTGCAACTCGATTACCGCGACGTTGCGCCGGTGACTACAACAACAACAACGACCAAACCTCATTACAACCGGGCGATGACAACCGGCTGGACAGAGGCGTCGGGCGCGGACCTCGAATCGAACTGCCGCTCTCCAGATTGCAAGCGCAGCACGCTGCTGACCACTGCACCTACGTGGCAGCTCCTGCGTTACCCAATTTGTAAAGTACATCACGTTTTGGAGCGAACGCCAGCAAAGGACGTACCCCTATTAGGCTAATGAACCGTCCGTCACAGCGCTTGCGTAGTCGTGCTCCCTTCTCCGCGTGCAACGTGGCCATCGCATCATCCGTGCCAACCTTTGGCCACTGCCCTGGGCGTTAGAAATCTGCGGCAGCCACAATGCATTACATTAAAGAAGCGGGGGTGGGGAGATGACCGCGGCGGTTAAAGCCCCCCCGCTCTGTCAGCGTCAGAACGTGGAGCCAGCGCCGTGGAGATCCTGGGCTCCGAAATATGGGTTTCGGCCACCTGTGAATTAAACTCTGATGAAACACTGAATGTGGAAAACCAATACGGTACGGACTTTGCTCTGTACTCGAACTTAATGCCGCCGAAAGAATAACCGCTGCCAGAAGTTCCGTGTGGCTGGTGGTATGTGTAAAAAATGAAACGCATCTTTTGTTCAGTATTATTTTGCGCCATAAATGAACCCGCGGGGTTTTCAAATGCCAGGCAGTTAATGATCGCATATTAGACTGCACACGCACGGCCACGTGTCCACTCCACTGCTCGATGAAGACCTCCTCCAAGAGCGCACGCGGGTTGCCGAAAGGCGGAGAGCATAGGCCATGGGAGCATAGAAGGACAGCTGAACAATGGATTCATATTTTTATACTGCCCTTTGCTGCCCACGGCGTAGCATCAAGCTTACGTATAACACCTAAACTAAAATAAAAATTTGTATTTTACCAGGTAAGGCCTACTGAGGTATATAGCTCGTTTTCAGAAGCGATCTGACTATCACAAATGATAGCTCAACGAAGTGGCTTATCATGTGGACATTTAGAGCAGCCAAATGGTCTAAACGCGTGATGTTGATTCCAAATGTGGAGGGAAAACAAACCGGAGGAGCCTGAGAAAAATCCACGCGACCACGGGGAGAGAGAGAACACGAAAACTCCAAATATACAGCAGCTGGCGTGAGAGTCGGAATCGAACCCACGAACTCCTGCATACCAAGCGAGGTAGTTAGCATCTCGCCACCCGTTATGCACCACGTCGCACACTGTTGTTTACTGCTGCGCGCTGGATCTGTTTTTCTCTAGAGCATCCTTACATAACTTACACATAGATACACCGGAATTACATAACACAAGCAGGCTGACATGAAACTCCAATCGAGAGAGATCTACTTTGCCTTCATGATTATATTTATTTTATGTGGGGCCAATTGCACTCCAAAAAATTCAAACGCAAAAAATGCCAACTTGTGTGTGTGTATGTGTATTTACAACGTTATAAACTTCTTCAACGGCGTGTAGAACCGCACCGACTGCCCTTCAAAAGCCCACAAAATGAAAGCGAGACTCATCAATCCTCAAAACGAAAATCGTTACAGCACAACAAAGTTGTCCCTCTTTTTGTTGTTGTTTTTGTTGCCGCTACTGTTGCTGTTGTTGCTGTTGTATGTACGACGTCTGAAAGCGGCCGCGTTGCGTTCGCCACAAGTCGCTGTGGCCGCCACGCTGCTTCGGCGGCCGACGCTGAAGATCCCCGTGACGCCACTCGAAGGGGAAGGAAGAACGAGGAGGCCACGTGCGCGCCGGCCTCCACGATGATGATGATGTTGGGATGTTTTCACATGCCCCCCACATTATCATTGGGGGGATGGGGAGGGGCGCATGTCAGGGGCCGCAACTAAAGGCCACCAGGGGCCGCCAATGAAGGAAGAACGCACTGCACTACACTCAACGCGTATTGCTCCGAGGGGGAAAAACGGAGGAAAATCCACGCAACCGCGGGGAGAGAGGAACACGCAAACTCCAAATATACAGCGCACCGGTGTTGCTGCACTCGTAACAAATTGGCATGTTTTGTTTACGTGACAAACCTTACTAGTTGGCTGTGTCGGGTGGTGGCGGGTTTAACGACGCATTTATGTTTACGCGATCTAACCCCAAAAACCTCTATTGTGGATAAAGCAGGCGTTGTGATTGGGATTGAACCTACGACCTCCTGTATACCAGGCGAGGGAGTTAACATCTCGCCACCGCGGCGCCCCAACCTTCATGAGGTTCTGGCTGGGCTTACTGAGAGGGGAGTTCCTGCCTGGCCTAAGTGCTCATTTCTGTCCGAGTCAACCTAGGGGATGACTCCGACTTGAACAGTTGAGCATCGCAGATGAATAACAACACACGCGCGTGGCCCAGCAGACCTTGCAGCGCAGATCAGTGGGACGAGAGGTGCAAGAGACGCGCGTGGAGGATGCAATCGGGAGCGGCGAATGTCAAATTGGAGAGTGACGCCTCAACGGGGTCTTAGGGCCCTTCGCTCTTACTTCGACCTGGCCTGCAATGAGGAACTGCTGGTATGGGCGGGGGGGGGGGGTAAATATCAGCACTGGGGAGACAAAGGCGGATGGGAGTGTTGCTGACCACACCGTTCCATTGTATGCCGCGCAGGCCTTAATGTGGTCCCGCTAATAGCACTTTCCCCAACAGTCTGTTAAGCAAATGATGTGTGATGCCCGTGAGACACTGTGCTTCCCGATTGGCAACGGTTGGCTACGTACGGTGCGAAAGAAGTTCAACATGCAAACATAGACTCACAAAGAGACCCATAGACTCACACAGAGACCCATAGACTCACACAGAGACCCATAGACTCACACAGAGACCCATAGACTCACACAGAGACCCATAGACTCACACAGAGACACTTAGACTCACACAGAGACCCATAGACTCACACCGAGACCCATAGACTCACACAGAGACTCACACAGAGACACTTAAACTCACACAGAGACCCATAGACTCACACAGAGAGCCATAGACTCACACAGAGACCCATAGACTCACACAGAGACCCATAGACTCACACAGAGACCCATAGACTCACACAGAGACCCATAGACTCACACAGAGACCCATAGACTCACCACACAGAGACCCATAGACTCACACAGAGACCCATCGACTCACACAGAGACCCATAGTTTTCCCCAACAGTCGGTTAAGGTTATACGGGCGACCTTTGTCTTTACTCATATGTGGGGATTGGAAATTCCACATTGCCATGACGGGAGCCAGTCCAGGCATAGGAAGCCCACTGTAGACCAGCAATGTGGTTATCATCGAAAACCTCGGGAGAGTTGGCGCTGGCTTGGGGAGGCCTTCATCCAGCAGTGGATAGATTATGGCTGCTGATGGTTACGATGCTGAGAGTGATTGTGGGTTACACTTAAGAGGTTGTGAGGACGAAGCTGCGATGCAGTTGAAGCCGGCCACCTGAGTTCGATTCCCAATGACGGCTAACATCAGTGGCGAGCGATATCCGAAACACTTTTGGAACCCCCCCCACCCACCAGCACATTTGGTGAAGTATGGTCACAAAGGACCCCCCCATCCCTCTCTCCTAATCGACATGGCGTGGGGATGTGTGCATGTAGGCATTCATTACACGCGTCCGTGTGCACTTGCGCAAGCATTGTACTCAAGCGCTGCATCCCCGGGACAGATTTACCGTTCGGCGCTCTCGGCAATTATAATATAAGTGGATGCCAAACCGTAGCCCCTCCTCTGGCTCCCATTCCGATCGCGGGGTTATCATTACACTCTTTTGTAGAAATTATAAATTGCCTTCGCCATTAATGCATCGAGCAGGACACTCCGTCGCTCGTGTAAAACCGTAAATTGCGAACATTAGCGCGTGAGCGGTAATTGCTTAACTCGGCTCCACCACTACCGCCACCACCTCCACCGCTATCACCACCATCACCACCACCGCCACCACCATCACCACCACCACCGCCGCCACTACCGCCACCGTCACCACCACCGCCACCACCACTGCCGCCACCACCACCACCGCCACCACCACCACCACCGCCACCGCCACCACCACTACTGCCACCGCCACCACCACCGCCGCTGCGCTGTCTCAGCGAAAGCTTCCGGACCGAGATTTGTCCGGTGGCTAAAGAGCGACGTCCCCCGCGTTTGTCCGGTGGCTCCTCGTGCCAAGTTCCCCCGCCGCCGCCGAGAGGAGGCTGGGGGGGGGGACTCAGGGGGAGCGGTAGGGCAGTGGTTAGCGCGCTGCGCTACGAACCCGGCCACTCGAGTTCAATTCCCGCTCACGGCCAACACCAGTGACGATTATCTGAATCGTTCCTGGGCCTCCCCTAAGTCGACTCAGCCTCATATGAGTGCCTTGTGCGAAGTGTAAAATATCAGCACTGGGAAGACAAAGGCGACCGGGCGTAGTGCTGGCCACCGACCCCCTCGTGTGCTTGTGCCGGCCTTCACAGGTGCTATAGTGACTCGGGTCGTCCTCTCGTCGCGCCGGTCTCACAGCACAAGGCTATCCCTAAGGCGCAGTGTCTCGCGGGCATAGTCTGGAGTGGTTTGGTGATCGTGGGGGTTGTGTGCAGGAGTGCGTGTTCCCTACGTGTGTGTGTGTGTATGTGTGTGTGTATGTGTGGGGAGCGGTAGTGTAGCGGTTAGCGCGCTGCATTACAAACTTGGCGACCTGGGTTCGATTCCCGCTCACGGCAAACATCAGTGTCGATTATCTGAACCGGTCCTGGGCCTCCCCTAGGTCGACTCAGCCTCAAATGAGTACCTGGTGCGGTGTGTAAACATCGCCGCTAGGGAGACAAAGGCGGTCGGGCGTGATGCTGGCTACCCACCCCCTCGTGTACCGTTCCGGTCTTCATAGGTGCTCGCTAACAGCACTTGCCTCTACAGTCTGTTAAGGCTACACGGGGGATATTTGTTTTATATTTGTATATTTGTCTGTGTATGTATGTACGTTGAACTTCTGTCGCATCGTACGAAGCCAACCATGCTGATCGGGAAGCACAGCGTCTCACGGGCATCACACATCATTTGCGTAACAGACTATTGGGGAAAGTGCTGTTAGCGGGACCGCATTAAGGCCTGCGCGGCATACAATGGGACGGTGTGGTCAGCAACACTCCCATCGCCTTTGTCTCCCCAGTGCTGATATTTACCTCCCCGCCCATACCAGCAGTTCCTTATTGCTGGCCAGGTCGAAGTAAGAACGAAGGGGCCTAAGACCCCGGTGAGGTGTCACTCTTCAATTTGACATTCGCCGCTCCCGATTGCATCCTCCACGCGCGTCTCTTGCACCTCTGGTCCCACTGTTCTGCGCTGCAAGGTCCGCTGTGTTGATATTCATCTCTGATGCTCAACTGTTCAAGTCGGAGTCATCCCCTAGGTTGACTCGGACAGAAGTGAGCACCTAGGTCAGGCAGGAACTTCCCCTCTGGTGGACAAATGTGAAAACGCCCCCCAATCATCAGCGTCCTGTTGTCAATCGTGTGGCGGCCCTCAACACCGCTGATGTCTTATCGGCACCCCCTCTGAAAACGAGTGAAGGACACTGCCCTGATCCATCTCTCGCCTCTTGCGCGATCGGGAGAGATTCACACTACACAAGAAAGACCCAACGCGGAAAATCCCTGGGGTTTGATCTTCCACGAATCTCACGACCCACCCCTAAATCGCATCCGCTGCACGAAGCATGGCAGCGGTAGATGCGGACACCTTGATGATACACACATGGAAATAACAAATAAAGACGATCCTGTCGTGTGCGACTGTGACCATGCAGGACGGGACCGTACAGCGTGATAACGACGCAATGCCCCGATCCACGGATAGACGAAGGAGACACCACAGCGATGGTAAACTCCGCGGCTGTTATCCGGCTTGACCACCTGAATGTGAATTGTGCCGTTCTTGTCTCTGCATCTGCAAAATCAGCCGCCGTACGACAGCAGAAGGGGGAGGGAGGGGGGGATGGGGGGAGGGAGTGAGGGAGTGAGGGATGGGGGGGAGGGAGTGAGGGATGGAGGGAGGGATGAGGGGGAGGGAGTGAGGGATGGGAGGGAGGGAGGGGAGGGAGTGAGGGATGGGGAGGAGGGAGGGAGTGAGGGATGGGGGAGGGATGGGGGGGGGGAGGGAGTTCAGTTTCACCGCGGCGCCACGGCGCTCATCAGACTACCCTGGTGGGCTCAAGAGGGCAGCCGAGGTGGGGGGGGGGATGGTGGGGGGCGATGGTCAACGCCTTAGCAACCATTACCACGCCAACACCGCCGCCAGGAGAGAGGAGCAGCCGGAGTTTAAAGGGAGTACAGCAGCAGTGGAGGTGATGGTGGTGGTGATGGTGGTGGTGATGGTGGTGATGGTGGTGGTGGTGATGATGGTGGTTGTAGTGATGGTGGTGGCAGTGATGGTGTTGATGATGGGGATGATGGTGATAGTGATAGTGGGTTAAAACAATATTCTCATTTCTCCTCCTTGCAAGCCCCGTCGTCAATTTTGAAAAACAATCCCCCGCTTAATTGACCACAAAGCCATTTCCTCTCATTTAGTCGGCTCTAAATGCGCCCAGCGCTCTCTCTCTCTCCCCCAAAAGCCCCCCCACCCTACCCCCACTCCCGACCCCCCATGCCCCCACCCTCCAAAGCCCCCCCCCCCCCACTCACCTTTCAAGGGGCAGATGTTGTTGGTCTGCACGAGCAAAAAAATGTTTCTTCCCACAACCTGTGTGTGTGTGAGTGCGGACGGGCAAGGCACCCACGCCGTGCCCCACCAGATGCAGTAGTGGCACGGGCACCTTTTATTGGCAGTATAAAAGAATACAATATAAGAATAGACGTTTACCCTTTCTGGCAATACAACAGGTGTCAAGATAGTCAGACACCAAATAGATAACTTTTGCAAAAGGCCCCATGATATAGCTGCTCACCCCGAGCTATAAATGCTCTGATACGAGCATTGTATTGACTGTTCTCCTGTTGGGCGTTCTCTGGTCTGACACTGGTGAGACTCGGCCATGAAGAAAGCTGTCTCTGGTGTAGGCCAATCAGTTTCAAAGACGATGCATATCTTATCAGAGCATGTTTGCGTGCATGTTCACCACAACTCCGTGTGGTTGATGCAGACATGATTCCTAGGCATTTATTTGGTGTTTGAACATTTTAACACCCCTGTTTTATTACCGGACAGGGTAAAACCTATTCTTATTTTTCATAGATGCGCGAGCGTTGTGGGTTTACTCTCTCACACACACACCGGTGTATGCGCTGAACGAGTAACTAAATTGGCACGTTTTGTTTAACATGACAACCCTTACTAATTGGCTGTGTCGGATGGTGGCGGGTTTAATGACACGTTCATATTTAACGCGATCTAACCCCCAAAAAAACCTATATTATGGTGTACAGTACTGCACTCGGCAAAATCAAACCAAAGCAAAAAGCCCCCGAATCAGCTCAAGGGGAACGCGCGCACACAAACTCGGGGTCCAGCCGAATATCAGCACGGAATTGAATTCTGAATAAACGCAACACGCCAACGCATCTCTCTCTCGTCTCCCCCATCTCGTCTCCCGTCGCCCTCCTCTCATCTCACCGCTCGTCTCTTCGCGTTCGTCTGCGTTTCTGTGATCTCACCAGACCCCCTATCCCTCGCCTAGACCACTTCTCTCATCTCACTCGGATTTTATAAATTGAAAGGAGCGGCGGAGACGGTGGGTTGGGTGCGTGGGTTGGGTGGTGACGTGTGGAGGAGAAAGCCCAAAAATATCGTCTCCCACAATTGGACTGCCAATGGCCACTGACAATACTCACATTGTGCCCGACCGTACACACACACGGGAATCTAAATTGGAATCGCAGGTGACGAAAGACGCACGGGGGTTGGAGCCACCCCAGGGGAAATGAACTGAACTCGGCAGTTCTGAACTGCGCGTCACCAACAAACGGTGGCCTCTGACCCACACGTACAGGGACTCCTCTACTTACGAACATTTGACTTCCGAACTTTCAGAGATACAAACAAATATGTCCGTATGTCCAGTTGCCTGTTCGGGCCGAGAGTCGTAAGTTCAACAGCCGCGCAATAGATGGCAGATGTGCCATCTACATCTGTAGAACGTGAATAACCAGTGACATCGACATCTACAGCAGATTACACAACTTTTAAAGCCATTTCCCGTGTTTAATGTGCATGCCGTACAACATGTTTGAAATCGACAGGCGTAAAATGGACTTACTAACAAATCGACTTACGAACAGACCTCTGGAACCTACCTTGTTCGCAAGTAGAGGAGTCCCTGTAACTGTTGTGAGCTCTGCTCCGGCAACGTTTGACAAGCAATCGAGGAGGTGTGGAACCACCAGTCACAATGATCCTGTATATCGCGGCCGACTACACTTTCTTACGTCGTTGTCCTCGGAATACTGGTTTAGCATTGCTGCTGAAGTCAACCAGGCGAGAGCCCCTTGAGATCCATCATTGCTTATGCGATGCAGTTCAGAGTAAACCTCGTTTCGGAAGCATCATTACAGATATCGGGGAAGTCACGAGTTTGACTCCTGGCCCTGGGTTGACTCAGCCCATCATCGTCCCTCCCTTCTGGGAACAACATGTGCGCCACTCTGGTAGGGAAGTTCACATTGGCTGTCCCGTGGATAGACTCGCCCTCTGCCACACGAATGTGGAATGTCCGCCACTTGGCTCTGCAGGGCTAACACACAGTGAATGAGCACCAGTGCCTCAATGTTCGGTTGAGTAAGAATTTGCTCCGACTCGTACTGGTCGTACCGGTGTTCCAGCACAGACTTTTTAAACGTTTTTCTTAAGAGCAGAGGGATTTTGACGTTTGAGATCGGAGTTACTACGTCACAGTCACACACTGAGATGTTCTCTCAACAAAGACTGGAACAGACTGTTCGGAGCAAGTGCTGTTTGAGAGCTCCTATTAAGGTCGGCACGACACGCACACACGAGGGGTGGTGTGACCCGCACCACGGCCGACCACCTTTGTCTCCCCAATGCTGATGTTTAAATACACATTTTATGGCTGAGTCGACCTAGCAGAGGCCCAGGTCCAGTTGATATATTCGCCACTGCAATTGCTCGTGAGCAGGGAAATGACGTCTCATACATTGTCGATGTCTTTGTTACACATTCAACAACGCCGATATTGAGGTCTTTAAAATTCCCATTTTAATACAAGTTGGCAAGCTGGGCGTTTTTTTTTTATTTAAAGTTGATTTAGTTTAACCAGGCGCCAACTCAAGAGACCAGGATTATGGGTCTCATTTGCAAGCGTGGCCACACCACACACGTGCAAATGAGACGGGATTTCATCTCGTGGGATTGTTCAGGTAAATGTTTATTAATTTTTAATAGTGATAATAGGTATATATAAAAACAAAGCGTTACAAACTAACCCCCTAATGACGCGGGTTCATTTTTAACGACACAGAACAACAAAAATAGCCACATCGAACGGTGATGTAATCCGTTCGCGAGAACCCGAGCGTCATCGTCATCAATCATCTCATCATCATCGTCATCAATCATCTCATCATCGTCATCAATCATCGTCATCAATCATCTCATCATCATCGTCATCAATCATCTCATCATCATCGTCATCAATCATCTCATCATCATCGTCATCAATCATCTTATCGTCATCAATCATCTCATCATCATCGTCATCAATCATCTCATTGTCATCGTCATCAATCATCTCATCGTCATCAATCATCTCATCATCATCGTCATCAATCATCTCATCATCATCGTCATCAATCATCTCATCATCATCGTCATCAATCATCTCATCGTCATCAATCATCTCATCATCATCATCGTTATCAATCATCTCATCATCATCGTCATCAATCATCTCATCATCATCGTCATCAATCATCTCATCATCATCGTCATCAATCATCTCATCATCATCGTCATCAATCATATCATCATCATCGTCATCAATCATATCATCGTCATCATCATCGTTCATCTCATCATCATCGTCATCAATCATCTCATCATCATCGTCATCATCATCGTCATCAATCATCTCATCATCGTCATCAATCGTCGTCATCATCATCGTCATCAATCATCTCATCATCATCGTCATCAATCATCTCATCATCATCGTCATCAATCATATCATCATCATCGTCATCATCATCGTCATCAATCATCTCATCATCATCGTCATCAATCATCTCATCATCATCGTCATCATCATCGTCATCAATCATCTCATCATCATCGTCATCAATCATCTCATCATCATCGTCATCAATCATCTCATCATCATCGTCATCAATCATCTCATCATCATCGTCATCAATCATCTCATCATCATCGTCATCAATCATATCATCATCATCATCGTCATCAATCATATCATCGTCATCATGATCATCGTTCATCTCATCATCATCGTCATCAATCATCTCATCATCATCATCATCGTCATCAATCATCTCATCATCGTCATCAATCGTCGTCATCAGCATCGTCATCAATCATCTCATCATCATCGTCATCAATCATCTCATCATCATCGTCATCAATCATCTCATCGTCATCAATCATCTCATCATCATCGTCATCAATCATCTCATCATCATCAATCATCTCATCATCATTGTCATCAATCATCTCATCATCATCGTCATCAATCATCTCATCATCATCGTCATCAATCATATCATCGTCATCAATCATATCATCGTCATCATCATCGTTCATCTCATCATCATCGTCATCAATCATCTCATCATCATCGTCATCATCATCGTCATCAATCATCTCATCATCGTCATCAATCATCGTCATCAGCATCGTCATCAATCATCTCATCATCATCGTCATCAATCATCTCATCATCATCGTCATCAATCATCTCACCATCATCGTCATCAATCATCGTCATCAGCATCGTCATCAATCATCTCATCATCATCGTCATCAATCATCTCATCATCTTCGTCATCAATCATCTCACCATCATCGTCATCAATCATCTCATCATCATCGTCATCAATCATCTCATCATCATCGTCATCAATCATTTCATCATCATCGTCATCAATCATCTCATCATCATCGTCATCAATCATATCATCATCATCGTCATCAATCATATCATCGTCATCATCATCGTTCATCTCATCATCATCGTCATCAATCATCTCATCATCATCGTCATCATCATCGTCATCAATCATCTCATCATCATCGTCATCAATCATCTCATCATCATCGTTATCATCATCGTCATCAATCATCTCATCATCATCGTCATCAATCATCGTCATCAGCGTGCCTCTCGCAGCAAACAGTGAAGCCACGCGACGACGTCTTCGATGAGGTCCGACGCCCCGGCTCGCAATTGGCTCGTCGGCTGCCGTTCATCGGATCACGTGGGCCAACGGCCGCCTACCTCAGTGACGTCACACGCCTTGTGGCGGCCCCACACACTCCCAGGGTGCCCTGCGCGCACTCCCAATTGCTGCCATCGCCAAAGCGTTACCCACCACCCACCCACCCACCGGAAGCAACAACAGTTAATCCTCTTCATCCCGTATGAGACATAAGGGGCCGTCCATAAATGACGTCACGCTAATTTGGACGATTTTTTACCCCCCCCCCCCACCGTCACGGCGTCACAAAAAGTCAGACCCCCCCTCAAATATGACGTCACAAAGCTCTGACCCCCCCCCCCCCCCCCAAAATAAAACATGCTTCAAATCGCTTTTAACTATTGTCATTGTAGTGCGTATTTAATGTGCCGATGCACTCTGATGATGTAGGAGAAAATTTTTATTAAAAAGTATATTTAATTAAGTAGAACGTGTTGTCTATATTTATTTAAAGTTGCACATTTTGATGTGACGTCACATTTCT
This sequence comes from Lampetra planeri, assembly GCF_965212315.1. Taxonomy (NCBI): domain Eukaryota; kingdom Metazoa; phylum Chordata; class Hyperoartia; order Petromyzontiformes; family Petromyzontidae; genus Lampetra; species Lampetra planeri. The sequence goes on from NC_136160.1 coordinate 7,191,180, forward strand.
CAACCACCCCCCTGTCACACATCGTCACAAATGTCTGACCCCCCCCCCCCCAGGTGCGTGACGTCATTTATGACGGCCCCTAAGGAAGCAACAATGCCACGTGTTCCCCATGGGCGGACTTTGCGGGGGTGAGGGGCGGCACGGGGTGGGCAAGGCCCCTCCAAAACTGGACACCTTTATTACTTAATTTTCAGTCGTTGAAAATATGAAAAATATTGATCATATACACCCGCGATTCCTAATGTGAGGGACAAAGCGAACCCCTTGCCCCACCCACGCCACAGTATAGAAGTCAAACTCCACGGATGGTGTTCCCTAATATACGTGCAGCCAGTGCCGGATTATCATCGTGGCACAAGTAGCTACATAAGCTACGGGTCCCGAACTTTCAAGCTATCAATTACGGTTCAGTGATTCTGCACTTGCTCTATTACTATAGTACTATACCGCCTTGGACTTTTATGAACGACTGGGTGTTTAAGGTTAGCGATTTGTCGTATTATCTGGCTGTATAGTAAATGAAAAGATGCAATTACTATGCAAGTTAAAAAATATATATTATTTGGGACTTTCGGTAAAGTCACGGAGATAGGTTCAAAGAAAATAACAAAAAACGACGACGTTTCGATCGCAACACAAGCAATCGTCATTTTTTTTGTTATTTTCTTTGAACCTATCTACATGACTTTACCAGAAAACCCCAAAGAATATGAATTCCTGCAGTCACGAAAGCTTTAAGTCAAGATTTAAAAAATTGTCTTAAATGTTTTTTTTCAGGGCCCCTTTATAACACATTCTACAGGCTGCACTACGTGCAGCGCGTTCAATCCAATTCTGCGGGAGACTGCAGGTGCATTTTGCTCGATCTGTTTGTCGAAGCAAAGGGCACGGGGAAGAACCGCCAAGCAAATAAAAAATGAAACCAATGCACGGTACGGCGCGGTGCATCTCGAGAATTAATGACGGGGGATTGAAACGACGAAGCAAATAGCCAAGAGAGAGAGAGCGGCAAGGAGTGCTCTTTGGAAACGACGTACCTAGCAACGCGTACCATAGCAACGCGTACATACCAACGGGTGCCTAGCAACGCGTACATACCAACGGGTGCCTAGCAACGCGTACATTCCAACGGGTGCCTAGCAACTCGTACATACCAACGGGTGCCGAGCAACGCGTACATACCAACGGGTGCCTAGCAACGCGTACATACCAACGGGTGCCTAGCAACGCGTACATACCAACGGGTGCCTAGCAACGCGTACATACCAACGGGTGCCTAGCAACGCGTACATACCAACGGGTGCCTAGCAACGCGTACATAGCAACGGGTGCCTAGCAACGCGTACATTCCAATGGGTGCCTAGCAACGCGTACATACCAACGGGTGCCGAGCAACGCGTACATACCAACGGGTGCCTAGCAACGCGTACTTACCAACGGGTAACCTAGCAACGCATACCTATCAAGAGATGGGAGCAGATATTTAATCTCGTGCCACTGACGCCGATAGCGCCCCCTCCACCCACGCAGCACTCGTGACGCGTTTTTATTTCGCAATCATGTTAGCGATCGAATGCACCCCCCCCCCCAACACGCTCGCGAAAAAAAACTCTGCCGTTAATTGAACAGACGACGCTGTCCTGCGGGCTCGGTGTTTGTAATTAAGTTCGTATCTTGGGATACCTTTTTTGGCAGTATCAAAGTATGAAAAATAAGATGACGTTAGTTTTTTTTTACCTTTTCTGGCACATAAAAGAGGTGTTAAGATGTTCAAACACCAAATTGATTTTACCTTTTGCAAGAAATCAAGTCCTGCATGAACCACACGCGGGACGTGTGGTCAACAAGCAAACAAACATGCTCTGATATAATATATGATGCAGTCTTTTAAACCGATTGGCCTACACCAGAGACAGCAGGCTTCTGTATGGCCTCGTCTCACTAGTCTCAGATCAAAGGGGCCGGCCATAAATGACGTCACGCACCTAGGGGGGGGGGTCAGACATTTGTGACGATGTGTGACGAGGGGGGGGGTTGAGAAATGTGACGTCACATTAACATGCGCAACTTTAATTAAATATAGACAACACGTTCTACTTGATTAAATATACTTTCAAATAAATGTCTTCTCCTACAACATCAAAATACGCACTACAATGACAATAGTTTAAAGCGATTTGAAGCATGTTTTATTTAGGGGGGGGGGCAGAGCTTTGTGACGTCATATTTGAGGGGGGGTCTGACTTTTTGTGACGCCGTGTGACGAAGGGGGGGGGGGGGTCAAAAATCGTCCAAAATCGCGTGACGTCATTTATGGACGGCCCCAAAGCAGCGATATCCTGGGACCTTTTTGCCAGTATCAAAGTGCAGTGACTCATATGGAGTCACCTGGGTGGTTAGCACCAGCTACTGTCGCAGGAGTGGAACTCTGCCTAGTGAGTTTCTCTCTGGCACCAAAGTGGATATGGCATGGAATCGGTCCCTAGGGGGGCAATAATTCTGGTGAGGGTCGGAGAGAGGGCAAGTGAGGACGTGATACTCTGTGTGAACCCGAGAAGGCACGTGACCGGGGCAGTGGAGCAAGGGGGCCCGAAATGGGGCTCGAGGGACACGTGATATGGGCCAGGGCCTTCTGGTAGGATCTAGAAGGGGGGCGTGGCCGAGGGCGTAGCCAGGCCACGCCCAGCAGGATAAAGGCTCAGTTGGAATGGAACCCGTCGGTGCCACGTCTCTTCGATCCTCGATCTTCGGTCTTCGATGTTACGCTCGGCATCGTGGGTCAGGCAGTGTGTTACAGACTGCTTTTATCCACTTCCAGTGGAACACCTCGAGCCGCGTCGCCGTTCTACAAGCGACGACCACCCCAACGCGGAGCGCCATCGGCATCAAAGGGACACTGCGAACGACCGCTCGCTCCCTCGCTCACCGACACAAAGACGAAGATCCCCCGTGTAGCCTGTAGCTGACTCTTGGGGCAAGTGCTGTTGGCGAGTAGCCACCTATGAAGGCCGGCACGGCACATGAGGTGGTGGGTGACCAACACCACGCCCGGGCGCCTCTGTTTCCCTGGTGGCGATGTTTACACATCGCACCAGGTATTCATTTGAGGCTGAGTCGACCTAGGGGAGGCCCAGAACCGGTTCAGATAACACTGTGTAACACATTTTTTTGTCCCTGGGTAGTAAGTGTTTTTTCCTAATTACTTATCCCTTAAAAGTACAGAAAATGGCTATTATTCCCCACAAACTTAGCTTATGTGACCAGGACAGTGATATTTAGAAATTTACCGATTTTCCAGAACATTCCAGATAGATTAAGTGCTGAGTAAACCGGGAGTAAATTTTAGAACATTCTAGAACTTTCCAGTAATATAAATAGTAGTATAAATACAGGGGCTTTAAGCCCACCAGTTTAGTTTAGTTCCAACTGCCTAAGTGGGTACATATCTGCATTTTTCTGAGATAGCATCAAGAGGCTGCAAGCATCCGGCAGACGCATTTTGGTATGTCTGCGGCCAATTTATCAAGACAAGAGCAAAAAAGTACTCTGTAGAAGCATCTGCTAAGATGTGTGAGGCCTACAAGGCATATTTCGGCATGCCTGTCGGGGATCAAGACGAACCCTGGGCACCTCATTTCACCTGCGAGCAATGCAAAAAAACTCTGAAAGGAAAGATGTACAATTGTTGCTAGGAATTTTATGTTATAACGTTTATTTAAACGATTATAATCGTCACTGGTGCTGGCCGTGAGCGGGAATAGAACCCAGGTCGCCAGGTTCGTAGTGCAGCACACTAACCGCTACACTACCGCACCCCGCAACACACAAACACACCTGCGGCGGCTGTTATTTATTCATAAATTACTAATCTCCTATTTAGGTTAGTCACCAAGCAATCGATCCCCCCGCCACCCCCCGCATGAATTATGCAATACGCGACAACAAGAACAATTATGCTCGACCTGAACGTTTTTTTGTCATTCTGGGATGACACGACCAGGAGGAAATATTCAACACGATTCGAAATTCGCCCCCCCTTCCCGCCTCGAATATATCTCCCTATTCAACCCATACCTCCCTGAACTCAACGTTCTCTTCACTGCAAGGCCCACGGGCCACTGGCGGCACCTGGTTGCCCTTCAGTGCGGCCCCATGACAATACACAAACGGCGAAAACAACCCCCATCGTCATGGTGCTGCTGTCGAACCCCCATTGGTTTCAAATGTGTGGCGGCACCCTCACACACTGATGAAGTCTTGTCGGCGAAAGTGAGTGCCCCCCTCTGAAAATAAGTGAAGAACACTTCACATGCGTGAACGGATGTTTGCCCAACCACGTGTCTGACTACTCACGACGGTTCACAACTTGCAATAGCTCCGACATCCATGCCACGTGCACGCAATGGATAGCAAACTTAAACTGCCGTGACGCGGATGGTAAGTAAAAAACAATGGGACGGAAGCACGCATCTTTTCCACTGGCTTGTGGCCAGAGGCGTAACGAGCGTGGGGGCAGGTAGGGGGTGCCTTCCCCCCCCCCCCCCCCACCAAAGCTACGAGTTGGGGCTCCCCTTGACAACCACCATGAGATTTGTTTTCAACAGCAGTGTTAAAAGAACCAAAACTGATTTAAAACGCGGTTTAATTGCAGCAGTGACGTAATATTGCAAAGAAGTACTACAGAGCTAGAGTGGCGGCACTTTGCGAAAACGGAGCGCCCCTCTACAGCGTTAAATGTTCGAGACCGTGAGCGTAACGACGATGCGATTGGGCAAGAGGAGCCGCGATATGAAATAGCCTGGGTGCGACCGTGCAAAGAGACCAATCAAATATGACCGATTGCCGCACCCCCCTTGAGCTGATAATGTCGTTAGTCCGCTACTGTTTGCTGGGCATTACAACTTAAACAAGACACAAATATGAACACGTGCATCAGAGAACAAGCACCACTTAGATATACTTCACGTCGTATTGACGGCTCGGTACAGAAGTTGCCTTGGGCATTACGCGTCGTCGCTGGCAGCAGGAACGGTGGCCCATGGACAAAACTGGAGATGTTGACTACCTCGCCTGGTATACAGGAGGTCGTGGGTTCGATCCCGACCCTGACGCCTGCTGTATATTTGGGATTGTTTGTTTAACGCGTAGGCTTTCACGACCAATATTATCCATTATAGAGGTTTTTGGGCTACGTCGCATAGATATAAATGTGTCATTAAACCCGCCACCACCCGATACAGCCAATTAGGTAGGTTTGTCACACAAACAAAACGTGACAATTAGTTGCTAGTTCAGCACACCGGTGTGTTGGAGAGTAACACCACAACATTTACAATTTGAGGACGACGTTTCGCCACTAATTACAACTAGCATCATCAGGCGACAGCCAGAGTTGTGGAGGAATCTTCCCGTTTTGGAGTTTGCGTGTCTCTCTCCCCCTGGTCATGTGGATTTTTCTCCAGGTCCTCCGAAATTTCTCTCCACATTTAGAATCAACATCACACGTTTAGAGTATGTGGCTACTGCTATACATTTCCACGTGATAAGTCCCATCGTTGGGCTATAATTTGTGATAGCCAGGTCGCTTCTGAAAAAGAGCTACACAGCTCAGTGGGCTTTACCTGGTAAAATAAAAAATTGATCATAGAACGACAGCCAAAGGAGGGAACGCGCCCGAGAGGCTGATCACGGCAGAGATGAAGCCACGGAGATCTTCCCACGCGCCGGCGGCGAGACGGATGATTTTGTCATCGGAGGATCACGAGAGCTGACGGCCGCATAGTAATTCGTCCAGAAGTGGATAGATGGCTGATGATCTAGATTGAAAACCCATTTGTTCAGAACTTATTTTGTGTTTAGTTTGTTGTCCTTCCCCCGCACCTCCGATAAGCGCGGTTGGCTACGTACACTCTGAAAGAAGTTCAACATACACACGTGACGACCGCTCGCAAATGGCTGCGTGTAAACGTGTGTGTGAGTTGCGCCTCAATAACTGCGACGTCTTAAAGAAACAGAACGTCTGTGCGGCTTAAGATGTCAGAATTAACTGCCAATCACTGGTGACAATACGAAGAGCGGTTGTTTCTGGGTTTGAGCCTGGACAGTGCCTGGATGGGCGACCACTGTTCTCACCAGGTGCTGGAGGCTGCTTCGAGACTCCCTAGCGAGCAGCAGCCCCTCTAGGGCCGTCCCTCGGTGGGGGGTGAGGGGCCCGGGGCAAACCCCACCGCGTGGGACCCCCCCCCCACCACCAACGCCTTCAAAATAAACCGGAAGTATGACGTCCATCTGGCACCGTGACGTCAAAGCACGCCCCCCCCCCCCCCCAAAGTGCGGGGCCCGGGGCAGTCTCCCCGATTCGCCGTACCCTCGAGACGGCCCTGCTCCACGCCCTCACCGACACACGCTGACCGGTGTGGAGAAGCATGGTCGGATAACCTCAACTACGACCCACGCTGGGGGTGTGGGGGAAGGCCCTCATCCAGCAGTGGATTGACAATAATGACAGTGCGTGGACGTGTAAACTTCAGCTACCATGCGCATTTGCAAATAATAAAACGCAACGCACTGCCCGTCGCAAACGAAGCCGAGTTATAGTAGAGCACGGAGCATTAGAGATTGTGAAGTTTGAAGGCTCGTCTGTCCGATCTGAGAGGCATTCACAGTCAATGCAGTGGACCTCCGCTGTGAATGGCAACTGTGAAATCGGAAAGATGATACGCGCACACGACAATCACGATTGCTTATTTACCCAGGAGAGCCGCACCGGGTGCCAAACACCCTTTTTGCAGGAGGGCACTTGGATGCTTGGCCAGCACCATGCTCTTTGGTTCTTTCGGTAAAGTCACGTAGGTGATTTTTTTTTTAAATCACGACATTTCGGAGGCAACACAAGCTTCCGTCATCAGGTGGGGCAACCACAGTTGTGTGTGTTTTAGCTCTGCGAGGGAGACAGTGAACCCGGAGGAAACCCATGTTGAAGAGGAGGAGAGAGTTGCAGAAAAACGCAACGGCAGCCCCTGGTGAGGAATCGAACCCAGCTCCTTCTCGCTGTGCGGCACAAGCGTTGTACCCCCACTGCAGCACACCGACGATGCCTCTGATGACGACGATCCATCTTTTTTTTTACAAGGGAGACTGATAATCACAAACAACAATTGCAATACTCTGTGGTTCTTTCGGTAAAGTCACGTAGGCAGAAATAAAATAAATCACGACGATAGCTGCGATGTCTGCTGCAATGGTAAGTTGCTTTGGCGCGAGACACGAATAGCTACAAACAAGATAGGATCAAAGCACAAACGCTTGGAAGGACACGCTGCTTTGCTATCAAATGAGAACAGAGCGTATTTCTAGCAACCATCAGGCCAATTACAGCGAAACGCCGGCCTCTTTAAACATTCATGACGCGCCATGTATTATCCATGCCGTTGCGAGGCTAATGCCTCCTGCTCCTGCTGCTGCCGGTGTAATTAGTTGTCCGAGTCCGCGACTCGTTCGTGTAGGAGGCGTGACCCCCGGATTCTTCCGGTGCCGTTGGGATTCACGTTGATACATTAAGAGAGGGCAAAGTGACCCCCCCCCTCCCACCGCTCCTCCTCCACTCCCCGGCGATCTCACGGGGCCTCTAACCCCCCACCCCCCCTTCGCAATCCACCCTTGCCGGCGTCAGACCCCATCAATGCTTTCTCATCTCGCAAATTGCGCTGTCGACATAAAGCGCTGAGTCGGACGCCCCCCCGCCCCCCCCCCCCCCCCAAAGCAAATGCGTTTTTTGCTCACCACCCACTCACCCCCCTCCTCGGCTTGTGTACCGAGTCCCATGGGCCTGACAGCATGAGTTAGACTCCAGTGTCAAGACAAGCCACTGGCACTTACTCGGGGCCAAATTAGGCGAAATGAAATCAAAGGGGGGGGGGGGGGGGTGGTCCCCCTGGGCAGCAGGGGGTCAATCTCGGAGTCAACTCGGCCCAAATCGCCGCTCACGAGCCCCGCAACGTCTTCGGTCGAGAGATCGAAGCCAGCGCCGCTGAGAAGCCTCGGTTTGAGTCCGGGCCTCCAGCCACTCACCGCGTGATCGATCAAGGTCCTCAGCTGTCGGGAGTTTGCCCAGGCTCGGATAAAAATGACAGTAGCGAGATAATGCAGATATGTTTCGTATTCTCTGGATGATGATTCCACTTTTTTCCCCCCAGTATTTTAAAACATTTTCTAATGCGTCTCCTAAGCCGGTTGGTTGTGTGTGCGTGGCTATGTGAGACCACCACATTCGTCTGTACCGTAGTTGTTGACAAGCATGCCGGCACAAGCTTCGGATGCGTCTGCTGCGCTTCTGCGGTCGTCCAGAACGCTCTTCCTTCCGATAATAGGAAGTCACTGGTGCTCTGCACTTTTAAATCATCTAGTTTGACAAACTAATTTCTGTAGAACTGCTTTTTGTGTTTAGTTTGTCGTCCTTCCCCTGCACCTCCGATTAGCGCGGTTGACTACGTACGGTGCAATAGAAGTTCAACATAGGTACATATTTTCATGAGGGTCTAATAATCCGGAGAACACGGCATAAAGTTCAGTGCGAGGAATTACGCGGAAATAAAAGTGGCGTGAGCTGCAGTGTGGTGGTGGTGGTGGTGATGATAGAGTTGACATGCTGTGTGGTGGAGTTGAGCTGCAGTGTGGTGGTGGTGATGGAGTTGACCTGCAGTGTGGTGGTGGTGATGGAGTTGACCTGCAGGGTGGTGGTGGTGGTGATGATGGAGTTGAGCTGCAGTGTGGTGGAGTTGAGCTGCAGTGGGGTGGTGGTGGTGATGAAGTTGAACTGCAGTGTAGTGGTGGTAGTGGTGGTGATGGAGTTGAACTGCAGTGTGGTGATGGTGGTGGTGATGGAGTTGATTGCAGTGTGGTGGAGTTGAGCTCCAGTGTGGTGGTGGTGGAGTTGAGCTGCAGTGTGGTGGTGGTGGTGGTGGTGATGGAGTTGAGCTGCAGTGTGGTGGTAGTGGTGGTGATGGAGTTGAACCAAGCGCTGGATGAGGCGACACGGTCAGTGTCCGCTATGGACCGAGTCTTCTCAACATGGGAGGCGGTATTAACGATTGAAGTTGCTCAGTTCACGGGAACAGCGGTTTTGGGCGGTAGCGCCAGCCGGTTGTGGGGCTAAACCAGTCCCCGTAGAGCAGCGTTTATTAACCTTTACTGCAGCCTTGAACCCCTTTGTTTAGCAATCGTAAAAAAATGTGATGTTAATAAATAGGTAGGGTTTGATGAAACAAAGTAGTTGCATGATAATAGGTTTTTCCCCTTTTTCTGGCAACAAAACAGGTGTTAAGATGTTAAAACACCAAACTGAAACCTTTTACAAGGAATCATGTCTGCATTAACCACAATGCTTGTGGTCAGAATGCAAACAAAAAACGTACCCTGATAATATATGCATTGTCCTTCAAACTGATTGGACCACACCAGAGACAGCTTTCTTTTGAGCCTCGTTTCAAACGCCTTTTGGCGTCCTCTGGTCTAACACCGTTTGAGACGAGGCTCAAAAGAAAACTGTCTCTGGTGTGGACCAATCAGTTTCAAGGACAATGCATATATTATCAGAGTTTGTTTTTTTATTGAATTCTGACCACAAGCATTGTGGTTAATGCAGACATGATTTCTTGTAAAAGGTTTCGGTTTGGTGTTTTAAAATCTTAACACCTGTTTTGTTGCCAGAAAAAAGGGGAAAACCCTATTATCATATTTTGGTACTGGCAAAGGAGGTCGCATGATGATGAAAGTAGTTGTACTTAATTTGTTTCCATGATTTACCTTCCAAAAAAAACCTGCCCATGTCTCGCACTCCCAGAAAGGGCATCTCGATCCCCGAGGGAGTGCTGCGTGCCCCCCAGGTGAAGAAGAACCACTGGTTTAGAGTAATTCAGACAATGGCGTGTACTGTTGCTGCCGAGTCTGTCGATATCAGAGTGTATAGTTGCGCTGCAACGGGGGATTTGGGATAAGAACAACTGATCTGCCTTCTAGCCGAAACACTGATAACAACAACGTGGAATCTAATTGACAAATGACATGGGTGCTTTGTGCTGCTTGTTAACCATGATCGGATTAAAGGTGAATGAATGAAAATCACTTCAGGGACTTCTTTGGCAAGTGGCGTCCATGCAAAATGTTTTCTATGTAATCTGAACAATGGCTTTTGCCAAACAAAAATGTGTAATGCTATACTGTAGTGTTACAGTATTCGTTCGGTTACGAAGCAGTGCGATGACTAATGGCGCGCTATTTAAAGTGATCTAGCGAGTCACTGCCAAATTACTTATTATTTAAATTTCATTTTTTTTGTCTTTACCAGGCAAGGCCCACTGAGCTGCAACAGAGCTCTTTTTCAGAAGCGACCTGGCTATCACAGATGAGAGCTCAACGAAGTGGCTTACCGCGTGGAAATTTATAGCAGCCAATTTCTCTATAAACGGTGATGATTCTAAATGTGTAGTGAGAAACCGGAGGACCCAGAGAAATCTCCACGCGACCACGGGGATAGAGACGCCGCAAACTCCAAATATATAATAACTAGCTTCTTTGCCCGTCTTAGGACGGAAGCTGTAATATTAACGAAAATTTTGAGCAGAGTATAATTGTATCTTGTGTAAATTTAATGACAGTGAATCTTGCACGGAAGTGTGTCATCAAACACTTCGCTGAATTTCACTGTAGCACTGTATTAATGGCAGTGAATCTGCCACAAAACTACATCATAAAACACCTCACTTGATGTCACTGTAGCACTGTATATAACTGACCTTCAATTTGTTCAAATTCACCGCTCTGATACTATATTCTCTTTTGCTTTCGGTCGCTGGGGTTGAAATAAATTGGAAATCGATACAATATCTGGAAAATCACCGAGAAATGTTTATTTTACCATAATGTAGAAGCATAGATTAGACTTACCTTTTGTCTCAAGTGCTGAATAAATAATTATTTATTAGATTCACTTTCAATAAAGAAACGTCAAACTTAAAGCGAATTTGCGAAAAAATGTATTTCCGCTCGACCTTCTTCTGCGTGAGTGTAAAAATCCACCCGCTCATGAATATTAATGAGGGGGGGTGCGGCATGTGGAGTGACGTCACGCGCGGGACACACAAACAGACATTCTTGGCTCATTATAGTAGTAATAGTACAGACTTTAATGATTACTTGACAAGTAGGCTTTCGCAAGCAATATAATGATTCATAATTAATTATAGGTTTATGTTTTGCTGAATTTTGTGAGATCATTCTCTGACACCACACCGGTGGTGCTGCCGAAGCAGTGAAACGTTGCCCACGTCTGTCACGTGACAACTTCATGAACCGGCTGTGTCGGGTGGAGGAGGGTTCACGACACAATACATTTTACTTACACGGCGATCTGATCTAAAAGGTGCCACATAAGAGTCCCAGATTAACTTTTCCAGGAGGGCCCTGCATTGGGATGTACGTATGTGTGCATGTTGAGGCTTGGTTCGCACTGTACGTAGCCAACTGCGCCAATCGGAGGTTTGCCTAACACCAATGACAATCTACAGGCGTGGTCCAGATGTCTTGTAACCCACCCAATTAATTTACCCCTGATCATTTGTTTGACCCTATGCATATTCATTTCTGTTTTAAAGAAACCTTTCTTTAAAAAAATGACGTAATGTTTTAGAGAATTAAATGGGGGGGGGGGGGTTGTCACAAGACATCTGGACCACCCCTATACATTGTATGTTTATAGCTGTAGGCCAGGAAAACAGAGAACACGAAGGACACCCCTGCAGAACAAGAGGGGGGCATACAAAGTACGCACACAAAAGTGCCCGAGTCAGGAATCGAACCCAGGTTTGTTTCTGCTGCGAGATTCGCGTGGGTGCCACCGTGCCACCGACGTGCATCGAAACTACTAATTCCTATTCACCTTTACTGCAACCTTACACCCCTTTGATTCTCAATCGTTACAACATGTATGTTAATAAATATGTAGTTTTGATGACACAAAGTAGTTCTATATAAGTGCCCGTGTTTAATTTGTATTTTCGATGATTTACCTTTAAAAAAAAAATCTGCCCATGTCTCGCACCCCTAGAAAGGGCATCTCGCCCCCCCCCCCCCAGGGGGTCCGTACATCCCCGCTAAAGAAGAAGAGCCACTGCTCTACACTGTGCAACGGTTCTGTATCTCGAGATGAGCCAGACAGCAGTCGGAGCAGCAGCCGGGGCTATTATCCAGAGCACGACAGCTGCCCGGCAACCGACGGACAAACACAAACACAGGCGAACGATTTTTTTGTGTGCGGTGTGCAAAAACAAAGCCACTGAAGAGATACACAAATGCATAACAGCTCGGTTTATCATTTTTAAACGGCGTAAGTTTACACACACAAGGGCGCGCGCAAAACCTCCAGTGTAATGCTGTGCATTATCCGTAACTGTAATGTAGAAACTATTAAAAATGTATACAATCACAGCTGTCATTGCAATCCACTGCTGGATAAAGGGGGCCTTGCCCACGCCTGCATGACTCCGATTAGCGCGGTTGGCTACGTGCGGTGCGAAAGAAGTTCAACATACACAGACTCATACAGAGACCCATAGACTCACAGAGACCCATAGACTCAGAGAGACCCATAGTTTGCCCTTCCCCTGCACCTCCGATTAGCAGGGTTGGCTACGTGCGGTGCGAAAGCGATTTAAAGCATGTTTTATTTGGGGGGGGAGGCAGAGCTTTGTGACGTCATATTTGAGGGGGGTCTGACTTTTTGTGACGTCGTGTGATGAAGGGGGGGGGGGGGTCAAAAATCGTCCAAAATCGCGTGACTTCATTTATGGACGGCCCCTACTGTGATAGTACGCTCGCTCTATGCCCCGCTTCTTCGACAGAGCCACGCGTGATGGATTAAAGAGCCGCGTGCAGCTCGGGAGATGCCAGCAGGCCACCGCTGTGACAGAGGGTCACCACCAGCTAGACGAGCAGAGCTGCAGTGGCTGCCTTTTGCCAAGACGGAGCGCCCCCTTACAGCGTTAAATGTTTGAGACCGTGAGCGTAACGACGACGATGCGATTGGCCAAAGCGGAGCCACGATATACGAAGAGCCTCTCGGTGCGGCCGTGCGAGACAAATCAAATACCGGGGGCCCCATCTGACCTATTGCCGCACCCCACTGCAGCTTGGCTTGCGAGATGCGACGAGACCGGGCGATGTGGTCACACACACACAGACACAGAGAGGCTGGCGGCACACGCGCGTGCCACTCCGTGTATGAATTCGACGGGGATATTAGCGCGATGAGATGAAGTCACGAACGCTCGCTGTGAACAACAACAAAAACCCACACCACCCCCCTCCCCCATCAGAATCCACCGACCATAAACATCAATTCGCCCCCCCCCCCCTCTCATCTCTACATCACACATCACGGCCACTTTAATGTGACAGCCGCGATATTGACGTTGACGCGTTGGCAAGCACGCCAAGACGTGATAGCTCTTAATAGCTCCCCCCTCCCCTCTCCCCACCACTCGTCCTGCACTCTCTCTACTCGCCATCGCATCGCCACAGACTTGACCCCCACCCCGCCTCCCCCCCCCCCATATACCCATCGCGTTTATGTAACTGCTGTACGAGAAACGCAATCTCAACTCAATAACATTAGCCGTATGAAGGCAATGATGTATTTATTTAGAACGCTCGGACGTGGAAATGGGCAAGGATTTATTTTTTATGTTGAGATCTGACACATTTATGACCTTTTAATTATGCAGTTATGGCACTCAAATAAAATGAGAATGTTTCTCTTCTACCCGGCCATAGACAGCTGCTGTGTAACAATTCGCGTACAATCAAAATGTGAGCGACGTTTACGATCAAGACTTAAACATGCCCAGGGATCGCTTATAGGAGGACACTATTGAAGAAAAAAACACATCCAAGGATTGGATTTAATTTCCAGAAGAAACGAACAGTAAGTAGGGCATTAACACGTACTTAAATGTCAATCGATCATTTGTGATGCGTTACGTTTCTGCATTCTCGGAACTAAACTTGGCGAGACGCAAAGAGGAGCGCGTGGATTCGAGAGCACGACGCATCAGGTCAAAGGCATCATTATAACCTTCGAGAAAAGTTCCACTCGCTCTGTGCGGGTTTGGTTTGTGCGATTTGGCGTATGAGCGGCTGACCGATTTCTACCCAAACTTCGTTCTATGAAGCGGGTTGAATTCACTCAACGTGCGCCTACGCCAGGGGCCGCCAACCAAAATAACAAGACACATTTTACTTTTCGAATTCTGTAGTAAAAACAACAACAACTCAAGTATTTCAAGAGCCACAATGCGTTGTGGTGGTGAATATGGTGAGACGGTGGTGGTCCTTCATGAATGACGTCACAAAGCAGCAGCCATTGAAGAGCTGCCGGCACGCGGCTCCGGAGCCGCAGGTTGCCGACCTCTGGGCTACGCGGTAGGAAGTAGGACAACATTGTGTACAGTGTGTGTGTACAGTGTGCTGTGTGTGTGTACTGTGTGTGCTGTGTGTACTGTGCGTGCTGTGTGTGTACTGTGTTTGTGTACAGTGTACTGTGTGTATTGTGTGTACTGTGTGCGTACTGTGTGTGTACTGTGTGTACTGTGTGTGTACTGTGCGTGCTGTGTGTGTACTGTGTGCGTACTGTGTGTGTGTGTACTATGTGTGTACTGTGTGTGTGTACTGTGTTCGTACTGTGTGTGTACTGTATGTGTACTGTGTGTGTACTGTGTGCGTACTGTGTGTGTACTGTGTGTGTGTACTGTGTACGTACTGTGTGTGTACTGTGTGCGTACTGTGTGTGTACTGTGTGTGTACTGTGCGTGCTGTGTGTGTACTGTGTACGTACTGTGTGTGTGTACTGTGTGTGTACTGTGTACGTACTGTGTGTGTACTGTGTGCATACTGTGTGTGTGTACTGTGTGTGCTGTGTGTGTGTACTGTGCGTGCTGTGTGTGTACTGTGTTTGTGTACAGTGTACTGTGTGTATTGTATGTACTGTGTGCGTACTGTGTGCGTACTGTGTGTGTACTGTGTGTACTGTGTGTGTACTGTGCGTGCTGTGTGTGTACTGTGTGCGTACTGTGTGTGTGTACTATGTGTGTACTGTGTACGTACTGTGTGTGTGTACTGTGTGTGTACTGTGTACGTACTGTGTGTGTACTGTGTGTGTACTGTGTGTGTGTACTGTGTGTGTACTGTGTACGTACTGTGTGTGTACTGTGTGCGTACTGTGTGTGTACTGTGTGTGTGTACTGTGTGTGTACTGTGTGCGTACTGTGTGTGTGTACTATGTGTGTACTGTGTACGTACTGTGTGTGTGTACTGTGTGTGTACTGTTTACGTACTGTGTGTGTACTGTGTGCGTACTGTGTGTGTACTGTGTGCGTACTGTGTGTGTACTGTGTGTGTACTGTGTGTGTGTACTGTGTGTGTACTGTGTGCGTACTGTGTGTGTGTACTGTGTGCGTACTGTGTGTGTGTACTGTGTGTGTACTATGTGTGTACTGTGTACGTACTCTGTGTGTACTGTGTATGTACTGTGTGTGTACTGCATGCGTACTATGTGCATACTGTGTGTGTACTGTGTGCGTACTGTGTGTGTACTGTGTGCATACTGTGTGTGTGTACTGTGTGCGTACTGTGTGTGCGTACTGTGTGTGTGTGTACTGTGTGTACTGTGTGTGCACTGTGTGTGTACTGTGTGCTACTCGGCAGGCAGCTGTCCCCTCGTGCCGTCTCGCTTTTTGCGCCCCCTTTTTTAGAACGCATCTACTACTTCTGTAATGCGGGCGTAAACGGCCTCGCGGATATGACGTAACGGGGGGAGGGGTTAGGTCACGTGGGGGAGAAGGGAAAGCTCTTAAGGGCGGTAACCGGAAGAGAGGGGAGGAGAGTGTGGGAATAAAGACGGGAGGAGGCCACGCAGGGCAGGGAGTGGAGAGTGGCGCGATCGCCACAGGACAGGACTCGGCACCGTTGGCCAGCGGTGTCCGGGCACGGGGAAGACAGAGAGCAGCGGTGGGGCTGCAGAGAGAGCAGCTGAGAGACTGCATAAAGCCGGAGAGGCTAAGAGGGAAGCCAGCAGCGGAGCTGCATCGGGAGCGAGGAGAAAAGGCTACGTGAGCGACGGCAGCTGCCAAGCTGCCAAGCGGGAGGCGAAGAAGGCTCTGAGCGAGGGCCGTGTGGGGCAAAGTTGTAAGAACCCAAATAAAGGACAACGGAGACAGACACAGTGAAAGAGTCCTTTATTACACTTCTACTACCGCATCGCATAAAGCGAGGGGAACCTGTAAGTGCGCTTAGGCAAGACACAGCTCGGGATGGGACGATGGGCGGATGGTTCAATAATCATCACAGTGGCAGCCAAAGAATGGAACTCGTCCTATTATATCACATCCGCCGCGGAGATGGAGTGATAAAAAGCGGCACGCATGTAGGTGCTAGCCAGGGTCGGATGGATGTTCTTGTAGGTCCGAGACACTTCTGATTCATAGGCCTTTAGTGATAACGTTCTCCAGTTTGTCCTGCTGCACCATACCGCCGCTCTCACTCGCTCGTTTCACGCGTAGCACAACAACGCATTGTCTGCCATTGCACTACTCTCCATTGAGAATGAGATTGTGCGAAAGACGCATTTGTCCCTCGCCCCTTATCTTTCACCCCACCCTTCCCATATAAAAACCGACGCTCCTGCTCGTAGTCCCGATGTGTGTGGGGCAGTAAAGCCAATATTGCCCCACGTGTGTGGAGCAGTGAGGCCAATTTCGTCCCACGTGTGCAGGGCAATGACCCCAATCTCCTCCTCATCCTTGGACCCAGGGAGTATCGAGTTCAGGACTGAGGGCCGTGGAGTTCCCGTCCCCTCCTCCCCCCCCTCCCGACATCGCAGTTTGTGCTCTGAACGAGGTTCCTGATTTAAAAAATACGTGTTTTTATTATTTGGCGACGCCGCTGGTGCACAAATCCAACTAACAACGAGACTCAACACATCCGTCAACAAAAACTGTGGTCTTAAAATAAATTAATATAAAATAAGCGACGTTTCGGGCAATGGGCATTTATTTGTAGTTCCCTGATTTGGTTAAGAAGTATAAACAATAACACGAATTCTGGTCAACCTCACAGCGGCTTTTGGCTCAGCCATAGAACAAAGATGCACTTTTAAATAATCAAGATTGAAAAGTAATTTCTTAAGAACTCCTTTTTGTATTTAGTTTGTTGTCCTTCCCCCGCACCTCCAATTAGCACGGTTGGCGACGTACGGTGCAAAAGAAGTTCAACATACGTACTGACGGCAAGGAGTCGAGATCTCCCGGCTGAATACAAACTATTAAATTTAAACCAACTCCGCATGGAGCAGCTCTGCTTGTTTCTTCGATAACTTTTTCAAACAAATGCCTCTTTTCACATCATTGACAGAAGATTTTTTTTTGGATGAACGAGCAAGCGAAGCCATTTTAAAACCAAACCATATACGTACATACATTGCACATACGTGCACTACAAAAATGACATTTGCCCCAAAAATGACACCATTTATTTGTATATATCTTTGAAGGCCGCACAGTGTTATTCACGAGTGTATTGAGAATGTTTTTTTTCTTAAAAACGACTGGAAACCTCTTCGCTCAGATCCCACAGCAAGAAGAACCACCTCCACGTGTTGTCCACGGCAACGGTTGCGAAGCGCTGCAATTCAATTGCGCTGAATTCGATTCCTAGAAGCGGCTTTTTGCACAAACCCATCGCCGTTTAATTCCACTAACAGCGATTCCTCAAAACAACCCTCCATCCAATTTCGACCAAAATCAATTTATAAAAATCTATATATATTAAAAATTCAATCCCATTAGCATAACACTAACCTCTGTGACAAAAGGCGAGGGTCAGCGGAAAGGAATTGATTGGGTGAAGTGAATATCTGAGGCCGTCCAAAATTGAGTGGTTTTGCTAATGCACACCACCAGATCGGCCCCCAAATGCGTCGTAACACAAACACCCGGACATGTTTAGTGCTCGCACAGCCCTCTTGCCAATCCGCTGCTGGACAAGGGGCCTCCCAATGCCACGCAGGTCACGTGGGATATTTGACCTCACTTTAACCACGCTGGCTATCGTGGTGAGGAGTACCGTAAGGACGTTGGTGCATTCTGCAGTACAACATTGAAAACTAATTTCATTCATCATCATCACGATCCATGGGCAGATAGTCCCGTTGGTGTCCTCTGCAACATTTCGTTATGTTTCCACTTTCCTCTCTGTCTAGTAGTGCCAATATGCTCAAGTAGTGGCCACATCTTTCTGGCACCAACCTCTTACGATGTCGTCGTCAAACCATTCTCTGCTAGGTCTCCCTCTCTTTGTGGTGCCTTCCATTTTTTTCCAAACACATTTGATTTTTTTTCTGTTGTTGTCCATCCTACATATGTGTCCATTTCTTTAGACCTGCTTTTGGTGTATAGTTTGTCCTTACCACGCACCACCGATTATCACGGTTGGTTACGTATGGTGCAAAAGAGGTTCAACATACATACATACATTTGATTTTACTTCACTGTCCTATGATGCCTATCCATCCTTGTGGTTGCAGCCTATAGCGCCTGTGTTGTTATGGATGGTGGTTATTTTATTGTTTTATTTTTATTATTTTATTACTTCCCTTCTACGTGACTTTACCGAAAGAACCAAGAAGTTGGTTCTTTCGGTAAAGAAAAAAAAATCTTTTGGTAAAGTCACGTAGAAGGGAAATCATCATCAGGTGTGAAATCTTGCTGTGGATTTCACACCTGATGATGATTGCCTGTGTTGCAGTCGAAATGTCGTGAGAATGTTTTATTGTTTTATATTTATATTATTTTATTATTTCCCTTCTACGTGACTTTACCGAAAGAACCAAGAATATGAATCCCTGCAATCACGAAAGCTTTAAATAAAAATGTATTAATTTATGTTTTCACACCCATTGGTATACAAAACATATTTAAGTTTTAGAGAATTGGGCGGTCACGAGACATCTGGACCATCCTGTACATGTGTAATAAAGGAATCTCTCTCAGATGTCGATCTCCGTTGTCCTTTATTGGGTTCGTAGAATCTCGATACCACGGCGTCTCGCTCAGGCCCACGTCCCGCTCGACGACCTCTCCACAGCCTCGGCTGCTCCGATATGCAGTCTCCCTGCTGCTCCAATATGCAGTCTCCCTGCTGCTCCGTTAGGCAATCCTTGCAGCCACACCGCTGCTCCGCTATCTAGCGTCACTGCTGCCCCGTACACAGCTAGCCTCTCACAGCCCCGTTAGCTCTCTCCGTCTGACACCGATGGCTGACGGTGTCGACGTCTCCCACCGCGTGGCGACCGCGCCACTCTCTCCGTCTTGCCCAGCGTGGCCTCGTGTTTCACTCCGTCTCAACTCCCCCTTCCCCTTCCGGTTCTCTTCCTAAATCCTCTCACCCACGTGACCCTAACTCCACCCACTCCCCACGTGACCCAGACTCCGCCCCCCCTAAATCCTTGCTCGTGTAATGTAGTAACTTGGCGGGAGACGACTTAACGGGTAGCACACTTTTATTAACACCAACTTAATTACACGTATGGCCAACTGTAGCCTAAACTGCGCGGTTCCCCCGGCTACACACCCACTGGCTCTTCCGCCCCGTAGCTTCTCGGGAACCCACCCCAACTGGGGTATGAGTCTTGCCTCTGGGTCCCACAGCCTCGCCCCACATGGACGTCAGACCGCGGGTCCCACAGTCTCGCCTCTGAGCCGCACAGGGCCCCGGCCCTTACAAGGACAGTGGGACTAGGGGTCTCAGGGCCCTATCTCTCCAACTCCGTCTTCGATCTTCACTGGTTAAACAACTCCCCGAGTGCTCCCGCGCGTCCCCCTTTATAGTCCTCCGCTCCCGGGGAGGCGGAGCCCATGCGGACGTCGCTGAGAGCACCCACCCCACTTGACCAATCACCACGCGCTGCCCCACGATCCTTTTTCCCATCTTGTGTCAGCGCACACAACCACGCACCACGCGCTGCCCCGTGATCCATCACTGTCAGCGCGCGTCACCACTATACCACGCGATGTGGCCACACCCGGCGCGCTCACACACGCGCCCCCCTTGTCAGCACGTACCGCCACTACACTCGCATTACACGACCCCCCCCCCCCCTAATGAAAACCCAGCCGTCCTCGGCTGCAATAATTACAATAAAATAATGCGAGCAATATTGGAACCATCTGGCATCACTGGACAACGGAGAATATAAGAACGATAACAAGAACAACAAGAACAATAACAATCAACGAAAGGAAAGGGATTTGGAACGCGTGCGGGTCGCCGGCCCGTCCCGAACGGGCGGCGGTCCCCCCACAGACCGAGAACGCGACGGGGTCTTAAGATCAACGGGAGTAGAACCGCCCACCGCTGTTGGAGGCCCGTCAACGCCAAGGTCCCGTTCCCCAGGGAGACCCAAGTCCGGGGTCTCTGGCAACCGTGTCTGTGGTGGGGTTGGAGGGGCAGCGGGGTCAAGTGGCCCCGTCGCCGTGGTAGGCCCACCCAGAGCAGGATTCGCCACATCCACCTGCGTCACGGCTGGTTCGTCTGTCCTGGTGGGTCTTTTCGCGCGACGTCCGTGGTCGAGGCCTCCTGCTGGGGCGGCCCCGGGATGCGAACCCAACAGTCCCTGGCGAAGTGGCCCTTACGGCTGCAGCGGAAACACTCCACGTCGTTCCGACGCGCGGCACCCCCCCTGTCCCAACGCTCCCGCGCCGGCGGCCCGGACCTCGGCCCCGTACCCCCCCGAGCAGGCCACTGGGCAGAGGCGGCCGTCAACTCCTGCGGACCCTTGTCGTCAGGAACGTAGATCGCCTTCGTAGGATCCAACCCCGTAGCACCGCCTTCAACGATGGCCCACCCCGTCCAAGCTGACACCTGCTTCCAGCGTCGGAGATTAAATTGAGCGTCCAAGCACTTAGCCACAGCACGGGACGTCAATTTATCATGGCTGCACACCGGCATGGGGATCCCCAGGTCTCTAGATAATTCGAGCATCTTGCCCAACACGAGGGGCTCCAACAAATCGGGCTCCGTCTCGGGGTATGCCGCCATCGCCAGTTCCAGAACTGCGCCTCTGAAGGCCACCGGCGATTCATCAGGCGCCCGTTGGCGCTGAACAAATCTCCGATGGGCGTCGTCCGGAGGCTCGTACGAATCCGCCATCTCCTCGAAGACACCCTGCAGCGTCTTCTTCTTGTCGGCCTTGATGGAGCGGAAGAACCGGACGGACTCGTCGTCGAGAAGTGTTGGTAAGACTTCCAGGGCCTCCGCGTCCGTCCATTTGGCGGAGCGTACGGCCGCTTGAAAACGGCAGGCGAATGCGCTCCAATCGCCGCCGATTG
The DNA here is from genome assembly GCF_965212315.1 of Lampetra planeri. Classification (NCBI taxonomy): domain Eukaryota; kingdom Metazoa; phylum Chordata; class Hyperoartia; order Petromyzontiformes; family Petromyzontidae; genus Lampetra; species Lampetra planeri. The sequence goes on from NC_136160.1 coordinate 7,212,614, forward strand.
AGAATTCTTTGACCGTTGTTAAATGACGGCTGCAGGTTCTTGCTCCTCCGTCCTCCTCCAATGGTGACACGCGCGGCAGCGACAAGATGGCGTCGCTCCGCAACGTGTGCAAGATGGCGGCTTCCCGCGGCGGAGGGCGCAAGATGGCGGCTTCCCGCCGTTCCTCCTCGGCCACGCCCAAGATGGCGTCTTCATGCCGCGTGGTCGAGAGGGCTGATGGCGACGGCAAGGCCCCGGCCCGTTGTTCCCCGCCGGGCCTCCCCGAAGTCGTCGCCGGCGTCACAAGGACGCACAATTGCGCCAACACCGTCTTCAGCGCCTCCAGTTGCGCCGCCACCTGTCGCCATCCGTCCTCAGCGTCCAGTCGCGCGGATGGGCCCACCGAGGCGGCCACGTCCTGCACGGCTGGAACCCCGCTCGTCCCCGCTCCGCTTTCCTCCTCCATCGTGGGTAGCTCCACCGCTGGAGGGAGGTCATCGTCGGAAGATGTTGCCGAAGATGGTGCAGGGACGGTCTTCCTCCTGAGCTGTTTTGACATGCCGTTTCACTTCTGACACCAATGTAATAAAGGACTCTCTCTCAGATGTCGATCTCCGTTGTCCTTTATTGGGTTCGTAGAATCTCGATACCACGGCGTCTCGCTCAGGCCCGCGTCCCGCTCGACGACCTCTCCACAGCCTCGGCTGCTCCAATATGCAGTCTCCCTGCTGCTCCAATATGCAGTCTCTGCTGCTCCGTTAGGCAATCCTTGCAGCCACACCGCTGCTCCACTATCTAGCGTCACTGCTGCCCCATACACAGCTAGCCTCTCACAGCCCCGTTAGCTCTCTCCGTCTGACACCGATGGCTGACGGTGTCGACGTCTCCCACCGCGTGGCGACAGCGCCACTCTCTCCGTCTTACCCAGCGTGGCCTCCTCGTGTTTCACTCCGTCTCAACTCCCCCTTCCCCTTCTCTCCCTAAATCCTCTCACCCACGTGACCCTAACTCCACCCACTCCCCACGTGACCCAGACTCCGCCCCCCCTCAATTCTTGCTCGCATTACACATGTGTTCAGCGAAAATACGTGAGGCCTTAACTCGCCCGGTGTTGCATTTGTTGGCATTTACAATTGCACAAAGTGGAGGTTGCGATACGCGTTTGAATGCACGGCTTCAAAATGCAAAAGTTATCTATCTGAAAGACCGTTGGCGAAACATTATTAACTCGGTGCACTGAAAAGTTCTATCGCCCCAAGACTTTCAGAGATAAAGCAACAGCACAGATTGGGGCCACCTTGTACATGAATGGGAAAAATAGTACTTGGCAAGAGCAGGTTGTCGGCTTTAACAAATATATTATTAATACATTTATATTTGCATGATTAGGGTGCTTGATAAAACATCTCGGCATCTCAAAGCGCCGTTCATCTCGTCTCAGTAGTACAGCAGTAGAGGGGCCGTCCATAAATGACGTCACGCGATTTTTGACCCCCCCCCCCCTCGTCACACGGCGTCACAAAAAATCAGACCCCCCCTCAAATATGACGTCACAAAGCTCTGCCCCCTCCCCCGCCCCAAAAAAAAATAAAAAATGCTTCTTTAAACTATTGTCATTGTAGTGCGTATATAATGTGGCGCTGCACTCTGATGTTGTAGGAGAAAACACTTATAAAAAAAAGTCTATTTAATTAAGTATATTTATTTAAAGTTGCGCATTTTGATGTGACGTTACATTTCTCAAACTCCCCCCCCCCCTCGTCACACATCGTCGTCACAAATGTCGGACTCCCCCCCCCCCCTCAGGTGCGTGACGTCATTTATGGACGGCCCCAGAGCAAGTAGGATCTCTGACCCATCAGTGTGGTTGCTTGCCGCACACAGCACTGAAAAATAAATTAGAAAATTAAGACAGGAACCTCCAGAAAAATATATTGCGAATGAGAGGATCTCCTTGGGGTAAAATCCAATTATCCGCAATGCTTAGGAATACAAGGTCGTGGATAAGGAGATTTGCGGGTATGAGGAATTGTGTGCGAATTTAAAATGTGTTGCCCAATGTTTTGGTGAGGTGAAGAATGAGGCTTTCCTGAGCATCGGTCTTTGTTTTTTTGGTTGCATCAGCGTGACCTCGCGTGACCCCACGATGCCGCAGAGGATGAGCAATGTAATCTTCGTCTCAGTTCTGTCGCACGATAGGAACGAGGAAATTGAACCAAGTACAGGTAGTCCCCGACTTACGACGGTCCGACTTACACTATTTAGATCTTACGATGGCGATATGACAAAATTGTAAAATATTTTACATTTCGCGCGGCATAGCAGATAGGATTGTGTCCTGAAAAACTTTCTATTAAATTGCAGTTCATATAGATAGGCTAAGAATTTACCTTGTTTTTTACTTTACATTTTACTGTGCAATACAGTATTGTAATTAATACATACAGTATATAGTTTATACAGTACGGTACTGTGAATTTCTCTGTTTTGCTAAATTACCACCATTCTTTAAGACTCCTGGGTAGGCTAGGCCATCTTCGACTTACGATATTTTCGACTTACGATGGGGTCGTCGTAACACATCTCCATCGTAAGTCGGGGACTACCTGTATATATGTGTGTTGAACTTCTTTCGCACCGCACGTAGCCAACCGTGCTAATCAGAGGTCTGGGGGCAGGACAACTATGGGTGTCTGTGTATATGGGTCTCTGTGAGTCGATCAGTCTCTGTGCTAGTCTATGTAGAACTTCTTTCGCATCGCACGTAGCCAACCGTGATAATCGGAGGTGCCGGGAATCTCCCTCAAAGCGGGATATTAAAAAAAAAAAGGAAAATGGGTTGAGGTGTAAAGTGCGAATAGTTCCACGTTCGAATCACTAAATTCAAATGCCACCCTTTCTGCAAATGATGAGGAAAATCCCATCCATCGCTACAGGAAAATACGCCGTACAATGGCAGGCTGGAAAGAGACATTTCACAACACGCAAAAGATGTGCTGCTCACAAACCGCAGGTCTGACTCATCCGTACGCCCCTTGCTGCATGCCATGAATTCGCCAGTGCTGCTCTCAGCCTTGTCCAGACCACCGGTTCAGTAGAACTGGACACGCAGCTGTATTTGGCTACAGACCCCCGACCCCCCATGCGTTATTGCCATAGGCAGCCCACAAAGCAGCGCGATCATCGAGGTGAGATGGGGTTTTGTGAAGTCTGTGATCCCAATTTGGTGTCCGACAGATTGGGGAGGTGAAGGAAAAAGAAATGTGGATTGCAAAGAACCCATACACAATATAAAGAATTAAAGTATTTATCTCGTAAATAAATTAACAAGGTAATGATTTATTAATACAATTAAATCCACGCATTCACTCACATAAGCAGTGTTATTGTCTATCTTGTAAGTTATTTTTAAACCTTGTGGTAAATTTGTTTCACATTGGCAAGTGTTTTAGTTAAGGAATTTTCTCGAGAAACATCATGAAGCTACCTTAACTATAATTTACTTTGTAGTAAAAAAAAATGTGAAAAGTAGAAATATAATCACAGGGCCCTTAAAAGTTAAACAAATCTGGTAGATTAACACCCGATAGAAAGCCGCATCAATCACAAAGCTCCCCAGTATAGGCTTCGCAGACTGTTGGCGCAAGTGCTGTTAGCAAACACCTATGAAGGCCAGCACGGTACACGAGGGGGTGGGTGGCCAGCACCACACCCGGCCACCTTTGTATCCCAAGTGGCGATTTTAACACACTGTACCAGTTACTGTACTCATTTGAGGCTGAGTCGACCTAGGGGACGCCCAGCACCGGTTCACTGGTGTGTTGGTGGCCGTGAGCAGGACCCGAACTCATGTCGCGGGAGTTGGTAGCACAGCAGACTCACCGCTCCCCACAACCCCGCCTTAAGCTACAGACAAAACCCAGCGTGCGTTCCCAACCTACATCAGCCCATCAGCTGGCTGCCGTAGAAAGCTGTGGCCCCATCTTGTGTTGGTCTCGCCAAAGTGCAGGCAACAAAGCCGTCTCGATCGACTGGTACACTCTCCAGCATTTCCGCGAACGTATGTAGATGTTGCTCACGAACTACTCTACCCCACCGTATGAATAAAGTCGAGGACTTTCACACACCTTCAACATATCAAACATCGGGCTCGGCAACGATGCTTGTGTGCACACGTGATCAGAGCAGAGTGCCGGGCGGTGATAACGCAGCAAGTTGGTACAATAGGGGGCACAGGTGGTGCATCCTCCAGTCAACCCATGGCACCTGAATCTGTCCCGTGACCTCCTGCCGGCAGCAAGCCTTCAACACTTCACGTGGCCTCACAGTGCACCGAGCCTGGCACAGACACCATGTTGGCGTCACCGCCACTTAGGTGACAAATGGTGATTGTTTTAAGATAAACTTAAATGTTTGTCATGTGAACTCCACTCTTCTACAGCTGTAAATCATCCCCTTCTTGCAGGCAGGATTGGTGGACTACACAGCGATGAGGCCATCGCTTGCGTGAGATGCACACCTCCAGGAGAGTGATGTAGCACAAAGAGTAGGAGGGAGTACAGCAAGTAGGGTTGGATGCACCGTGGGAGGTTTTCCTGCCTAAAAGGACATTTAGAAGGTGCCTTGTCTCAAAGAAAATTGAGATTTTTTTAAGTGCAGTTGGTGGATAGAATTTTAGGTGCTGTCAGGGCAATATCGCACAGCATTACAGTTTTAGGAACCGAGGGAGTTGAATCTCCCAAGCCCCAAAAATATTCAAACACAAAAATGCATACCATGTTATCAATATTCTTGGTTCTTTCGGTAAAGTGACGTAGAAGGGAAATAATCAAATAATAAAAATATAAAACAATAAAAATTCTCACGTTTCGACTGCAACACAAGCAATCATCAACAGATTGCTTGTGTTGCAGTCAAAACGTCGTGAGAATTTTTATTGTTTTATATTTTTATTATTTCCCTTCTACGTCACTTTACCGAAAGAACCAAGAATATGAATCCCTGCAGTCACGAAAGCTTTAAATCAAAATGTTATCAATACTTGAAGCAATGATCAAATGGATCAAACGTTTTTACAGAAGGAATGGGGCAGGGTTATTGGAGGATTAATGACACAAAATTAGAAATGACAACTCAGATACATTGTAAAAACCCTTCTAATTTATGTGCAGAAAGCAATATGTATCATACTATGAGAATAACGTTTTGCTGGCTGGCTGGCTGACTTCCCAGCTAGGGTGAGTGGAGGTCACCCACATCCCACAGCGTTGGGGCCGGGTTCGAATATGGCACTGAAGTCGCGCCTCCACCCCACCCACTCTCCACCCTAGCAGTGTCCGACATCATACTAGATGAGAAAAGTTTTGCTGACTGGCTGGCGAGCGGGTCACGTACAAAGGACGTGCAAGGATGCTAGTCTAGTATAAAATAGAAAGATATCTTTCTTCATTTTACGGCAAATAATCAAACACATTTCCTCACACAAGTCTTTTTTCTCAAGATTCACTTCACTCAGTAGTTTGTTTTGCGGTGACGAAACGCGAAATTCCGTGCCTGTGCAAATAAGCAGGGAAATACTTAAAAGTTACAAAATAACGCAGAACACTCACTGGAATGTATGAAACGTACGCTGCAATTGAAACGAGAAAATAATTCTAAACTCAAGCAACGCATGCGGTTTTCACAAGTTTAAATATAAACCATTTATTGTTTTGTCACTTCCATGAGGCATAAAACAATTGTGTTCCAACAAAAAAACACAAAGCAAGAACCACTACCAAAAAACTGTAGCTGTAATACGAAAAAACACGGCACTTTGTATTGCCAAGAAAAATGTAACTGTTGCAGCAAAGCATTCGGCAAACTTACGGTTTCAACAACAACTTCGTACATTTTCAGTTCTAAACTAGGATATGGGATTCGAACTAAACGACAAAAAAACGTGAGTCAATCTTATCCACAAAAAAGCTTCACCTTTACGGGAAAACGTGACAAAGCAAAGCGCCACACCGATGCACACTGGTGTGGACCAAACGGTGCAAGTGTTCAAGAGCTCGAGTCTTTGATCTTCAGTGCATGACCATGCTGTGTTGGAAGACATCATAAAAAAAATATATATACATCAATTACATCAACTTCAAGAAAGCCACACACTCTTATATCAGGAGTAAACTACAGCAAAACACGCTTTGTTATCTGTCACTTTACCATTCGGAACGCTCTAATAACCGGCATGTCATAGACGACAATACAATTCTTCCTTCACGTATCCGTAAAAATTCCAATAGCCATCCGACATCTTGCCGTGCGCTTATTGTAGATCTGTTGTTGTTTACGGGATCTTCAGGATGCTGCAGGAGTGGTGGTGCTAGCGGCAGACAGTGCATACAGTACTGCACTACTGAATACTGCACTTTAAACGGCCCCACTGCTTCTCTGCAATCAACTTAAAATGCTCTACAACTCACCTTTATAAAACAGTAGATTATTATTTCTTATACCATAGTTGAAATGTAGGCTTAGTTTATTTCTTGAAAAGTTGTATGTACTTGGTAAATGTATGTTGAACTTTTTTGCACTGTACGTATCCAACCGCGCTAATCGCAGGTGGGGTGAGGGGAAGGACAACAAATTAAACACAAAAAGCAGTGCTAAAAAAAATAGTTTTCAATCTAGATTTAAAAGTGCATAGGTCTAGTGGCTTCCTAATATGGGAAGAGCGTTCCAGACGGGCACAGAAGTGCATCTTGAAGCGTGTGCTGCAGCGAATGCCTTTGTTCAATAGCCAAAAGCCGCTGCGAGGCTAACCGGAGTTCGCGTGATGGTTTATGCTCCTTGATGAGATGAGCAAGGTATTGTGGTTAATTTACGGCAAGTACTTTGTGCATAATAAGCGAGACCTCATGTAATGTATTAGTTCGGCAACTGAAAGCCAACGCAGCGCGGCAGCATCATCGCATGACGACGGGACTTGATGACGACGCTCACCGGCTTGTCAAGCACCACGTCGTACTTGGGCAGGGAGCGCTTGACCCAGCAGAGGGGGCTGTACAGATAGTTAAGCAGAAGCTCACGCGAGTAGACGATCCTGCCTTGAGAAGGCAATTGCACACGCACGCAGCAGCAACAGCAGCAGCAATACAGAAGGGTTTCAATAGAGAAGTTCGGTGAAAAATCTCTTTCCGCAGCCTCTTTTGCAAAAGCATAAGGCTCTATGCTGTGAGATTTCCAAATGACATGATGCCAATAACACAACTGGCATAAATTGTGAGAGATGTTAACTACCCCGCCTGGTACTGTCATGGATTCAATCCCGATCCTGACGCCTGTATTATTGGAGTTTGTGCATTCTCCCCGTGGTCGTGTGGGCTTTTCTCCAGGTCCTTCGGTTTTTCTCTCCACATTTAGAATCAATGTGCGCTTAAGAGCATTTGACTGCTGCTATACATTTCCACATGATAAGCCACTTCATTGAGCTATCACTTGTGGCCAGGTTGCTTCTGGAAAAGAGCCATTTAGCGCAGTGGGCCTTACCTGGTAAAATAAAAAAAGTTTTAGTTCATATATTAAAATAATAAGTGATCGCAAGGTCACATTGAAGCACATGCTGCTAGTCATCGCACTGCTTTGTAACACGAATAGACAGTACAGTAAAGTATCACAATTTTTGGCAAGAGCTATTGTTCAGATAACACAGAAAATATTTAGCAAAGTTTAGTTAGTTTTTAAAACATTTTGAAATAATCCTATGCTGTTGTTATTGCGTTGTTTCTAGATTTGAAGCTTTCGTGACTGCAAGGATTCATATTCTTAGGTTTTTTCGGTAAAGTCACGTAGGTAAAACATCAAAATACAAATAAAATAAAATAAAAAATCACGACGTTTCGGAGGCAACACAAGTCTCCGTCATCAGGTGGGACCGTCACAGCCGGATTAGCTGCATCAAGTGAGACAATGATTCAAGATGTAATCCCTTAAAAGCAAGTTGAGGAGGGGAGGAGAGGGGGGGGGGGAGCTCATCAGAATGTGGTAGCCAATGAATGGAACGTATCGGGAGGGAGGGGGGCGGGGCTCAAAGGCGGCACGGAGTGCCACGTACAACGCATCGGGAGGGGGAGGGGGGCGGGGCCAAAAGGATGGACTGCGGCTTGGACGCGGTTTCTGCTGCACACGCCAACGCATTGGACAGAGAGGGGGAGGGGAGGCCTGATACACATGACAGAAAAAGAACGAAAATGCCCATGTTTATACCAATGAAGAGAGTACTGTTAAACATTGGGGATGTTAACACTCGGTAAAGTAAAGTAAAATAGTGCCTGTCAGATAACATGGTCCAAAAAAGTGTAATTAAGTCTTTTTTGCGTGGTTGATAACATCTTTCCAATGATTACTAAGTTTGTACCCATCATCACGGTTGAAATTATGTCTGTGTTTGTATATTTGTATGGCTTCGTGTACAAACCTTTGATGGTAGCCGGGAGGTTTGCAGAGAACTTTGGTCTCGGAAAAGACAATTTCATGAGAGCCCACCGAGTTGTAGCAATGATCGGCAACGGCCGAAGAATCAGTTCTGCCGTGTTTCAGATCTGACTTGTGCTCGCGGACACGATCAGAAACATGACGTTTCGTTTCTCCAATGTAGCAATCACCACAAATGCAACTCAATTTGTAGACTCCAGGATACTGTAAGTCAGGAACGACATCCTTCACAGATGGAATCAGATCACGGATTTTATGCACTGTACTGAATCGGACTTGGATCTTATGTTTGTTTAGAATTTTGGAGATCTTTTTGGTCACGCCAGCTATGTATGGTAACGTGATAGTTTTGGTCGGAGTTTCATGTGGCTGTTTCTGTGTGGTGGGAGAGACAGCTTGGCGGATAGTACGGTCAGAGTATCCGTTCATCCTGAGGGCCCGATGTACATGTCTTAATTCACCGGTCAGGTGGTGTTGGTCAGAAATGCCATGGGCTCTGTGGTATAGCGTTTTGATGAGATAATTCTTTTGAGCTGGGTGGTGGTGGGAATCCGGTTTCAAGTAGGAATCCGGATTCCCACCACCACCCAGCTCAAAAGAATTCTCTCATCAAAACGCTATACCACAGAGCCCATGGCATTTCTGACCAACACCACCTGACCGGTGAATTAAGACATGTACATCGGGCCCTCAGGATGAACGGATACTCTGACCGTACTATCCGCCAAGCTGTCTCTCCCACCACACAGAAACAGCCACATGAAACTCCGACCAAAACTATCACGTTACCATACATAGCTGGCGTGACCAAAAAGATCTCCAAAATTCTAAACAAACATAAGATCCAAGTCCGATTCAGTACAGTGCATAAAATCCGTGATCTGATTCCATCTGTGAAGGATGTCGTTCCTGACTTACAGTATCCTGGAGTCTACAAATTGAGTTGCATTTGTGGTGATTGCTACATTGGAGAAACGAAACGTCATGTTTCTGATCGTGTCCGCGAGCACAAGTCAGATCTGAAACACGGCAGAACTGATTCTTCGGCCGTTGCCGATCATTGCTACAACTCGGTGGGCTCTCATGAAATTGTCTTTTCCGAGACCAAGGTTCTCTGCAAACCTCCCGGCTACCATCAAAGGTTTGTACACGAAGCCATACAAATATACAAACACAGACATAATTTCAACCGTGATGATGGGTACAAACTTAGTAATCATTGGAAAGATGTTATCAACCACGCAAAAAAGACTTAATTACACTTTTTTGGACCATCTTATCTGACAGGCACTATTTTACTTTACTTTACCGAGTGTTAACATCCCCAATGTTTAACAGTACTCTCTTCATTGGTATAAACATGGGCATTTTCGTTCTTTTTCTATCATGTGTATCAGGCCTCCCCTCCCCCTCTCTGTCCAATGCGTTGGCGTGTGCAGCAGAAACCGCGTCCAAGCCGCCGTCCATCCTTTTGGCCCCGCTCCCCTCCCCCTCCCGATGCGTTCCATTCATTGGCTACCACATTCTGATGAGCTCCCCCCCCCCCCTCCTCCCCCCCTCAACTTGCTTTTAAGGGATTACATCTTGAATCATTGCCTCACTTGATGCAGCTAATCCGGCTGTGACGGTCCCACCTGATGACGGAGACTTGTGTTGCCTCCGAAACGTCGTGATTTTTTATTTTATTTTAATTAATTTTGATGTTTTACCTACGTGACTTTACCGAAAAAACCTAAGAATATTGCGTTGTTCTTTTTGGTGTTGTTAAACACGAGGACCTATAAGGAGGGAACTGTACCATTCTTTGTGGGAATGTCTTCCGGATCTGCAACGTGCACCGGTGCCGTCGCCAGGCTCAAATAGCCGTAAAGGGAGTGCAGCGGCGACGCGAGACCCGGCGTATTGCGGGACGCGCGGTGCTCACTGGGAATCGCAGCTCCTGTACGTCAACACACATTTACGAAACAGTCAAAATAAATAAAATTACAATGAATTCAACAAGGGGGTTCACTGTGCTTTACGTGATATGTAAAAACACACAATACACGTAGAACATGAGAATATATTCAGCATTCGCTCATTATCCCATCAGCCCATCATCAACTCTGGTGATGACTAAACAAGTAACACTTTGTGGGTAGTCAACAGCCACTCTTCTTTACAGTATAATAGGAATAAAGTTAATCATTTTTACAATTAGCATAAGGCCAGCAACAGATATGAAGACAACCGAATGCTTCGAGCTTTACCGATATTGAAAAAACATTGAGACAAATGTGTAAACAAATTCGATCATGTAAAAAGTGTAAAATAAAAACATTCTGATTACTGTCACGCGAAATAAAACCCAATTGAAATATAAAAAGTCACGTTTCAAGCAGAAACGTTAGTTTTTAATAAAATATATGGAACATTAGGAAAGCGTTTTGTAAAATTCAGCAGAGGCTTGTGTGTGTTATTGGCTTCAGATTTGTGTTAATTACCTTCCTGGGCATCTCTGAAGCAGTTATGGAGGACCAAGGCCTGTGAACGAAAAAAGATTCACGTAGTTATGCCGCGAATGTGAATACAACCAATTTTTAACGTACGCTCCACAATTTCCCATAGATGTGGACCGATATTGGGATCCAAACGTACAGATGGAGTCTTAAAGTGTATTTAGTTTAACTTAGGAAAGCCTCATCGCCGAATCAAAAGACTCCTTTAGGAGGGTCCTACCAAGTTTTTTTGCAGCAGGGGAATTACATTGAGGAACACGCAGGTAATTGTTCATCAATGGCAGGCTCCGGCCCTTGCCAGTGTGACACTATGTTGTTCTTTAGCAATGACAGGAAATCCGGAGAAACCCATGCAGAACAGGGGGAGAATGTACACACTCCACACGGAAAGGCACCTATACAGGAATCCCTCGAGTTACGGAATCTTAACGGCTTTTGCCATCCTCAGAGTACTGAAAACTAGGGATGTGTTTCAGACCATTATTCCAACTCTACCCCTTGCCTAAAATTATAGACCTATATCACTTTTCACAACACAAAATTAACAATAATAATGAACATAAATATTAAAACGATTTAATAATAGTTAATACTAAAAATCCTCTTCAGGGAACTCACCAAAAGATCTGCATGTTGAATGACTGGCAAGGTGCTGTGGAGGTGTCGCTGTTGCACCATGGGGACACTGTGACACTGTGGCTGATCGATGCCGCAGCCTCCCAGGTGGTTCATTTAATGATCTCACGGCGCATGGCCGCAGTGAAATTTCGTAAATGCAGAAATTCAATTTCGTTAATCGAAAAGTGTCTGTAATTTGTCAATTCGTTTACGCGAAATTTCCGAAACCCAACGTTCGGGAATCAAAGAATACCTGCATCGGGAATAGAACCCAGGTCCCTTCTGGCCGTGAGGCACATATGTTACCGCCACTACGTCACACTGCCACCCATTGCGTTTCTTAAATGTGTAATGATTTGACATAAGAATATTTTTTTTCACAAGAACAATACTTTCAAGCACCTTAGCTTTTGCCCGCTGATCCATGAATATTTTCAGTCGAATGTCTTGCTTTGTGTAAACACATTCCTCCAAGGCTGTGTCTGTTGATTGGAAAAAAGCAAAATGTCAAAACTAAATTCAAAATACAGACCACCACATTCTTACACACTGTGCTGTGAGATTAGTGCTTGTTGCATGTAACCGTGAAAGTGATATTTTTAATGCTCAGAGCTGGAATTTACCCAACTTAAGCACAGAACCAAATTTGTATGTGTTTTTTTCGTGCAGTCATTCGTGACCCTCAACTTACGACAAATGAGAAGCGCGTTTTAATCACAAGTGGCTGGGACCCATATTTAAAGGCAGAATTTCAGCGCTGTTGGCTGAGCACTGCGAGCCACCTCAGGAAATTACAAATTCCTACCACGGAGACCAGTTTCCATTGGATAACAGCTGTTGTTTTTCCACAAATTGGTAGCTATTTTATCGAAGCCAGAGGGGTTATGAGCGTAGTTGAAACTTTAACCTGTCTGAAATTACAAGTCACATGGTCTCCCACAGCAGCAGTTGATCAGGCACGAACCGGAAGTGTTGTCATGAATTGGAGAACAACATTTTTATCATTCCCAAAGACAATTCAAATGTCGATTGCCACACTCCTACCAGGGGACACTGGTGGTCCCTTGGCGTCTGCTGACGCGTTGTTCTTCACTCGAGAGCCGTCGGCAGACGATGGTGGCTGGCAGCCGCTTGTCTCTGGACGTGAGAGCAGCCGCTGGCGATCATCCGCGAAGTTCCCATTCCGGGGGCGGGAACACGGCAGCCGCTGGCGATCATCCGCGAAGTTCCCATTCCGAGGGCCGGAACACGGCAGCCGCTGGCGATCATCCGCGAAGTTCCCATTCCGGGGGCGGGAACACGGCAGCCGCTGGCGATCATCCGCGAAGTTCCCATTCCGGGGGCCGGAACACGGCAGCGGCTGGCGATCATCCGCGAAGTTCCCATTCCGGGGGCGGGAACATGGCAGCCGCTGGCGATCATCCGCGAAGTTCCCATTCCGGGGGCGGGAACACGCCATCGCCCGACGCAACAGGGACTTCGGCTAGCGCTCCGGCTAGAATTCCACGGATTGTTACTCCCCGATCGAGCGCTGCTGAGTAATTCACGTTAACCGTGCTAGGGACAAAACCAAAACAAAAATTTGTCAGCTGATAACATCTCTTCGCTGATAATATGAGTGGGCTGGTGTCTGTGTCAATTGAACCGGCAATGCAAATATCATGAGTTCTAATACTGGGATAAGTCGACGATTTTAAAGACACTGGCATTATTTTTTTGCTTTGTTCACAATTACAAATACTTAGGGACCCTGCACTTATTGTCTGCAACATTGATATTTGCCTTTGTTTTGTTGTTGTTCTGTTCACAAGGAACCACGGATCTCCTTTGTAAAATAGCCAGGCAAGCTGGCTAAACAGGATCATCCGGCGAACAAATGAAATACAAGTCAAACTAACTCTCTGTCGTCTGCTAAAGTAGGGGGCACTTTCGTAAAGATGATTAAATTTCAACAAAACCTCACCGTGAAATTATGTCGATATTTTGGGGGAAAATGGGCCTAATTAATCGATGCGCCCTGTAAATAGCAAGTAAAACGTGGACAAAGGTGAAGATGAAAGGAAGTTAAGAATGGCCAGATAAACTATAAGAATCAGCCGTGACCGCACTGCCAGTGACAATGTAAAGGCTTCACATGCATTGTATAAAATACATCAAACGTTACTTATAAAGACCCTTAAATGATAGGGTTCTTCAATGTTTATTTATGTGCCAATATCTACCTCAATAAAGTAGGCATTCAGTGCACATTCTTAATACGTTCAACGTTGCAGTAGTTTCATAACCGGTTTAAAAACACACGTAAATTAAGGAATAAATAATACTATAAACCGATATCCTGTAATGCCATCGAAGGCACATTGTCCACATCACCCGGAATGTGGCCGATCTCGGAAGCGAAGCTGGGGCCGAGCCTGGACCGCGTGTGGATGTGCCACGCGCGCGCGTCCCAGGTGCTACAGGCTGCTGCGGGAACACGGGGGGGGGGGCGGGAACACGTGGGGGGGGGGGGCTGGAACACGTGGGGGGGGGCGGGAACACGTGGGGGGGGGGCGGAAACACGTGGGGGGGGGGGGCGGGAACACGTAGAGGGGGGGGGGCGAGAACACGTAGAGGGGGGGGGGCGGGAACACGTAGAGGGGGGGGCGGGAACACGTAGAGGGGGGCGCGGGGAACACGTGGGGGGGGGGGGCGGGAACACGGGGGGGGGGGGCGGGAACACGGGGGGGGGGGCGGGAACACGTGGGGGGGGGGCGGGAACACGTGGGGGGGGCGGGCACACGTGGGGGGCACCCACGGGGACAGTGCCGCAAAGCCATCATTCTACTGTACTCAACCTCTTAAAACTACCAACGCCAAAATGCGCCCGCAAATATATATACAGTATTTTAAAAAGATATCACACTCGACACATTCATCAAGAACACTTTGTGTGTGATCTTCAAATAAATGGCGACGTTTCGGGCAATGACACTTCGTAGCACAAATGTTTCGCGGGTTTACTCTCCAACACACCGGTGTGCTAAACTAGTACCTGCCTATGGCGGGTTTAACGACACGTGCATATTTATATTTACCCCCCCCCCCCCAAAAAAAAACCTCATGAATATTACTCTTTGGTTTTTTCGGTAAAGTCACGTAGGTAAAAAAGAAAATAAATTAAATCACGTTTCGGAGGCAACACAAGCTTCCGTCTTCAGGTTGAACCGTCACAGCAAAATTACTGATACAGTACTGATAGCCATTTTACTGATATAGTACTGATACAGTAATTGTACTGATACAGTAATTTTGCTGGCAGTACTTACAGTAATTGTATTGATACAGTACTGATACAGTAATTTTACCGATACAGTACTGATACAGTAGTTTTACTGATACAGTACTGATACAGTAATTTTACTGATACAGTACTGATACAGTAATTTTACTGATACAATACTGATAGTAATTTTGCAGATACAGTACTGATACAGTAACTTCACAAATACAGTAATTTTACTGATACAGTACCGATACAGTAACTTTACTGATACAGTACTGATACAGAAATTTTACTGATAAAGTACCCATACAGTGATTTTTTAATACATACAAAAAAGTAACGTTTACACGTTTGTTTTGCCACGAGTCGTTTCCTTACTCACACGTTTCACTATTCTCGTCTTCGACGCTAACAGCGAAGTCGTCCAGATGGCGCTGCCACGTGGTCAGCCACGACGGCCGGCGTCGTTTCGCCGTTCCCCCTACGGGAGTTTGCAGGGCCACGGATCGCAGCTCTTGAGGCTCGCCTCGAACGTTTTCTCGACGAACTCATCCGTAAGCGTCTTCAATAATGTTTCCCCTTTGCGAGTTTACGATGCTGGTGCAGAAGTTTGCAACGGTTGCGAGGCCAAAATATTCGCACGAACGCGTCTCGGCTTTTGACGTCTCCGTTGACTTCACTTTACGGCTCCGCTGGTTGGGTTGCGCTGTCACAATTACACGGTAAAAACGTTATTAATTACTTAAAAATTCCGTTCACAATCAACACTCGGGAGGCTAAATTCGGTGCAGGCGGGAGTCTGAAAACTCCGCGCGCCTCCAATTCAATAATGGCGGCAAATGTTTGCCCCCCTTTGGGTGAAGTCGCGTCACGTGATCGTTTTTAAACTTGGGGGAGGGGGAAATAATGGGGGGGGAGGAGGGGGGAGAAATGGCGGCGGCGCGGGGAGGGAGGGGGACAATGGGGGGGGAGGAGGGGGAATTGGGGAGGGGTGAGAAATGGCGGCGGAGGGGGGGTAATGGGGAGGGGGGCAATAAGGGGGGGAGGAGGGGGTTAAATGGGGGGGAGGAGGGGAAAATCGGGGGGAGGGAGACAATGGTGAGGGGGGAAAGGGGGGAGGAGGGTGAATATGGGGGAGGGGTGAGAAATGGCGGCGGAGGGGGGGAGAAATGGCGGTGGAGGGGGGCAATGGGGGGGGGGCAATTGGGGGGGGAGGGGGGGCAATGGGGGGGAGGCAATGGGGGGAGGAGGGCAATGAGGGGGGGGGGGGGAGTTCGATTCCCGGCTCGCGTGCCCAAACACCGGTGAACGATTGTCTGAACAGGTCGTGGGCCTCCCCTAGGTCGACTCAGCCTCAAATGAGCACCTGGTGCGGTGTGTAAACAAAAAAACATCGCCACTTGGGAGACAAAGGTGGTCCGGGCGTGGCTTTCATAGGTGCACTTGCCCAACAGTCTGTGAAGGCTATAACGAACGATCTTTGTCGTGGGAGGGGGGGGGGGGTCGGCACTTCCTTTGCAGCGATTGGATTAACGGCGGCCGATTCTGAGCCAATCAGCGGCACGCACGCGCCGGCTGCACGCGCTGGCGCCCGCTATCAAATGGCGGTCCTGTCCATTTTGGGCTCCCAGACGACGCCTGCGGTTTAGACTTTGGCGGCCAAACTGATCGCGGTAAGTTGGTCCAATGGCTTTAATGGCAATTCTTAATTTTTAGAACTTTCGTGACTGCAGGAATTATTATTTGTTTCTTTCGGTTAAGTCACGTCTAAAGATAAAATAATAAATTAAATTAAATAATAGAATACGACGTTTCGATTGCAACACAAGCAATCATCATCAGGTATAATGAAATAGCGACATAAAATCTAACCAAAATTGCACAAGGTTGTCACTGTGGTAGGGATCGTGGTTGACTGACAGGCTCAAGAGCACGAATTCACTCACCGCGTCCTTCTACCACGTGATCTGGTGATAACCATTATCTATGTTGAACTTGTTTTGCAACGTACGTATAGCCAAACGTGTTAATCGGAGGTGTGGGGCAAGGACAACAAACTAAACTTATGGCTGACCTTGATGTCAGGTAACAAGTTAAAGCTCACCTTTTCTCTATCGCCCATTCTCTTCCCTCCCCTCCCCTCGCCCCTCCACTCCTTCCCATCCCTTCCCTCCCCTTTCATGATCCCTAAGTACCCCTCGATCACAGTCACTCATTCCTCAATCCTTGCACGCCCCTGCCATATAACTGATTTTATTCTGTTACCGTTTTTTAAACTACATCAAGTGCCTTGAGTCAAGGCGCTCTAGATGAATATAACATGTTAATTTTTTTTGCACCGTACGTAGCCAACCGTGCTAATCGGAGGTGCGGGGAAAGGGCAACAGACTAAACACAAAAAGCAGTTCTAAAAAAATTTGTTTTCAATCGAGATGATTTAAAAGTGCATAGCTCCAGTGGCTTCCTAATATCGGATGGAAGAGCATTCCAGATGACCGCAGAAGCTTATTTGAAAGTGCGCGATGCAGTGACCACCTTTGTTCGATGGTTAGCCAACAGCTGCTGTGCAGATGACCAGAATTTGCATGATGGTTTATGCTCCTTGACGAGATCAGCAATGTATTGTTGTTCGTTTATGGTAAACACTTTGTGTGTAATAAGTGCGACGTTATCATGAATTCGTTCAGCAACTGGAAGCCAATTCAGCTCAGCGAGCACTGGACGGGTTACCATGACAGTGCAGTTTACCATGGAAGTCCAGTTTACCATGTAAGTTCAGTTTACCATGGAAGTGCAGTTTACCATGCACGTCCAGTTTACCATGTAAGTTCAGTTTACCATGGAAGTGAAGTTTACCATGGAAGTCAAGTTTACCAAGGAAGTGCAGTTTACCATGCACGTCCAGTTTACCATGTAAGTTCAGTTTACCATGTATGTCCAGTTTACCATGGAAGTGTAGTTTAACATGGAAGTCCAGTTTACCATGGAAGTGCAGTTTACCATGGGAGACTAGTTTCCCATGAAAGTCCAGTTCACCACGTCCAGTTTAGCATGGAAGTCCAGTTTACCATGGAAGTCCAGTTTACTATGGAAATGCAGTTTCCCATGGAAGTGTAGCTTACCATGGAAGTCCACTTTACCATGGAAATGCAGTTTACCATAGAAGTCCAGGTTACCATGGAAGTACAGTTTCATCATGCACGTCCAGTTTACCATGCAAGTGTAATAACAGCCATAGAGGGTTCACGTGGGGATTGGCTTGCCTGTCCTGCTTTGTAGCCAATAAGGGATGAGCCAGGGAGCATGGCCTCGGCGTGATCTTGGCATGTCAGCAGGGGTGATTGGCCTGGCCATTCGGGGCCCCAGCTAATGGGGAGCCGGATCAGAGGCGTGGTCCCGGGATTGACAGGGAACCATCGGGAATGGTCAATGCTGTCTATGGAGGATTAGCTGGGGGGTACCACGTGACGAAGGGATTAAGAGAGAGAGAGAGAACAATCGAGAGCAGACTTGGGAACGACAAGAGCAGGGTCACGCGCATACGGGGGCTCTGGGTGCCACGTGCGCGGTGGGGACTTGGTGTGAAGTCTGCCCTCTCTCCGTTGTCTGCCAGCAACGGAGAGTGTGTGAGTAAAGTGTAATTGTGGAAGTGGAAATAAAAAGGACTGATTCCGAAGCCGTCTCAAGAAGGATTATTACATTGGTGTCAGAAGTGCTTCTGCGACTGTTTGGACGATCGTCAAGATGTCCAAACACCCCAGAAAAAAGAACCTGCCCGTGCCTCCATCGGAGGAAGAGGTCGAGACGGATGAAGATGAGCTGTTGGGAGCTACAGCCCCTCTGCCGCCTGCTGATAATACTCTCCTCGACGCCTCTCAGCGTCGACCGGGGGAAGATGCGACCACCGCAGGAACAAAAGACGAATGGCGGCTGATGGCGGAGCAGATCGAGTCATTACGCGCCATTCTGCTAAGCCTGGTGACCGCGGTGGCGTCCTCACCAGCCGTGGGTCGCCAGACCGCCGATCAGCTGGACGCCGCAGGAAGGGGTCCTGCAAAGGAATCTGAGTCCGCCATTGCTCCTGCCACGCGGGAGGACGCCGTCGTTTTGGGTGGGGCGGCTGCGCCGGAGCCGTCGGCCACCATTTTGGGCGCACCTACCGCCACGCGGCTGCCGGACGCCATTTTGCCTGCAACGGGTGGAGAGCGGGAACGGCAGTCGGAGACGCCCGCGGCGCGCGTTTGCCACCGCGGACATCGCCTTCCACAAATTAAAGAATTTATCGCCGGGGGCAATTGGAGTGTTTTTACGTGGCGCTTCGAGTCAGCTTTTAGATCCGTGAACTGGACGGAGGATGAAGCGCTGGGAGCGCTACCTACACTGCTTGATGATGTTTCTCTGGGGGTCTTCCGCTCCATCCCGGCGTCCAAGAAGAAGACACTGCGGGATGCGTTCGCAGAGATGGCGGAATTTTATGACCCACCGACGTCAGCCACCAGAAAATTTATGTCGCGTCGCCGAGCATTGGAGGAGTCGCCGTTGGCTTATCGGGGGGCGTTGATGGCGCTGGCCATGGCTGCCTACCCTGACGCGACGGCCGATCATTTGGATCCTCTCATCCTTTCCCATATGCTGGAGTTGTCTCAGGAGCTCAACATTTCTCTACCAGTGTGCGGCCACGAACCGCTTACATCGCGATGGGTGGCGTGCTGCCTGGACGCTAAGTTTAATATCAAGCGTTGGGACCAAATGGCGGCGTGGACGGGGAAACCCGAAATCGACGGGCCGCCTTTGGGGTGGTCTCCGTGGCTGGTTGTCCACTGCTCCGACAACTCGTGCGACGACGACATGCTGGCTGCTGCTGTTCCGCATAGGATTCCGGGACGGCGGCTGCGCGACCAGCGTGGCGACTACACGGCCCGTCCACGTGCAAGGGCCGGGTCGTCCGACCGCCGGCCGACGACGGCCGCGTGTTTCAAGTGCGGCAGACGGGGCCATTTCGCCCGTGACTGCCGCTGCCGGCCTCTGCTGTCGCCTCTTCCGCCAAGGGGACCTCCATCTCCTCCACCTGCTGCGGAGCTGCAACAACCTCGGACGAGTCGGCACAAATCGGACACCCGGCAGGTCTTGTCACATCACTCATCCACTCGCACTCATTCTTACACTCCTAAGGATAATTTTACTTCTCCTGCTCCATTTACACGCTCTGCTACACAGTGGAAGAAATTGGCTCGCAGGGTTGTGGCTGCGGCGTCGGGCTCGTCGACGGTATGGGGTACCATCGACGGCATTGACGTCCGTATCTTGGTAGACACGGGCACGTCTGCTACCATCATTTCAGA
The DNA here is from genome assembly GCF_965212315.1 of Lampetra planeri. NCBI lineage: Eukaryota > Metazoa > Chordata > Hyperoartia > Petromyzontiformes > Petromyzontidae > Lampetra > Lampetra planeri. The sequence continues at coordinate 7,232,794 of NC_136160.1, forward strand.
TGTTATTTTTCATTTGTTGTCCATTCCTATGTCGCGGATACGCAGGGTTAATGATGCGTGTGTTGCCGCAAATGGGGGAAGCATGGGTATCTGTGGTCAAGTAGATGTGAGCATCGCTATCGGAAATATTACCGCCGCAGGACCTGTGTTAATCTCTCGCTCGCTAGCTGTTCCATGCTTGCTTGGTACTGATTTCCTGCGCCGGATGCCGCTGAGAATACGGGTCGACAAGGACTGTTTGGAAATGCCGGGGGGTCGTAGGATGGCGTTCCTGCCTTCCCTGCTGGCCAATGCGCCTACAGGTAACGCAGTTACTGCCGTAGTTGCTGCTACGGTGGAGGTTCCGTCGGGAGCGCAAATGCTCATTCCGCTGCGTTACCGAAAACCCCTTCAAATGGGACGGGATGCGAAGGGCGTGCTATTATCCCCATCGAATTCGGTATCTAAATCTTTTTCTTTAGCAGCGGCACAAACGATCGTGCGACCAGGTCAGGCACCTTTCATACAGGTGTTGAATGGGGGACCTGACCGCGTTGTTGTTCCGGAGGGATCGGTGCTGGCTCACGCCACTACCGATTTCGCCTCTTGTGACAAAACGCCACGCGCCCGGATGCCCGCGGGTGGGCCTCCGCACGATCGTTCACAAGAACGCTGGATCGCAGATTTATGCGGAGGGAATTCTTCCTTGTCGAATGAACAAAGGAACACCCTGTGTTCACTATTGCTACGGTACGCTGATGTTTTCAGCAGAAATGATTTGGACCTCGGCCGCACGTCGCTTTTGTCGCACCATATTGACACCGGTGCGGCACCTCCCATCTGTATGCACCCTCATCGCATGAGCCCGGCGGAAAGGGAACACGTGCGCGGAGCAGTAGATGAATTGCTGGCGGCGGATATTATTTCGCCGTCCAGCAGCCCTTGGGGCGCGCCCGTCGTTCTGGTTAAGGAAAAAGATGGTGGTACGTGGTTTTACGTTGATTTCCGCCGGTTGAACAAAATTTCGGTGGCGGACGCGTACCCCTTACCGAGGATGGATGACTCGTTGGATGCTTTATCGGGTGCTAAATTCTTTTCCACCCTTGACCTGTCCTCGGGCTTCTGGCAGCTTCCCCTCGATGACGAGTTGAAAGCCAAAACGGCATTCCGCACGCCGCAAGGTCTTTTTGAATTTAATCGGTTGCCTATGGGCTTGAATGCAGCTCCGGCGACGTTTCAGCGGCTCATGGAATTGGTGTTGGCTGGACTACAGTGGGAAACGTGCCTCATATATCTAGACGATATAATTGTCTTCAGCCACACGTTCGAGGAACACCTCCAACGCCTAGAGACAGTTTTTCAAAGAATGCGCGTGGCTGACCTTAAGTTTAAACCTAAGAAATGCCACCTTCTGCAACACTCCGTCCGTTACTTGGGTCATATTGTCAGTTCAGACGGCGTGTCCACTGACCCTCTGAAAACTAAATGTGTACGAGAGTGGCCCACACCCACTTCAGTGGGTGATGTTCGGCGATTTATTGGATTCGCTTCCTATTATCGCCGCTTCGTTAAGAACTTTGCGACGTTGGCAAAACCATTACACGTTCTAACTGGCAAAAATCAAAGATTTAAATGGGGAGCGGAGGAAGAAAGTTCTTTTAGGGCACTTCGGGACCACCTCGCCACGGCGCCTACGCTAGATTACCCAGACTTCTCACAGCCGTTCCTCCTTGATACGGATGCTAGTGATATCAGCATTGGGGCCGTTTTGTCGCAACGTAAGGACGGGGTTGAGCGAGTGGTGGCGTACGGCAGCAGGGTTCTATCCCCTGCGGAAACGCGATATTGCGTGACAAGGCGGGAACTTTTGGCAATTGTCCATTTTGTTCGATTGTACCGGCCGTATCTGTATGGACGGAAATTCCTGGTTCGCACTGATCATGCGGCTTTGCAATAATCCTTGAAATTGGATCAGCCGTCAGGTCAACTGGCTCCGTGGTTGGAGTCGTTACAGGAATTTTCCTTCGATATTACATACCGAAAGGGGGCCCGTCACGCGAACGCTGACGCGCTCTCAAGGCTGCCGCCCGTTCCTCCGTGCACTTGCCTGACGGGCACGCACCGCTGTGCGGCACCGCCCACCTCGCCCTGCCCGGTTATGGGGGCGATAGCAAATGAGGACGACGCAGGGGCGAAAGCGAAGGAGGACGACCAGCAGGTGTCGGTGGACACCAATGATACCTTGCGGCTGCCGCACGCGGTCTGGTTGCGTGAGCAGGAGGCCGATGCCTCGCTGTCTCCGCTACGGAAATTGGTAGGGAAACAAAAATCTCAATTGGCGGGATGGAAGTGGCAGATGTTCCGAGGCAAGTCGGGATTGTTAATGTGTACCGACGGGTTGTCTGACCGACCACGCTTGGTAGTGCCTACTTCGCTTCGTTACGACCTGCTCCGTGCTCTGCACGCTGATAAATTGATGCACCTCGGCGTCCAAAAGACTTTGGCCGCGATGCAAAAGGATTTTTTCTGGGCCGGTATGACGGCAGACGTCAATGACTTTGTCCGCTCATGCCATGATTGTGCAAAGAGGAAGCCGCCTCGGAACCACTATGTACCACCGTTACGTTCCATTGAAGTGTCCCGTATCAACGAATTAGTTGCTCTCGACATTCTGGGCCCGTTTCCCCCGTCGGCTAGGGGCAATAAATACCTTCTGGTCGGGGTGGAATATTTTTCTCGATGGCCGATGGCCTGGCCTCTACCCGACCAAACGGCAGCGTCCATCACCGACGCTTTCTTGAACGGGTATGTCATGGACAAGGGGGCACCTGAGAGGCTGCTCACAGATCAAGGGCGGAATTTCTCCTCTAAATTGCTTAGGGAAGTTTGTGACGCGCTGGGTACAAAGAAAGTTCGCACCTCCCCATACCATCCACAAACAGATGGTATGGTGGAACGATTCAACCGTACCCTCTCGGCTATGCTTTATCACACGGTCAGTGAAAAGCAAACCGATTGGGACCTGCACATACCAGGCGTCTTAGCGGCATACCGCATGGTTCCGCACACGTCCACAGGATACTCACCATTTTTTTTTTATGTATGGCCGTGAAAATGTTCCACCCATCGATGTGCAACTGGGTAAGCCGAGTAAACGACCGTCCCGCTCCTTGCCTGACCACGTGCGTGACTCGCTTGAACGAGTAACGGAGGCGCGAGATGCTGCCCGGTGTGCGACGGCCCGTGCCCAGGCAAGGAACGAACGGTATGCGCGTCGATCGCATACTCGCATGCCTTGGTCAGTGGGAGACCTGGCGTGGCTCCACTGCCCCCAGGTACCGGCGGGCACATCCCCCAAACTGCACAGGCCGTGGCGGGGGCCAGTGACGCTGGTAGATGTTCGGAACTCGCAAAGTATCCGCGTTCAGTACGGAAAACGTCGGTGGTATGTTCATTCCTCGCGACTTAAACCCTATGTTGACGCGCGTGTCGGTCCTTCATCCCCACTAGCTGACCTGCCGGGTTCTGCCGAGCCGACTACGCCGAGTGCCACACCCGTTGATCCCAAGGGGGACTGTGTTGTGCCTCCTACAGATGAACAGGTTCTGAGGGCTGAGGAAGCCCCCGCTGCCCCCCCTCCAACGGGGCCTGCCCTGGACGTGACCAAGCACCAACAACCCACTTCTTCTTCGAGCCTACTACCTCCTGTCCATCCGGAAGCGAAGTGACCATGCGCTGAGAGCGGAGAGGGTCCCACGTCGCGTACGCGGTCGAAATCTCTCCCGTTTCGTTAACGTTTGATCGTTTGGCTATTTTCCCTGTCGTTATTGCGCTGCAGGGGCGCCCTAATGTATGTCGGGTTTTTCATGGGTGACTGTTTTAAGTGTTGTTAGGCGCGGGGGCGCCGTTTCACCCTCTATTGTTAAATGCACCTTGGTGCCCTAATAAGATATTTTACGGAATTGGTTCATCACCTTTTTCCCAGCCGAGACGGCTAAATTTTTTCACCGGGGGGGGGGGGGGGTGATGTAATAACAGCCATAGAGGGTTCACGTGGGGATTGGCTAGCCGGTCCTACTTTGTAGCCAATAAGGGATGAGCCAGGGAGCATGGCCTCGGCGTGATCTCGGCATGTCAGCAGGGGTGATTGGCCTGGCCATTCGGGGCCCCAGCTAATGGGGAGCCGGATCAGAGGCGTGGTCCCGGGATTGACAGGGAACCATCGGGAACGGTCAATGCTGTCTATGGAGGATTGGCTGGGGGGTACCACGTGACGAAGGGATTAAGAGAGAGAGAGAGAGAACGATCGAGAGCAGACTTGGGAACGACAAGAGCAGGGTCACGCGCGTACGGGGGCTCTGGGTGCCACGTGCGCGGTGGGGACTTGGTGTGAAGTCTGCCCTCTCTCCGTTATCTGCCAGCAACGGAGAGTGTGTGAGTAAAGTGTAATTGTGGAAGTGGAAATAAAAAGGACTGATTCCGAAGCCGTCTCAAGAAGGATTATTACACAAGTATAGTTTACCATGGAAGTGAAGTTTACCATAGGACTCCAGTTTACCATGGAAGTCCAGTTTACCATGGAAGTCAAGTTTACCATTAAAGTCCAGTTTACAATGGGGGTCCATATTCTTTGGGTCTTTCGGTAAAGCCACGGAGATAGAAAAAATAATAAAAATATGACGTTTCGATCGCAACACAAGCAATCGTCATCAGGTGAACAAACAAAGTGGGAGCGCTGCTGAGGCAGGGTGTTATAAAGGTTTGAGATGGATGTAGCCCAAGGGTCATAAGCGAAGTGGGTGGGGCTAGTGATGAAATTTGCATGTCAATGTAAGATCGGGTAAATCGGAGAGCCACCTCCACAACGACGAAGCTACGGAGGTGGCCATTGTATTGTGAGAGATTAGCAGAGGTGGGACAAAGTCATTGTTATGCAAGTCCAAGTCGAGTCGCAAGTCATCAAATTCATGACTCGAGTCTGACTCGAGTCCAAGTCACATGACTCGAGTCCACATCTCAGAGGTGGGACAAAGTCATTGTTATGCAAGTCCAAGTCGAGTCGCAAGTCATCAAATTCATGACTCGAGTCTGACTCGAGTCCAAGTCACATGACTCGAGTCCACACCTCTGGAGATTAGCATGTCAATGTAGGATCGTAGAGCCACAGAAGTAGCTCTCCGATCGTCAAACACAAGTTGTCGTGTTGAAACAAGAGTGTACATATGGTGGCCGCGAGTAATGATTGCAGTGATGAGGACAGGCAGGGTCAAGTGAGGTAACTGAGTGAGGAGTCACCACGGGGGGAGGGAGGAACCTGCGAGGCGCTAGCGAGGCGAGGAAAAACTCCGACACGACAGAAGAGGGTTCAGGAGATGGGGGCGTGGCCCAGCCTAAGTGAGATATAAGGGAGCGCGTAGCGGGGCTCGGGGCTGCCGTGGGGGATTCGGGGTCCGGGCCGTCGTCACCGTCATCGCTGGAGATCGCCCTCAGCGTCTTGGAAGGCTGGGAAGGGAGTTGTAGATCTTCGCCGTAGCTACTACATCGACGGCTCCCCTATAGGGAGTCGGCTATATAGTCAACGTCGTGTAGCAGCTACGTAGTCACCCAGTTGTATATAGTCAACCTGCATCCACCTGATAACATGTCATCGAGTTGGATGGACAACTTATATAATAAATATATATAACTTAAGCAAGACTGCGTCTCTGAGTGCTACACTACACATACATCACCCCATGCAGAGTCTTCGAGATTGGAGTGTTAAGTACGGTGCACGAAACAGTGTAACTTTTTACAGTAGGATATGTATTGTTGTCTATTTGTATGTTCATGCTAATTTCATATAGTAAACAATTTTAAAACATACACAGCACCTAAAAAGATAACGTTATACAAGAATATGCAAAATAAGCTATTTTAAATAATGTAGTGATTATCCGGCGTTTTTGAAAATCCGGCAATCCCTTCCCTCCAAACCCACCGGATAATCGATGATCTGTATTTTTATTTTACCTAGTAAGGCCCACTGAGCTATACAGCCATTTTTCATAAATGACCAGGCTACACGTGATAGCTCAACAAAGTGGCTTATCATGTGGAAATTTATAGCAGCTTCGGGGCCACTTCCTGGAATCGTGGAGTTTTGCCATTACTCGTACGGTACATTTCATTAAAGCGTGTTTAAAAAAAAGTATTTTTAAATATAACTTTTTGTGTGTTTAGCTTGTTGTCCTTCTCCCGCACCTCCGATTAGCGCGGTTAGTCACGTACGGCGCAAAAGAAGTTTAACATACCATTGGAACCTTATTTGCCAGTAGCAAAATATGATAATTGTTTTTTTACCCTTTTATCTGGAAACAAAACTGACACCTTTTTTACAAGGAGTCATGTTTGCATTGACCACAATACCTGCAGTTGGAATGCAAACAAAAAACATAACTCTGATCATGTATGCACTGTCCTTGACATACACCCGTACAAGTGAAGCGAGTTGCTGGTCTCAGCCCCATCACGAGTGATTGCACTCAATAAAAAAACCATCACATTCAATTTTGTTCCGGCTTAATTCTGAATCAACTCTTAACAATCAAAATATCTAATTGTCATGTGAGGAGCCCTCCCTCTCGTGTACAGGGCAAGTGCTGCCCTCTACTGTGTGCGGACCAGAGTGTCACCGGAATAAGGGATCTGAGATGGAGCTCAGTTCAGTTTCAGTTTCATTTATTTGGTACAGCCCTGTGAGCCATTCGGCTCTTGAATCGGGTACAAGCGCAACAAACAAAAACATAAACAAGAAACATCTTAAAGTGACTATGCGCAAACAGAAAAATCCAGGAAATAACAGCAAAGTCTTCCAGAAAAAGCACCATATATCAATTCTGTGTGCAAAAATCCCAGTGGAATGCAAGCCAAACAATAACAACCATAAGACATTTTGATTTAAAGCTTTCGTGACTGATGATGATTGCTTGTGTTGCAGTCGAAACGTCGTGAGAATTTTTTATTGTTGAATCTTTTATTATTTTATTATTTCCCTTCTACGTGACGTTACCGAAAGAACCAATAACAACCATAACTACCTCACTTGGTATGCAGGAGGTCGTGAAGTCGATCCCGATCTTGATGTGTGGATTCGCCACTGGGGAGACAAAGGCGGTCGGACGTGGTGCTGGCTACCCACCCTCTTGTGTGCCGTTGCCGGCTTTCATGAAGTGCTGCTCGCTAATAGCACTTTCCCCAAGTCTGTCAAAGCTATATGGGGGATCTTTGAGTGTGTGTGGAAGTGTAAGAGTTCACTGATAATAAGTAGTGCTCTGCTCATCATAAAATCCTCGCGTTCGTTCCGCGGGTTCCTGACAGTAAATACATATTCTGACATTCTGATTCCTCACCTTGTTACACGAAATCAATCTGAGACTTGAACTCACTCATGAGCTCATTCAATGCTGTACTCGAACTTACCCAGTTACCCACCATCTCACTTGTTCATTCACTCACCATCTCATTCACCCACTCACGCACCCGCGCATCCACTCACCATCTCATTCACCCACTCACTTATTCACTCACCATCTCATTCACCCACTCACTCATCCACTCACCATCTCATTCACCCACTCACTCATCCACTCACCATCTCATTCACCCACTCACGCACCCGCGCATCCACTCACTCATTCACTCACCATCTCATTCACCCACCCGCTCAGCCACTCATCATCTCATTCACCCACCCGCTCAGCCACTCATCATCTCATTACCCACTCACTCATCTACTCACCATCTCATTCACCCACTCACTCATCCACTCACCATCTCATTCACCCACTCACTCATCCACTCATCATCTCATTCACCCACTCACTCATCCACTCACCATCTCATTCACCCACTCACCCACACGCTCAGCCACTCATCATCTCATTACCCACTCACTCATCCACTCACCATCTAATTCACCCACTCACTCATCCACTCACCATCTCATTCACCCACTCACTCATCCACTCACCATCTCATTCACCCACTCACTAATCCACTCACCATCTCATTCACCCACTCACCATCTCATTCACCCATTCGCCCACCCACTCATCCACTCACCGTCTCATTCACCCACTCACCCAACCGTGGTGGACATTTCACGATCCTCTGACAGGATCGAGTCCGCCTATCGGACAAGCACCGTTGACTTCCCCACAAAGTGGTACATATTTGATCGACCCCGGAGGAATGGTATTTTTTTTTTAAACAAGAACTGCACATTTAGTCCTTGGGCCAGACCAGATATCGGTACCACACAAGGTGGCAACACTTCAATGGTGCCATTTTATTTGTGACACCAACAGAAGTAAAATAATACACGAAAACCTTTCCAAATGAGAAGCTGTTTAATTTTTCTCGCAGGAAACCTGTTTTTGCACCTATCGCAATCACGCCTATTTGCCCGGACGTTACAAATAAAACATTCCAACACCTCTGCTGTTAATTAAGACAATGAATAATTTACTAAATGGATGTTTATCCCTAAGGCATGTATTTCATACATATTCATGCATTTATTCACACTTGTTCTTCAATTTTAGTGACTTAGTGAAGTCTGGAATAGATTGGCGCTCTCTGTTTTCCTTCCGTTTCTAGCAGCTTGTTTGCTCATGATCATTTGCTGGCAGGTGAGGCAAGTACTGGTAGTTCTGTATATTTTCTGTTCAGTAAAGATAGCTAAAGTGATAACTTTACCCTCAATGTATTGTTAATGTACCTGTTGAGATTATTAGTTAAGGCCAGCTACTACAGGCAAATATAATGATTTTTGTTAAGTTTGTCAATTTTTATATTTTGTTATATTTGCTTCTATAAATTGTAAACTTTCGTTACATTCACACAATTATTAATTGATGATTAAAATAATAAAAACTAACTATTAATATTTTATAAATAGTTAGTTTTTACGATTTTATACAGATTTCGCCAAGTAAACAAAGCCTTAAATTTGCATTTTTTTGCATCTTTCAGCGCAATTTGTCTCCGCATCTTAAGAAATAACCGAGTTGAATTGCCTATCATTGACAAGCTTATTCTCTGGAGCAGATGCCTAGCTGAGTCATACATGGCTATTTACTTTGCTGTCATGGCAATACGAGGGGGAACACACAGGTAGACCTCTCCAATCTCATTGCTACGAGCATCACAATGCCAGAACTGGCATTGCGATATTCTCAAACTGACATTTTGCATGCCGAGTTTGACAACTCATGTTTCATAATAAGTAAAGACACATAATTCTACATGCTGCTTCCTACTTGGAATATCTCAGAGGGATTTTTTTGTCATTAAAATTTTATGTGGTATTATATCTAAAAAAAAATTGGCGAAAATCTGTTTTTAACATCTGTCAAATGTCCATAATCAACGTTTTTGGGTTTAGATCGCGTTATTTATAAATGTGTCGTAACCCTCCACCACCCGACACGGCCAATCAGTAAAAAGTGTCACGTTGACAAAAGACAAATAGTTCACTGTTTTAGCCGACCGGTGTGTTGAAGCGTGAAACCACAACATTTACAATTTGAGTACGACGTTTCGCTGGTAATTGCATCCAGCATCATCGGGCAATTCGCCAGGTAGAAACCTGTTCAGCCACATGATCCTGGTGACTGAAAGCAGGAAGGTGAATATGAAGGATGTCCTTGCCCACCCACTGGGCCCACTGCCATGGGCACTGGCAAATGCTGACGGGTCCCTACGAAAAACAAACAAGACTGTACTTGCCAGAGAGCTTGAAGAGAATGTGTCTCCTGCAGAAGACATCCCAACCCCATCTACTTCCATCATTGATGGGATGAGCCTGGTCCAAAAAAATGAATGGCAACAACAAAACCTTTGCACAGGTGGCAGAGTCAGCCTTGACCCAGGTCCTCCACGAGGGGGCACAGAGTGAGATTGATGTTGTTTTGATGTCTACCTACAGACTTTGATCAAATATGCTGAACGACCGAACCGGGGTGCAGACACCACTCTCCAGTACAAGAACCTTGCAGGGGGACACCACGTCCAGCAGTGGAGAAAATTCCTGTGCAGTCCCTCCAACAAGACCAGTCTCATCAAGTTTCTGGTGGAAGAGTGGAAACTCCCACGAGACAGAGAGATGCTGCATGGCAAAGGTGTTGTACATGACCTGTGAGGAAACCTGCTACAAGTTGACAGAAGATGAGTGTGAGGAAGTATCAGAGCTGCACTCCACGCATGAAGAAGCTGACACCCGTCTGCTCCTGCATGCATTGCATGCAGCAAATGTGGGCTCAAAGGCAGTTATCATCACAGCTGAGGACACTGATGTCATGGTGCTTTGTCTTGGCTTCCAGAAGGACATCACCTGTCCGATCTACCAGAAGTGTGGGACACAGAACCGCATACGATTTGTCGATATCAGCAAACTGGCAAGGTCACTTGGAGACAGCATCTGTGACAGCCAAATTGCCTTACACGCCTTCACAGGCTGCGACACTGTCAGTGCATTTGCCGGTCGAGAGAAGCTGAATGCCCTCAAGATGGTGAGAAAGGACACTTCCTGCCAAGGGACACTTAGTCGACTGGGGTAGTCATGGAATGTGAGTGATGAGTTGTTCCAGCAAATTGAACAGTTCACCTGTCGCATGTATGTTGCTAATAGCAGCACTGGTGAGGTGAACCAACTGCGCTACCAGCTCTTCTGCACCAAAAGGGGAGAAGTCGAGTCCAGCCAGCTGCCACCATGTAGAGACTGCCTCTTCACGCATGTTCAACGAGCAAACTATCAGGCAGCAATCTGGAAGTGCTGTCTGCAGGCTAACCCTGTGGTGCCAAGCCCTACCGAGTATGGATGGACAGACGATGATGGCAAGCTGGCCATTTACTGGATGCGCTCCCCACCGCAACCAGATGTGGTCTGGCAACGGCTAGCATGCAAGTGTGTGCGTTCATGCAAAATGCCAAGCTGCACGAGCCTGTTACCCTGTGCAGGTTACAGACCTGCAGTAACCAAAAACTGCAGGATGATCCAGAACCTGACTTTGAACTCGGTGAGTCAGATGGCGGGATAGACGAGCAGTTTGATGAGTGACACAGGGTGGGAGATTCTAATGGTATTACTATCTACTTAGTCAATGATACATGTAATCCATATATATCGTTAGTGATGGGTATATGTGAAGATTACATTATTGTTATCAAGCTCTGTGTGCACTTATATGGTGTTAACAAGGGTAACCAAGTCCAGAATCACCACACTGTGCATCAATTGTATAGCAGCTCCCAAGGTCGGTAGTTGATACAGTACACGTGTGTGCAGTGCCCTGTGCAGAAATATGTAAAGTGCTTAACTAAATGTTTTATTTTGACCGGGCAAAGCCCACTGAGCTGTAGACCATTCACAAGCGACCTGGCCTCGAAGGATGCCTCGACGAATTGTCGGCTTGTAATGTAGAGATTTAGAGCAGCCACAAACTCCAAACGCAAGTTGATTCTAAATGTGGAGAAAAATCCACGCGACCACAGGGAGAGAGAGACACCGCAAACTCCAAATACACATCAGCAGCAGGCGTCAAGGGTCGGGATCGAACTCACGACCTCCTGCACACCAGGCGAGGTAGTCAACATCTCGCCATCGTTATCAATGCCAGCATCGTGGACACGCGCAGTGCAATCACTCCCCTCTTGTCCCACACTGCATTTAGACTCTTACTATGCACCGACATACTTCACCACGCCGGTCACGAGTGCGGCGGGTTGGTGAAGGGGGGGGGGCACACACGAGTACAGTACAACAACGCGTCTCGCGAGGAGCTACGCGGCGAGGGGCTTGAGGCTTGGCAGGGCGATCTGGTGGGCGAAAGACGCCGACTGGCGCCGCGGTCAGCGACGATTTCCGCCACCCCAACGTGGCCAACCAGCGGCCAGGTCACGGCCAACCATCACCCACGGCCTGCAAGGCGCGGTGTGGGGTTGGGGGAAGAGGGCCCCTTATCCAGCAGTGGATTGACCAAAACAAACAAAACAATGAAAACCACCTTGGCAGTGTCACCGGCGTGCGTCCTTTGCAAGAGTCATAACCTGCGTATGGCTCTTAATCTGTGGGCTGTGCCAAACCCAAGCTCTCATTGTTACTGCCCCAGCTTGGGTCACTCAGCCAACACTGCCATCGTCACAACAACCACCACCACCAAACCAGCGGCCACACCTCGCTAGCAAGTGTAATTATTTTCTTCTGAGTAGTTTTTTTCGACAGTGTTACATGCAAATGTACAATAATTATTCGTATTTACGTGTTTAACAATGCTTTCCCTTCGTCGTTGAACCGTAACATTTCAATAACACTGGGAATTTAAATACAGTATTGTTCGTCAACAAGTAAAGCAGTCACCACCGATATCATAAATAAATCTTTGCCGTATAAACGTGCACCGACATCGAAACAATTTACTCAAACACAAAGGCGTATATTTGTGTTTTTATTCAGCTTCGCTTAACTCACCGTTGCACTCTTACACGGTCAAGTTGGTGGCACGACTGTTTTCGCCGACAGGATTGAACTTCTCGCCTTTACGGGTGACCACCATGCGATCAAACAGGTGTTATAGGCTGCTTGCAGGGCTACGTCAACAGAGGGCAGTGCATAAATATTCATTGTTGTATCGTACTATGCTCCAACGTCTATGCACCCTCCCACCACGCATTAACCAGCGTGGTGATGTATGGTCAAATGACCGCCGCTGCCCGCGTGACATGGGCCAAGCCCATGCCAATCTCCCACAGTGTCACCCAGTTGTATAACAGAAGGGATTACATATCAATAATATTGGGTATGTGTACACCTTTAAGATTCTGTTTTCAAAACAGTTTTAACTGTCCTTCATATACAGCATTATCATAAACACACCAGATTTCTTTAATACCGTGGTTTGCTCAGTGGGTAACGAAAAAGTACAAAACATTAATATATACCCTACTGTTTCAAATGAATACTGCAGAAGTTTCATTTATTATGTAAAACAGCAGTCAGCTTTGTTAGTGCGCTCCAAAAAGTGGAAAGGGACTCCCCCCATTACACTCTGATGAACATCCCAGCCTGGGTTTTCCTTATAGTACCCACATTAATTAATGAATCAACTGACCTGGCAGATGAAAAATGTGTCACTGGCAACAATCATGCCGTTGGAGGAGTTGCCAAGCCATACAAACCCCACATTACCCAAACTCCAGTTCTCACACGCCGACCTAAACAGAATGCAGGGTAAGCAATGTGTGCGTAAAATAAAGACGTCCCAGTCTCCACTAATCTAACCAAGGGGAAGACCTGAGCAGATGGTGGGTGACAAGAAGGGCAGATCTTTGAGATTGCGTGTCCACTGCGGTTCAGCAGCTGCGGTATCTGGTAGAGGTTAGAAAGCATTTGCTGTGGCATCAATGGCTTTGGCCTTGATGACATCTTGAAGCTTGAACGGAGATAAGAGCACTTTGCTACATACATCAACCATTTCCCCGTACACACGTTGAACTTCTTTCACACCGTGCGTGTGCAAGGGTCGTTCCACGCTGCAGGTGCAGCGCGATTTGGTAAACACGGCAGTGTGCGTCGAGATGGGGAGGAGCGACTGGAGTTACTGGAAGACCTGCCACACAATCCTACGCGTCTTAGATGTTCCGTTTCAAAAATGCACACAACCAAGAAAAAGTTAAATAACCGCCCTTCATGTACGAGTCGGCGAATCTTCCCTTTAAGAAGGGATAGTCAACTCCAACGGGGTGTTTTTCACGGTTAAATGAAAGCCGACGCAGATTCTAACTGGCGGGGAGGGGGGTGGAAGATGAATTTGCATGAATGTGTTGGGCGCAGATATGCTCACACATGCGCATCATTAAAAATTTAAAACATTATCACGAACATTCATGTTCTTCTTGTCACGTGTCACGTTGTTACACTTCATCTGAAACTCTCACAGCACGTCGTCTTAACATTACATCGTGCCAGGAAATGGCCCCAGAGGATGAGGTGTCAGTCACTGCAGTCTCCCTCCCACATATCGTAAGAGCGCTCTTGTATGCCCTTTTCAATGATGCAACAATAAAACTTCACTTTCAGTCTCCAGCTCGGGAATATGATGACGTGAAACCCCATTTTTTATTCCCCCCATGCCAATATATCCTTTTCGTGCTCTCGGCACAACGTTACAAGACAAAGTATCCATTGGAATTTCATACAAAGCAATGCCACCCTTCATTTTGGGAGAAAGGCCCGTGGAAGCGGATACCACAGAACTATTTCCAAGATCCCTTCAAGTGGACCTTTGGTCAGCACTTTTCCCCACCCACCCTGCTACAAAGAGCATTGTTTGTTTCATGAGTTAATATTAAACTTTAATCTTCAGGAAATGTAGTCAAATTGAGTACGGAACCAATTTAGGCTTTTTTTTCCCGTACAGTCACTCATGCCTGGGCAGAGCCCATCAACTCACTGCACTTGAGAAGAATGTGGTTTAACCACAGCCAGCTGCCCGGATTGGAACCCGAGATCTCAGTGGTGCCAGCTCAGCCTCTAACCTCTGACATCTGAGCCACTCCACCAAAATGGAATCACTGGTGGCTGTGCCATCGCATGTTACTGGGCTAAAGCCATCGACTCAATAAACCCCCGAGGACCAGCAAGTGGCAAGCTAATCAGACTCAAACCCCCGCAGACTTTCAGCTCAAGAGTCTCTGACGGGCTGTTTAGAATCTTCCCCCACCGCCGCCCTCCCCCCATCCCGAGCCGCGCATCGCGTCGTCACGCGTGTTTGACGCGCCCCAGCGCGACGTAGTAGCTGCTGCAGTCGTCCAGGCAGTGCCAGCCGATGGGACCGGCCTCGCAGTCGGCGCACGCCAGGTACTTGACGTTGGCCCCGGCGAGCGTGTGCGTGAAGCCAACGTTCTCGAAGGCGTACATGTCGTTCACCACCCAGTGCTGGTTCAGGAGCTCCGGTTCTGGCGCCACACCTGCCTCCGCCGCTGCCACCACTGCCGACTTCTTCATGCTTGGCAGCGTCATCTGATAATAATAACAATGATGATAATAATCTTTGCATTCATACAGCGCTTCGATACACTCCGCATATCAAAACCGCTTTATGTAAATTGCTGCAAGTAGATGTATTAATGGTAGAGCGCGCGAGACGCGCGCTTCGGGGGTGGGCGTTTAAATACCTCCCCGCTACGGCGTCCGAAAAGAGACAAAATTTTGCATAGGGGCGTCTTGGCCCAAAATTTGAAAATGACAAGATCCTGCAAAAATATCTAACTGGGATTACACAGCAATATCAGCAGCCCTACTGTGAAGCACCTTGTGCTCTACGAATTACGTGAATTAAGAAACATGCTCTATTATCACCTCATATGAACGAAAAAAAGGATAAAGATGGTGATTACCCATCAAGGTGCGGAGTGTCTCGTAAAGCTGTAGAAATCATGGAAACCAGTGAAGAATCAACAATACTGGATTTCAATAACTTGATAAAAAAAAACACTCAGCACAAATAAGTAAGCAACCTCCTTGCTGCCTTCTAACTTATTCTGAATGAAACTAAATAATGTTCAGTGTGTTAGGGAGGGGCACCGCAAAGGAAAGTGTCTTCATGCTCAAACAGCCAAGAAGTCAGAGGTGGTGCTCATCTATTTACAGCCGTAAGCCAGTGGTGGAAATTCCACGGTAATGTGGCAGGACCGAGTCTATCTATAGGACAACCACGGTTGACTTTCCCACAACGGGGTACTCAGAAGTTACATTGACCCCGGAGGTCGATGCAATGATCAGTCGATTCAAAGCCCTCAACCCCCCCCCCCCCAACGAGGATTTTAACCCGCAACCTTCAGATTGCGAGCCGCTGACAATCTCGCAGTGGAGATCTTGCAATCTATCAGTGGAGAGCTACAATCTCACGGTGGAGAGTGACAATCTTGTGGTGTAGAGTGACAATCTTGTGGTGTAGAGTGACAATCTCGTGGTGGAGAGTGACAATCTTGTGGTGGAGAGTGACAATCTTGTGGTGTAGAGTGACAATCTCGTGGTGGAGAGTGACAATCTCGTGGTGGAGAGTGACAATCTCGTGGTGGAGAGTGACAATCTCGTGGTGGAGAGTGACAATCTCGTGGTGGAGAGTGACAATCTTGTGGTGGAGAGCGACAATCTCGTGGTGGAGAGTGACAATCTCGTGGTGGAGAGTGACAATCTCGTGGTGGAGAGCGACAATCTCGTGGTGGAGAGTGACAATCTCGTGGTGGAGTGACAATCTCGTGGTGGAGAGTGACAATCTCGTGGTGGAGAGTGACAATCTCGTGGTGGAGAGTGACAATCTCGTGGTGGAGAGTGACAATCTCGTGGTGGAGAGTGACAATCTCGTGGTGGAGATTGACAATCTCGTGGTGGAGAGTGACAATGTCGTGGTGGAGAGTGACAATCTCGTGGTGGAGTGACAATCTCGTGGTGGAGAGTGACAATCTCGTGGTGGAGAGTGACAATCTCGTGGTGGAGAGTGACAATCTCGTGGTGGAGAGTGACAATCTCGTGGTGGAGAGTGACAATGTCGTGGTGGAGAGTGACAATCTCGTGGTGGAGAGCGACAATCACGTGGTGGAGAGTGACAATCTCGTGGTGGAGTGACAATCTCGTGGTGGAGAGTGACAATCTCGTGGTGAAGAGTGACAATCTCGTGGTGGAGAGTGACAATCTCGTGGTGGAGAGTGACAATCTCGTGGTGTAGAGTGACAATCTCACGGTGTAGAGTGACAATCTCGTGGTGGAGAGTGACAATCTCGTGGTGTAGAGTGACAATCTCGTGGTGGAGAGTGACAATCTCGTGGTGGAAAGCGACAATCTCGTGGTGGAGAGTGATAATCTCGTGGTGTAGAGTGACAATCTCGTGGTGGAAAGCGACAATCTCGTGGTGGAGAGTGACAATCTTGTGGTGGAGAGTGACAATCTTGTGGTGTAGAGTGACAATCTCGTGGTGGAGAGTGACAATCTCGTGGTGGAGAGTGACAATCTCGTGGTGGAGAGTGACAATCTCGTGGTGGAGAGTGACAATCTCGTGGTGGAGAGTGACAATCTTGTGGTGGAGAGCGACAATCTCGTGGTGGAGAGTGACAATCTCGTGGTGGAGAGTGACAATCTCGTGGTGGAGAGCGACAATCTCGTGGTGGAGAGTGACAATCTCGTGGTGGAGTGACAATCTCGTGGTGGAGAGTGACAATCTCGTGGTGGAGAGTGACAATCTCGTGGTGGAGAGTGACAATCTCGTGGTGGAGAGTGACAATCTCGTGGTGGAGAGTGACAATCTCGTGGTGGAGATTGACAATCTCGTGGTGGAGAGTGACAATGTCGTGGTGGAGTGACAATCTCGTGGTGGAGTGACAATCTCGTGGTGGAGAGTGACAATCTCGTGGTGGAGAGTGACAATCTCGTGGTGGAGAGTGACAATCTCGTGGTGGAGAGTGACAATCTCGTGGTGGAGAGTGACAATGTCGTGGTGGAGAGTGACAATCTCGTGGTGGAGAGCGACAATCACGTGGTGGAGAGTGACAATCTCGTGGTGGAGTGACAATCTCGTGGTGGAGTGACAATCTCGTGGTGGAGAGTGACAATCTCGTGGTGGAGAGTGACAATCTCGTGGTGGAGAGTGACAATCTCGTGGTGGAGAGTGACAATCTCGTGGTGGAGAGTGACAATCTCGTGGTGGAGATTGACAATCTCGTGGTGGAGAGTGACAATGTCGTGGTGGAGTGACAATCTCGTGGTGGAGTGACAATCTCGTGGTGGAGAGTGACAATCTCGTGGTGGAGAGTGACAATCTCGTGGTGGAGAGTGACAATCTCGTGGTGGAGAGTGACAATCTCGTGGTGGAGAGTGACAATGTCGTGGTGGAGAGTGACAATCTCGTGGTGGAGAGCGACAATCACGTGGTGGAGAGTGACAATCTCGTGGTGGAGTGACAATCTCGTGGTGGAGAGTGACAATCTCGTGGTGAAGAGTGACAATCTCGTGGTGGAGAGTGACAATCTCGTGGTGGAGAGTGACAATCTCGTGGTGTAGAGTGACAATCTCACGGTGTAGAGTGACAATCTCGTGGTGGAGAGTGACAATCTCGTGGTGTAGAGTGACAATCTCGTGGTGGAGAGTGACAATCTCGTGGTGGAAAGCGACAATCTCGTGGTGGAGAGTGATAATCTCGTGGTGTAGAGTGACAATCTCGTGGTGGAGAGTGACAATCTCGTGGTGGAGAGCGACAATCTCGTGGTGGAGAGCGACAATCTCGTGGTGGAGAGCGACAATCTCGTGGTGGAGAGTGACAATCTCACAGTGGAGAGTGACAATCTCGTGGTGGAGAGTGACAATCTCACAGAGTGACAATCTCACGGTGGAGAGTGACAATCTCGTGGTGGAGAGTGACAATCTCGTGGTGGAGAGTGACAATCTCACAGAGTGACAATCTCACAGTGGAGAGTGACAATCTCACAGTGGAGAGTGACAATCTCGTGGTGGAGAGTGACAATCTCGTGGTGGAGAGTGACAATCTCACAGTGGAGAGTGACAATCTCACAGTGGAGAGTGACAATCTCACAGTGGAGAGCTGACAATCTCGTGATGGAGAGCTACAATCTAGCAGTAGAGAACTGACAATCTCGTGGAGAGTGACAATCTCGTGGTGGAGTGACAATCTAGCGGTGTAGAGTGACAATCTAGCAGTAGAGAACTGACAATCTCGTGGTGTAGAGCTGCAATCTAGCAGTAGAGAACTGACAATCTCGTGGTAGAGAGTGACAATCTCGTGGTGTAGAGCTACAATCTAGCAGTAGAGAACTGACAATCTCGTGGTGGTGTCGCGCCGGGGGAGCGTCACTCGTCAACCTGCTTGTGGACGATGGTGGCGGCGCGCGGCCTCAGCACTTGCGAGTCGCACCGCGGACACAGCACCGCCTTCGCGTTCTTGCCGTCCTCCGTGAGCACGCCGCTCAGATCTTCCGCGTCCATCGCTCGTACGCGACTGGCACACGCAACTGTGCGAATGGCTCCCTTCAAAACGTCGTCGTCTTCGTCTGCGGGGGAGTAAATGGGGAGACGAGCGAGAGACGGACACGGCAGGGCCCAGCTGTCAACCCAGCAACGCTCACAGCCACAACCACATTCCCTACAACGCATAAGGCCGCGCCCACCACCCCCCCCCCTCCACGGCACCCTCTTGATTGGTTGCCTCCGCGCGCGCCCTCTTATGTGGACTACGGAATCCGTGGGTGTCGTGATCCCCCCCACCTCCAGTGCGCGGAAGCTACGGGTCGCCGCGAGGCGGCGCGCGCAAAGAACGCGTTTTTTTTTACCCCGAGGGCCCAATATCGTCACACCGTTAACGGCCGCGGTCGAATCCACTGCTGGATGAAGACATCCCCCCTCCCCACCAAGCCGTCGCCTTTAAATCGGTCTATTTATTTTTAAATCGTCAAGTTAGCTGTAAGTAATAATAATCCCGATTTAAAGCTTTCGTGACTGCAGGGATTCATCTTCTTGGTTCTAGATTTGAAGCTTTCGTGACTGCAAGGAATCATATTCTTAGGTTTTTTCGGTAAAGTCACGTAGGTAAAACATCAAAATTAATGAAAATAAAATAAAACAAAAAATCACGACGTTTCGGAGGCAACACAAGTCTCCGTCATCAGGTGGGACCGTCACAGCCGAATTAGCTGCATCAAGATGTTTTACCTACTTGACTTTACCGAAAAAACCTAAGAATATCTTCTTGGTTCTTTCGGTAAAGTCACGTAGAATGGAGATAATAAAATAATAAAAATTTAACATAATAAAATAATTGTATTATATTATATGGTTATTATTTTATTATATAATAATAATATAATGGTATGTTTTATTTTTATTATTTCCATTCTACGTGACTTTACCGAAAGAACCAAGAAGATAATGATCCGTTCAGCATTGCGGAAAAGCATCGCCGTCCATGGCCTATCCACTGCTGGATGAAGGCATCGCCGCCACGTGCTCCGCCACGTATTGTGTGTTATCGCATGGCACCTGCATTCCCACTGTAGCTGGCTCCGTTGTCATAATCGGGTGTTTCACCACACACGTACTTCTGTTTGTGCCAAGGCCGTAGCCACGGAGTCAACATTGGGGGGGATCAAATCTTCCAGGGTGTCTTGGGGGTCCCAACCCAGAAAAAATTAACCCGTAAAAACAAAGTTTTTCACTCTAAATCCTTTATATGCGTGGCGGCTAGAGTCCTCTCGTCCTCTGGCTTGAGATGGCTGCCACCTATGGGTCAGATGATTGTCTGCCAGCATTAAGCAATTGGTAATTAAATATTTAAAAATGTTTCCCTAAAAAGTGTTAAATTTTGGGAAAACATTTTCACGAAAATTAATTGTCACGCACAACGAGTCTGTGTGGAAAATGTCAGCTCGATTGGATCATGGGAAGTGTGTTAAAAAACGACCGAAAGATTTGCACGGTCGTAAGCAAGCAAGCACGCAAGCACGCAAGCAAGCAAGCGAACTTAATATAAAGGATTTAAAAATATCTACATTTGAAAACGAATTTCCTGTACATCGGGCCCTCAGGATGAACGGATACTCTGACCGCACCATCCGCCAAGCTGTTTCTCTCACCATACAGAAACAGCCACATGAAACTCCGATCAAAACTATCACGTTACCATACATAGCAGGCGTGACCAAAAAGATCTCCAAAATTCTAAACAAACATAAGATTCAAGTCCGATTCAGTACAGTACATAAAATCCATGACCTAATTCCATCTGTGAAAGATGTCATTCCTGACTTACAATACCCTGGAGTCTACAAACTGAGTTGCAGCTGTGGTGATTGCTACATTGGAGAAACGAAACGTCATATCTCTGATCGTGTCCGCGAGCACAAGTCAGATCTGAAACACGGCAAAACTGATTCTTCCGCCGTTGCCGATCATTGCTACAACGCTGTGGGCTCTAATGAAATTGTCTTTTCCGAGACTAAGGTGCTCTGCAAGCCTCCTGGCTACCATCAAAGGTTTGTACACGAGGCCATCCAAATATACAAACACATACATAATTTCAACCGTGATGATGGGTACAAACTTAGTAATCATTGGAAAGATGTTATTAATCATGCAAAAAAGATTTAACTACACATATTTGGAGCATTCCTGGCAGCGATTTCAGCCGCACCATCCCTACATAATAATAGGCTCAGTCAACCATTCTACACAACAAAGACTCATTTCTTGGCAGCGAGTTAAGCCGCACCACCTCTACATAATAATAGGCTCAGTCAACCATTCTACACAACAAAGACTCATTTCCTGACAGCGATTTAAGCCGCAACACCTCTACATAATAATAGGCTCAGTCAACCATTCTACACAACAAAGGCCCATTCCTAACAGCGTACTTCAGCCGCACCGAACCTCACAAAAATAATATTCAGGGCCTACCTTGGCTCCTCCCACCCTCAACCGGGTATATATACAAATACTGTGTTCTTGGAATTTCTCTCACTTGATACAGCTATCGTGCTGTGACGGTTCCACCTGAAGACGGAAGCTTGTGTTGCCTCCGAAACGTCGTGATTTTTATTTTATTATTATTTTACTTTTATTAATTTTAATTTTTTACCTACGTGACTTTACCGAAAAAACCTAAGAATTTGAATCCTTGCAGTCACAATAGCTTCAAATCTAGAATTCCTGCCTAAAATATAAAAAAAATTCACTAACATTCTAGATTTGAAGTTGTCGTGACTGCAAGGATCCATACTTTTTGTTTTTTTTCGGTAAAGTCACGTAGATATGAAATAATAAAAGCTAAAAGTTATTACCCATTCCAACAGTTGATTCTGTCTGTGGTGATCCCACCGAGCGCTTGTGTTGCGCCCGAAACGTCGTGATTTAAACTTTTTTTTTTACTTTTATTGTTTTTGACTACATGACTTTATCGAAAGAACCAAAGAGTATAATTCACTAACACATGGGATGGGCTTTTTATTTATTATTACAATAATGTCTAATAGTGTATTGTATTACATTGCTCTGTTTTAACATTTTTTCCATTTCTTGTTTCATTGTATGTGTAATAAACGACTGGACCACGATGTCTGGCTCAGTGTCCTTTATTCGGTTCGTGCTGTACACCCACACGGCTGTCTTTACTCTGTAGCTTCTCCACGGTGCTGACTCCAATGTCGGCCCGATCCACAACAGCAGCCCCGCTGCTGTTTCTCTCACACAGCCCCCCTTGGCTGTACTCGCTGCAACTCCTCTCTCTCTCTCCGCAGCTCTGACAGCCTCGTGCTGTCTCCCTCTCTCCCTCCGCAGCTCTGACAGCCTCGTGCTGTCTCTCTCTCTCTCTCCGCAGCTCCACCTGGCAGCCACACCGCTGCCTCTAACACGCAGCCCTTCTGGCTGTCTCCTCTGCAGCTGCACACCACTCCGCAGCTTCCTCTTGTTTTCGGGGTTGGCTCCCGATGGCCGTCGGTGCCCCCCCCTCTTCTCACTCGCCCGCGTGGCCTCACTCTTTTCCGCTCACACCCCGACTGACTTCCCCTTCCGGTTTACCCGCTTAAGGACCCGAACCTTCCACCCACGTCACATGACTCCACCCCCCGTGACGTCACATCCGGAAGGTCGCTTACGCCCGCATTACACCACCCTCCCCCGTAGAAAAATCCCAGCCGACCTCGGCTGACCAATAGCAAATCGTAATGCGGCGAACCGAGCTTCCCCCCCTAAAGGACACTAAGCATAAAATGTAACAGCAAGAACAACAACAACAACGCAATTAACATCAACGAACGTACAAAAAGCATGCAATAAATACAACTGTAAGAAAAAAAAATAACAACACAGCAACAATCAACGAAACGTAAGCGATTTGGAACGTGTGCAGGTCGCCGGCCCGTCCCGGACGGTCGGCGGCCCACTCGCAGAACGGGAACGCGATGAAAGTCGAGGAATGACAGGGGGTAATCCCCCTGTCGCAGCTGGAAGTCCACCGACGTCCCGTGTCCCTAAAGAGTTAGTCTTGGGCTTGTCCTGTGACCGTGCCCGCAGCTGGGTCGGAAGGGCTGCAGGGCTCGAAGGTCCCGCAGACCTGGCAGGCGTCCTCCGAGCAGGGCCCCTCGTCCCCCGCAATGTCACGGCCGGCCTGTCTGGAACAGGTACGACAGGCGCTCTAGCAAGATCAATGGACGCAGGCAGGGGAGAGTCAGCAGCAACAGACCCCGGCAAGGCAACATTGGGGGATGACGCATCATGTAAGGGAGCAACATATGGTTTCAAGCGCGACGTATGCACAACCCAGCGACGAGACCCAATCTGGACGCGTGCTGACTGTGGGTTGGGAACCGCAATGAGGCGTACGGGACCATGCCAGGGTTTGTGCAATTTCGGCGAGGTCCCCGGACGTACCTGTGGACAATGAAGCCAGGCTAGGTCCCCAACCTTCCAAGGGCACTCCCCCTCGGACCGTCGCGCATATCGCTCGTTCCGGGCCTGGGCTTTGGCCGTAGCCACGCGGGCATTCTCCCGCGCCTCCGTGACTCGGCGAACCGTGTCCTGAATGTATTCAGGAAGTGGTTTACGAGGTCCCTTCACCCCAGTTCCCAATTGCACATCCACCGGCGGCACGTTTTCCCGACCATACATAAGGTAAAACGGCGAATATCCTGTAGCCGCATGAGGCGTCATCCTGTACGCCGAAAGCACCCCGGGGATGTGCAGATCCCAATCTGATTGTTGTTCACTCACGGTATGGCAAAGCATGGCAGACAATGTCCTGTTCAGCCGTTCAACCATACCATCCGTCTGCGGATGGTATGGGGATGTCCGTACTTTCTTAGTCCCAAGGCCCGCGCACACTTCCGCCAATAATTTAGAAGAGAAATTCCTGCCCTGGTCCGTGAGGAGTCTCTCAGGCGCCCCCTTATCCATAATATACCCAAACAAAAAGGCGTCGGTAATGGCCGCGGCCGACTGATCGGGCAACGGCCAGGCCATCGGCCAACGGGAGAGGTACTCAACCCCTACCAGCAAATATTTATTACCCCTCGCCGATGGTGGAAAAGGTCCCAATATGTCCAGTGCCACCAATTCATTGACTCGAGACACCTGAATCGACTGGAGAGGCGGCACGTAAGGATGTTTCGGCGGCTTACGTCGTGCACACGCAGGGCACGCGCGCACGTGCCCTACGACATCTGTCGCCATGCCGTGCCAAAAATAATGACGTTGCAACGTCAACAAGGTCTTCTGCACCCCTAAATGTAAGAGAGTGTCACAATGGAGGGTTCTAATCAACTCGAATCGCAAGGACGTTGGTACCACCAGGCGCCAACGTTCCTGGAACCCCTCCCGCCACATAAGCAGACCATCTCGGAGAGCCAGAGGTGTGGACTCGAGTCATGTGACTTGGACTCGAGTCAGACTCGAGTCATGAATTTGATGACTTGCGACTCGACTTGGACTTGCATAACAATGACTTTGTCCCACCTATGAGATGTGGACTCGAGTCATGTGACTTGGACTCGAGTCAGACTCGAGTCATGAATTTGATGACTTGCGACTCGACTTGGACTTGCATAACAATGACTTTGTCCCACCTCTGCGGAGAGCGGTTTGCGGCCCCATAGCCGTACTCGGACTCCCATTGTCCCTAGCAGACCGCTTCCGCAAGGACACCAACGACTCATCCATCATCTGTTCCCGGATCCAGACAGACCGCGGCAGGTTCAAAACCCCGTCAGCCGGTCCCGGTTCCATCGGAGTGTCCGACTTCTCGACGGCCAACGTAAGCGGCTGAGGGGGGTTTGGAATCGGCGAACACCTATGCGTCCCCGACTCACATTTACAAGGGGCGTGCCGCGGTAATCTGGAAAGTGCGTCAGCGTTCGCATGGCGCACTCCCTTCCGATGTTGAATTTGGAAGGAAAATTCCTGTAGCGTGTCCAACCAACGTGCCAACTGTCCGGATGGCTGGTCAATTTTAAGGGCATATTGCAAGGCCGCATGATCCGTACGCACAATAAAAGAACGATGTAGAGGTATGGTCGAAATTGCCGTAGGAAAAAAACAACCGCCAATAGTTCTCTGCGAGTGACACAGTAGCGGGTTTCCGCAGGAGACAAGACTCGGCTACCATACGCCACGACACGCTCTACACCCCCTTTAGACTGTGATAATACCGCCCCAATACCTGTGTCACTCGCGTCCGTATCAAGAATGAATGGGTGATCGAAATCGGGATAATCCAATGTTGGGGCCGTGGCCAATAGATCACGCAGACTCCGAAAGGCCGCCTCCTCCGGCTGTCCCCAAACAAACTTCCGTCCTTTACCCGTAAGGAGATGCAAGGGCCTCGCAATCGTCGCAAAACCCGGCACAAATCTTCGGTAATACGAGGCAAATCCCAAAAACCGCCGAACATCCCCCACGGTGGCCGGAGTCGGCCAATCCCGGACGCACGCCGTCTTTTCCGGATCCGTGGACACTCCCTCAGCACTCACAATGTGCCCCAAATAGCGGACGGACCGTTGCAGTAGGTGACATTTCTTTGGTTTGAATTTCAATTTGGCAGAACGCATCCTCGTGAACACTGTCTCCAGCCGCGTCAAATGTTCATCAAATGTGCGGCTGAAGACAATAATATCGTCCAAATATATAAGACACGTCTCCCACTGCAACCCCGTCAAAACGAGCTCCATCAATCTTTGAAATGTAGCAGGGGCCGCATTCAATCCCATCGGGAGACAGTTGAATTGAAATAACCCCTGCGGCGTACGGAATGCGGTTTTCTCCCGTGAGGACTCGTCAAGGGGAAGCTGCCAAAATCCCGAAGAGAGGTCCAGTGTGGAAAAGAACTTAGCCCCCGACAATGCGTCGAGGGAGTCATCCATACGCGGCAGGGGGTACGCATCTGCCACCGATATCTTATTCAATTTGCGGAAATCAACACAAAATCGCAATTTGCCATCCTTCTTCTTAACCAAGACGACCGGAGCGCCCCATGGGCTGTTAGATGGCGATATAATGTCTGCAGCCAACATGTCTTCCACTGCCCCCTGTACGTGTTCTCGCTCCGCAGGACTCATCCGATGCGAATTTAATCGAATAGGGGCAGCATCGCCCGTCTCAATGTGATGGTAAAGCAACGAAGTGCGGCCCAAATCCAAATCATCGGAGCTGAACACATCGGAATATGTCAACAACAATTTACGCAGCGCACCACGTTGCTCCATGGACAGGGAAGAATTTCCGTCACATAAATCAGCAACCCAACGATCATCCAAACTCCTTGGCTCGGAAACCCCAGCAACAACTCCCCGGCTATGCGGACAATCATGGGTCGCAAACGCCGTAGTGGCATGTGCCACAACCGTACCGGCCGGGACACGGACGTTTTCTCCCCCCGCATTAAGCACCTGTAAAAACGGTAATTGATCCGGCCGGACGATGGTCTGTGCCCCCACTAACGCCAACCCGGTTGTTATCGTGGCGGACGGTGACAACAAGACCCCTACTGCTCCTAGCCGATCAGGCAGGGGCTTCCGATACCGCAAGGGTATAAGCATCTGTGTACCAGGTGGGATGTCCACAGATGCGACGGACAGCGCCTGCACTTGTACGGCCGAAGCAGGTCGCCCCCAGGGCGACGGCAGAAACAAGATTTGACGGCCCCCCGGCAGTTCAATACAATTCTCATTGATTTTGATCAAAATGGGCATCTTAGCCAAAAAATCGGTGCCTGACAAACAAGGAACCGCCAAAGATCTCGATATCAACACAACACCCGAGGCCGACACATCCCCAATAGATATCTTAGCATCCACCTGACCCACGATACCCATGCTACCCCCGTTCGCAGCGACGCACGACCCATAAACCGGACGCACAGCCCCCGGCGGGATGCCCAACAGATGGAAAATGACATCCGAAATAATAGTCGCAGACGCGCCGGAGTCGACCAAAATGCGTACGTCCACCCCTTGTATAGACCCCGGTACAGTGGACGAGCCCGTAGCGGCCGCGACGACTCTCCGTGCCAACTTGCGCCACTGCGTGACCGAGCGACAAGGCCCCGTCGAAGGGCATGCTTTAACCACAACGTTAGGATGGCGCAACGACGGTGATGGGTGAGGTGTAAAGCCTTGCCGAGTGTCTGGTGCGTGCCGACATGCCTGTTTCGGAGGATCTTTAGCCGACTTGTCCGGTGCCAAGGCCTCCTGCTGCGGCGGAGCCGGGAAGCGGCCCAGCAGTCTCTGGCGTAGTGGCCCCTACGCCCGCAGCGGAAACATTCGGCCTCGTTGCGCCGAAGCGCAGGCCTTGCCTCCTGACGGCCCCGTTCTGGTAGCGCCGCGCGCGGTCTCGGCCCGCCGCGTCCCGTCCATGGAGCGGAGGCGGCCGTCAGCTGTTGAGGGCCCCGGTCATCCGAAACATAGACAGCCTGCGCAGGGTTCCACCCCAGCGCATCCCCTTCTTTGACGGGCCCCCCCGTCCACGCCGTCACTTGTTTCCAGCGACGGAGGTTGAATTGCGCATCGAGACACTTAGCAGCCGTCTGGGAAGTTAGCTTCTCATGCCCACACACAGGCATGGGGATCCCTAGATCCCGAGACAGCTCCAACATTTTCCCTAATATGAGAGGCTCGAGCAGGTCCTGTGGCGTCTCAGGATAAGCTGCCATGGCCAGCTCCAGCACCGCACCCCTGAACGCCACGGGCGACTCCTCTGGTGCTCGTTGTCGTTGAGCGAATCGCCGATGCGCATCATCTGGTGGCTCATAAGCATCGGCCATTTCTTGAAAAACACCACATAAAGTTGCCTTCTTATCGGTCGTTATGGAACGGGAGAATCGGACAGATTCGTCGTCCAGGAGAGTCGGCAACACCTCCAAAGCCTCCGCATCGGTCCATCTTGCTGTGCGTACCGCCGCCAAGAAGCGGCAGGCGAACGCGCTCCAGTCCCCACCGACGGAAAATTCTTTAACCGTTGTAAGGTGGCGACTCCGACTCCTCTTCCCGCCGTCTTCCAATGGTGGTGGTTGTGGTGGCAAATTCAAAATGGCGTCGGCCCGCGGCGTGGCCAAGATGGCGGTTTGGCGCCGCGGAGCGCGCAAAATGGCGGCCTCTTGCCGCGTGGGCAATGGCGGCGGCAGGACAGGCAACGTGGCGGCCCGCGGAGCACCAACTGCGTCCTCCATCGTCCCTGGCGCGACGAGATGGCACAGATGCGCCAGGACGTCCTTAAGTGCCTCCAGTTGTACCGCCATCGCTTGCCATCGTTGATCCGCGTCTGATGATGTCGACGGACCCGCCACCGCGCCAACATCCTCCACTCCCGTTCCCGTGGTCGCCTCAGCCGGGCTCTCCTCCACCACCCCAACAGGATCCGTGGTTGGAGGGAGTTCGTCGTCGTCGGACGAAGAAGCCGATGCAGGCGCCGGATTAACTTTCTTCCTCACTTGTTTCGACATGCCGTTGCACTTCCGACACCAGTGTAATAAACGACTGGACCACGATGTCTGGCTCAGTGTCCTTTATTCGGTTCGTGCTGTACACCCACACGGCTGTCTTTACTCTGTAGCTTCTCCACGGTGCTGACTCCAATGTCGGCCCGATCCACAACAGCAGCCCCGCTGCTGTTTCTCTCACACAGCCCCCCTTGGCTGTACTCGCTGCAACTCCTCTCTCTCTCTCCGCAGCTCTGACAGCCTCGTGCTGTCTCCCTCTCTCCCTCCGCAGCTCTGACAGCCTCGTGCTGTCTCTCTCTCTCTCTCTCTCCGCAGCTCCACCTGGCAGCCACACCGCTGCCTCTAACACGCAGCCATTCTGGCTGTCTCCTCTGCAGCTGCACACCACTCCGCAGCTTCCTCTTGTCTTCGGGGTTGGCTCCCGATGGCCGTCGGTGCCCCCCCCTCTTCTCACTCGCCCGCGTGGCCTCACTCTTTTCCGCTCACACCCCGACTGACTTCCCCTTCCGGTTTACCCGCTTAAGGACCCGAACCTTCCACCCACGTCACATGACTCCACCCCCCGTGACGTCACATCCGGAAGGTCGCTTACGCCCGCATTACATATGTAATGGCAGAGATTTGGGGTTAATAAAGTACAACCATAACCACAATCATATAAACAGAAATCTATGCGTTGATTTATATGAAGTCAAGTCCAGATATTGTGGCCAAGGTTTAGCGAATTGTTTTTATTTACATAACATAGCAATTTTTTTTAATATATAGCAATATATTGGGGGGGACATTTTGAGCATATTTAATATAATTACAGCCTTGGTTTGTGCGTGTGGTTTTCATGAAAGATTTGGGTTGTGAGGGCTTCTTAATTTATATGACTGCATGCCGTGTCGACCTGGACGGTTAACCCCGTATTCTTGCACAGTACAGGGAAATTGAGTTTGCAGGTCCTTACGGCGGACAGCCGTTTCAATGCGGACAAAACATTGTGTTTCTCTCTTATGATGGGACTTTGTAGGATGAACGTTGAGATTGATAAGGGGTCTACATCGGTCTGTAATAAGGTAGGGCACTGATAAGGGGTTGACAGGTATGCGTTTACACGGAATCAAATGCTGGGTGTCTCGTGGTAGTTTATATAAAAGGCTGTATCGTTGTATTTGATATCGATTCGTGGTTTCTGGGATCTGATACGTTCCTGGTAAAATGGTAGTTGGCGTCAAAATTGTCAATGATGCGATTCCCTCTGAAATTCTCTACCAGGGTCGAATGAGGCCCTCGGTCGCCTGGGACGCCCACGTTGAAGTGGGGGCGTCAATTTCGGGGGGGGGAGGACAAATTAAATAACGAAGATTTCATTGTTTCAATTCCTTCTGTGCGCGTACAGAATGAATATGAATTGTAATTAATTTCTCAACATTTATGAGAATGTATTGGTGGGACAGACGCACGGACAACCAGAATAATTATTAGCCGTCTGTTTAAAAACAAAAATACGCTTACAAAAACATTAAACGGAAAATAGGGCCAAAATGTTTCCATACCTGTCAACCCCTTATCAGTGCCTACCTTATAGACATATTCAGACCTTACTAAGATCACCCCATGCCCCTTATCAATCTCAACGTTCATCCTACAAAGTTCCATCACAAGGGAGAAACACAATGTTTTGCCCGTATTGAAATAGCTGTACGCTGTAATGACCGGCAAACTCAATTTTCGTGTACAAGAATACCGGGTTAACCGTATGGGTTGACAGGTACGTATTCAGGTACGTGTTTCCCAATTTACCAAAGAATCTCAGCCCAGAGTTGGCCTTGGGGTGTGGGGGTGGGGGAGCTGTAATACGATACAATTGTATCCGCTAATATCAACCAGATAGGTGAGTTTGTCGCAGTCCACTTTGTAGCCATAGCGCCAGTTGCTGACAACTAGTCTCGGGCCGCCCCTGCGAATTCTCTCCCCCACTTTATTCTTAACGCATCTGCTGTTGACCAAAATCAGCCGCCCGCAAATTAGGTTGCCCACTCTGAAGGTATTGCGGGAGATTTTAGTTTGATTGATTTCATAGCTAATTTATTTTCTTAAATATCCTGTTATTATAAATGTACCGGATTTGCTCTTCAATGAGTCTTCGGGAGACAGATCGATGCCAATTCCGGAATAAATGTTTGGGCAGGTGGCAGATTTGGAGCTTGGATTTGTGGCCAGGTCGCTTATTTTTGACCAGGTAAAGGCTCAGTGGGCCTTTACCTGGTCAAATGAGCAAAAGTTTATTTGTATTTAGTTATTTCCTTACCTTTCCTATACTTTGCACTTCAAAAGTTTTTCATTAAAATTATTTGTTGTAAAATTCTGACCCGCCCCGACTAGACATCTGTGAAAAAGCGCTTTATAAACTAAACTATGAACTTTTATTTTACCATGTAGGGCTCACTGAGCTACGTAGCTCTTTTTTCAGACGCGACCTGGCCACAAATGATAGCTGAACGA
Source organism: Lampetra planeri (assembly GCF_965212315.1). Lineage (NCBI taxonomy): Eukaryota > Metazoa > Chordata > Hyperoartia > Petromyzontiformes > Petromyzontidae > Lampetra > Lampetra planeri. The sequence continues at coordinate 7,263,795 of NC_136160.1, forward strand.
AGCGGCTTGTCATATGGCTATTTATAGCAGCCATGTAATATAAATCATCTAAACGAATGTTTCTAAATGTTGAGGGAATAACCGGAGGAACCAGATACAAAATCCACGCGACTATGGGGAGAGAGACATGCAATCATGGGTAAATGTATAGCAGCCAAATACTCTAAACGCATGTTTCTATAGCTCATCGGATTCCTCCAGTGTAAATAAAGATGATAATTATTGATAACTGATTGGAGAGGCTACCACCATCGTGCCATAGATGGCGCGAGACCGGACTACATGGTAATGAGCAGCAGAGAGCACTGGCAGCAACATCCATTGTTGTACGGTACGTCAATGATCTTTACACATGCCCCCCCCCCGCGCATTGAACCGCGTGGTGAAGTATGGACAAATGACTGCCACACGAGCTGCGCAGCGTAGGGCGACCTTCATCCAGCAGTGGATTTTCAGAAGGGCTGTGCGGGTTACTGCACTTCCTAAATGGGTTTGAGCATTTCGATTTAAAGTTTTCGTGACTGCAGGGATTCATCTTCTTGGTTCTTTCGGTAAAGTCACGTAGAATGGAAATAATAAAATAATAATAAAATAAAACATAATAAAATATTATAAAGTCCCGTAGAATGGAAATAATAAAATAAAAACGTAATAAAATATATACATTTATTATGCTTTATTTTTTTATTTAAAAAAATTCTTATGTTTTATTTTTTTATTTAAAAAATCAAACAATAAAATATGATATTATTTTATTGTTTTATTTTTATTTTATTATTTCCATTCTACGTGACTTTATCGAAAGAACCAAGAAGATGGGTTTGAGCAGTCCCATCGCAACCCGGATGCCGAGGCAATGCTCGTCTCGAGCCCCCCTCACAACCTCCTGTATTATTTACGTCAAACAATGTCCCCTTCCCATATTTTTTCCCCTCCACATGAAGCACTGCATACACGTATTTTTCACACAACTCATTCTGCGTTCTGGGAGTGCGTCTCATCAACAGTATTAGTTCCAACGCAAGCAAAACCCAGGATCCGTTTTGCCATTCGGCGTGTCATCACCGATGCCAAAGAACTGCCCATTGTTTAAAGGCAAGGGCCCCTTTCTATATAAATTGGGTCCTAATTCATGACCACTTAAATTCACAAAGACGCCCACTTACCTCCTGCACATTCCCACTGGTATCGGTGATAAAAAAAGAAAACATTCAGGAACCCCGTGTCGAAACCAGTGCTGCCAACTTCGTTTTAGCACAGTTCACCTGAATCCTCGGCTCGGTGTATTAACATTGCCAAAAGCTACAACACTGCGCCAAGGTCACAGCTAACAAGCCTGAATCATCACCGCTCGCCAATAGTTCGGAGCATATTGCTATGAGCCGTGGATTTGTGTTATTTTTGTGATACTGTGTTAATGTTCGCAAGCACAAATTACAAACACTCGCCACATTATTTGATGGCAGAGGAACAACTGCCCCATAGGTGAGCTAGGTTTTTTGTTTTTACTTTCAATGGAGGCATTACTGTTGACAAAAGTGTTGAGTTTTTGCATTTATTTTGTCTATGCTTTTTAGTAGGTTCCGTATGCATTGGACGCTTTGCTCTTAACCAGCCTGAGCTTCTGTTACAATAATATCCTCCTTCAAATGTGCTCTTCGAATCACCTTTACATATATAAATACACTGTAAATCAAAGCAATCATTTTAAAATCAAATTATGTTATGCTGCTGTTGCATTGGTAGGGGTGCAGAAGCACAATTGACGAACTGTAACACACTCAACAACAATGTCTGCAAAACCAAAAATCAAGTAAATGTTTTCTTAGTAATTAATGTGGTGGCTATCTGGCATCTGCCATCCAAGGCGCGCATGTGCAATGGCCATTGCCACCTAAAATGAATGGGTCGGAACATGAACGTATTGGTGGTACACTAGTGCGCGATTCGCAAATCCGGTCAGATGTGTGCATCAAAATCAGCTGAAGCGGTCAGAAGACGAATGTTTATGAGCGGCCGAACACGAAGTTTCACAGTCCATTCCCGCATGGAAGCACCCAACCCTGATGACGATTGGCTTCTCCGTGTTCCAAAGTCAGATTTGACTCCTCAAGCCCGAGTCGGACGGTTCCTCGATTCATTTCCGAAATAATTTCTTGGCGGACATTGACATCAGAGGATAACCTCCCTGTTCCTGATGACAACCGCTTGTGTTGCGATCGAAACGTCGTGATATTTATATTATTTTTTATTCACTTTATTTTCATTATTTTTTATTTTTTTATTTTTCTATCTGCGTGACTTTAGCGAAAGAACCATAGAATATGAATTCCTGCAGTCACGAAATTTTAAAGTCAAAATTATTACTCATGTCACACGTTCGAATGGGAAATCGAAGGCAACTTGTAATGGAGAGTCCTGCAGCTCACTCAAGGATGCAACAGCGACGTCGTCAGACTGTTTTACGAGGATCAGTGTGTTGTTATGCTGCACCGGTGTGCCGCCAATACGTCCATATGCTCAGTAAAAGTAATCAGATTACTCGGATTGACGTTAACTACCTCGGGCAATCTCGTTGCAACGCGTTACTCCCAAAAGTTGCACAGAGCGGATATTATTATGAATCACGCAGTAAAATTGTACAACATGCAATGCATGCGGGTTTAGTCTATTTGTAGAAAAGAATACATTAATTAACAGACGTGTATTTTATTTCGATTTAAAGCTTTCGTGACTGCAGGGATTCATCTTCTTGGTTCTTTCGGTAAAGTCACGTAGAAGGGAAATAATAAAATAATAAAAATAAAACATCATAAAATAATTCTCAAGACGTTTCGGCCACAACGCAAGCAGCCGTCCTCAGGTGACGACATGCTCTGGATGATGACCGGTCACGCTCACATTATGATGGGCCACGCCAAGCTGAGGGTCATCCGCACAGTGGGCACGTGATTATCTCAAGTTTGGTGAGTTTATGGTCTCAGGCAAATCACCAATGACCGCACAAATAATTACCCATCACATCAACTCTGGTTGTGCACTTGATTGAGCAACATTCCAGCTCCATTGATCGCACACTCGGGTTGAAATTGGGGGAATAATAATGACGATGGTAGTAACATTTGTTTTGATGTATGTGTTAGCTGCTGAAACAGACCCGTGTGTGTCCCTTACGTATTATTATCAGCGCGGGTGTTTCTTCCCCTGCATCTTACGCTCCGTGTACACACGTACAGCACTCTACATACACACACACACGGTGCGTGGGCGCGTAGCTTGGCCTGCGGGTGTCTTCTCTCCCTATCCACACCCCACACCACACTGAGTCATGTCCTCTAGGCTGTGATATTGACGCTTCGCCGTTTCGTCTCTGCCGGCGTCCCAGAGGCTCGTGACAGTGGCGCGTCGCGTGGAATAGAAACGACGCTGCCACCCTCCCCCATCGCCACACTCTGGCAGAGCGAGAGGAGATTTGTATCCGCACGGAGGCGGAGTTGAGTCTTCTCTCGCTTGCAACCGTGGGCATCCGAGACGCGGGCATTGCTGCATTAGATTCACAATGGCCTGCTCTTACCTATTAAACTACATTTTAATTTGACTAGGTAAGGGCCCACTGCGCTATATATCTCCTTTTCAGATAATAGCTCAATGAAGTGGCTTATCACGTGGAAATGTATAGCAGCCAAATACTCCAAACGCACGTTGATTCTAAACGTGGAAGGAAAAACCGGAGGACAAAAATCCACAACGACCACGGGGAGAACACGCAAACTCCAAATATACAGCAGCAGGCGTCGGGTTTGGGATCCAATCCACGACCTCCTGCGTACCAGGCGAGGGAGTTAACATCTCCTGGCCACAGCGACGCCCTCCACCCACCGCCTGCGGCCACGTCGCCCGCAATGCGCCCAATCTCGTGAGCAAATCAGGGATGAGCCTTGGGCAGTGCCCGGATGGGCGACCACTGTGCATGAGACAGTTGCTATAGACTTGACTACACACTATGGGTGGGTCACCACTGTGCATGAGCCAGTTGCTATAGACTTGACTACACACTACGGGTGGGTCACCACTGTGCATGAGACAGTTGCTATAGACTTGACTACACACTACGGGTGGGTCACCACTGTGCATGAGCCAGTTGCTATAGACTTGACTACACACTACGGGTGGGTCACCACTGTGCATGAGACAGTTGTTATAGACTTGGCTACACACTATGGGTGGGTCACCACTGTGCATGAGCCAGTTGCTATAGACTTGACTACACACTATGGGTGGGTCATCACTGTGAATGAGACAGTTGTTATAGACTTGACTACACACTATGGGTGGGTCACCACTATGCATGAGCCAGTTGCTATAGACTTGACTACACACTACGGGTGGGTCACCACTATGCATGAGCCAGTTGCTATAGACTTGACTATACACTACGGTTGGGTCACCACTGTGCATGAGACAGTTGCTATAGACTTGGCTATAGAGTCCACTGCGTTCTGGGCAGCAGAGGGCAATGCTGTACTGTATTTCTCTGCTGACACATCTATGCTCCCCGCCTTCAACCCGTGTTGACCAACCGTGGTCAAGTCAAGTATGACCCTCGCCACCCAAGGCTTAAGAGGGGCTCTCATCCAGCAGTGGATTGAATAAAGAGCTGTGCGTGCCCCGTGTCTTTTTAGGTGTACGCAGCCATGCGGCATTGTGGTTCGACGGCTCATCTCACAGTCGGAAGGTTTTTGAGTTGAAATCCCGGTCAGGGGGGTCTGGTCTGCCCATCACACATCTGGAGTCCATTGGGCGTTGCTTTGCTGGCCGTCAACAGTGGTCAGCCTATGGAGAGACTGGCCCCGGCAGTGGGAATGTGGAATTTCCACCGCTGTTTTAGTAGGGGTGCTGTTGCAGACAGGAGTGGAAATCCCGTTGCACATTTGAGTAGAGAAACACATTTCCTCTGTCCTGTCCGTCCCACAGACGTAGAACCGTATTCCTCAGTTCATTCATTTACAATAAGTGTTCACGGCAGTACAGAAAGTAAGTTGCCAATCTATTTGAGTGTGTTTTTATTTGTTTGTCAACTAAAATGTAGTGCCGTGTTTTGTTAAAGTATTTTCTTCCCATGGTATTCACAGCGCTACGGCTAAGGCGGTCACGGTACAGGCGCAGCGCTGCAATAGCTCACTCACGCCACTGTTCACGGACAGGGTCCTGTGCTCGACAGAGCTCTCGACAGCCCCACCTAGAAGATACGTTGGCCTACTCTTCCACCCGGACTATACGTCTCGGAGCAGGGGGTGAGCTACCCGCACTTTAGCCCACCACAAGGGACCTCCCGATCGACTAACGGTGGTTAACACATTTTTTTTTACTGCTGAGTCGACAGGTGGAGGTAGTGGGAGGGGGGTGAGTGCAAGGCTGGATTATGGACTGGGCCAGTGGGGCCAGTGCCCCGGGGCCTCGGACTGCCAGGGGGCCTCCAAGCCTCAGGCCGCATGCGGTGCGTGGCCCAAGACTTCAGAAGGAAGTTGAACGCCAGGGCCCTCAGTGCGCACAGCGCAAGCTGACCACGAGGCCCCTGGGTGCTTATAGCGTGAGATAACCACTAGGGCACCCCAGACCCCGCAGTGCTTACATTATGAGGGTCCCCCAGACCTCTGTTTTTGAAACGCGAGCTGACCACTATGGACCCTGGGCCCCTAAGCACTTACAGTGAAAGGGCCCCTTGGTGTTTAAAGAGTGAGCTGACCACAAGGGCTCCTAGGCCCTTGGGGCTTAAAGCGCGATCTGGCCACTCGGGCCCCTGGGCCCCGCAGTGCTTACAATGTGAGGCCCCTTGGTGCTTACAGTGTGAGCTGACCACTAGGGCCCCCGGGCCCCTGGGTGCACACATCGAGCGTAACACCTGGGGGCCTCTTGGTACATACAGTGCATGCTTAAAACGAGAGCCTCTCAGAGAGTACAGTGCTTCTGTACAACTGAGCCACTGGTCGGCACGCTGCAACATGCTGTGACACGACAACAAATTCACCTACAAGTCAGGGCATTTGAAGGGCGTCATATTATGGCAAGCCGTTCGTTATTTCACTTACCGTAACTAGCTATCCCTTTTTTTTGGCAAGCTGCCCATTTCTCCTAGCTAGCTGTCCACATGATTCAGCTTGTTAACAAATTAATTAGCTAGTTGCCATTTTTGCCAGCTAGCTGCCCTTACAACCAAATTGGCTGCACTAAAAAGCCAGCTCGTGAGACCGAGGGCTCGTCGTTTGTTGAGAGCTTAGCCGTTGACAAATCAATTATTAACAATACACCGCCGTTTTGTGAAACATAAAAAATATATATACCAAAAGCTATATTTTTTCATACACTAACGCATATATAAGAGACCCAATCTATACTCAAGATTAAGGAAAACCCCATTCGTTTTTTCCATAGACCGTCTGTTTCTAGAACCACGGAAGTAGATAATGCTAACGTTGAAATGTAAATTGTCGACAGCTCTTACGAGGTCTATTTTCCCAATCCCCATCGATGGGGTGCGGTCTATGTACATCGTCTCCACCAAGTCATTTCGCTGACTCATCAGAAACCTTTGTTGGTTGTTCAGCCAATGAAAACAAGTTATCTTTTGAATTTCAAGCAACATAATTATCTCTGTGCCAGGCAGGTATATAAGACATTTCTTGGTAGGAAAAGCCACAGACAGAGATGCCTGTTGTCTTGTGTGATACGGCACAGTAATATATTCAGATACTTTTAAAAAAAATTCGAAAACAACCTTTTTAAGGGCTATTTCAACAATCCCTCCTAAGGGTTATTTTCTAAAAGCCTTTTTAAAGCGTTATGGTTATTTTATTTACGTGCTTTTCTATTTTTTTATTTTATCTACTGAAAGCTGCCTTTAGGTACATATATAGACTATAAAATACTACCACTTGATTGTATTTTCCAACAACAATATTTGAAGGGTGTTGTCATTAATATGTATTAATTCAATAAGTATCGAGATATGCTATGAATAAATTAATATAAATAGCATACTAGTTCTGAAATATGGACCACAAACGTTGGAATAGTGGTGCTTCCAAAAGGAAAAACAAAAATAAAAGGAGGCAAGAGAGGCAGTTTTGCTTCAAAGTGTTCCACTCATTGCCAACTTCTTTAAAAAAAAACCTCTGATAGTAATAATGATGACAGCAGCACTATTGTCAGCTGTGAGGAAGGAGGTAGCACTAGTTCAGTTTGCAGTAATGTTGTCACTCCCCCAGAGCCATCCTTTGAAGGCGAACCCTCAACAGCTAATAATGGTATACAAGAACCATAATTTCTGCCTCGGGAGCAGTTGGGCAGTTCACAAGAATCAAAGCCAACCAAGCCATTCCTGGTGCTATGAGGTCACTGGACACTGCATTATGGCAAAACACTTCCAGTGACATTGTTAAGTCGGTGCTTATTGTAAGAGGAGCAGTCCCCTTCCAAAACCGCCTTGAAAAATACCCAGCTTCAGTCCGAGATAGAGCGCTTGGTGGAAAGACTTAAAGTTTCAACAATTAACTTCTGAACTGTATATTGACACATGGGCAGGTTTCTAGACAGTGTCTACTGTACTCACCCTCAACAGGTTGTGTGTTCTGTTTTGCATGCGACTGTTCTCCAGCAAGCTCTGTGGCTTTAGTCGGGGGTTTAGTAACTGGAAGGACTCTGAAAGAACAGGGGAACACGAAAAGAGTGCAGAACACAGATCATGCATTCTTGCCTTGCACCAGCGGACAAAGGGCAGTGCTTTAGATGCAGATCTCATGCAGCAAGTTGATGGGGAATGTAAATACTGGAGGAAAATTTTGTAAAAGAGTTGTAGCAGTTATCAAGTTTTTGCGTGAAAGAGGACTTGCGTTTAGGGGAGATGATGAACGGTTTGGGTCAACCCATAATGGTAATTTCCTTGGCATCCTAGAATTGCTATCACAATTTGACCCATTCTTAGCTGAACATATAAAAAAAAGTTTGGTGGAAAAGGAAGAGGCACGGTGTCCTATTTGTCATCGACAATATGTGAAGAACTCATTGAGCTGATGGGTCAGGAAACTCGCCAAACAATAGCAGATGAGATTCGGGATGCCACATATTTTTCAATAATTGTTGACTCCACCCCAGACCTGTCACATGTGGACCAATTTACGTTCATATTCCGGTTTGTTAACAGCAGGGGGGATGTGGTGGAGCGATTCCTGGGCTTTGGGCCAATTGAGAGCCACACTGGTAAAAGTTTAGCAGACTGTGACTTTGATGGTGGAGGGCCTTAGGTTGGACCTCTCAAACTGTAGAGGTCAGTCATATGACAATGCAAGCAACATGTCAGGAAAATACATTGGGCGACAGGCCCACCTGAAACAAAAAAACCTTCTGATAGAGTATGTGCCTTGCGCAGTGCATTCACTTAACTTAGTTGGTGTTAACACCTTAGACGGCAGTAGCCCAGAGGCTGACGAGTTTTTTTAACATGTTGCAGTCACTGGACACATTTTGCTCTTTATCCACACACAGATGGGGTAAAGTCTTTCAGAAGACAGATGTCAGAATGGCATTGAAATCGTTGTCCAGTACTCGGTGGAGTGCTCGGGCAGAGTCAACCAAAGCACTATGGAGAAATTGCACCCACATTAGAGAGGCCTTCATGGGTATGTCCAATGATGATAATGAGAAAAGAGATACTTGAATTGAGGCCGCTGGACTATGTGCTAAATTGGACACCTTAGAGATGGTGTTCATGGCACATTTCTGGGACGTCATACTTGACCAGTTCCACGCGACAAGCGTGCACCTACAGACAAGTGGCATTGACATCTCTGTAGCAGCACAGCTTTTGTCTTCGTTGAGGGATTGTGTGGCGGGACAGCGAGACCAGTTTGAGGCTTTTGAAAGGGCAGCCTTAAATGTGACAGGTGTCTCTAAATCATATAAGCACGATCTTCAGCGAAAGAGGAAACGCAAAACATTTGCAGATAAGAGCTCAGAGCCATGTGTGACACTTGAGGGGAGGGAGAAGTTTAAAATATAAACATTTGATGTGGTCATTGATAAGCTAGTGGCATGCCTTGAACATCGCTTGGACGCTTACAAGCGTTTGACCAGTCTCTTTGAAGATTTTGTTTATGTCAGATCAGGTGTCTAACAGTGATGTCATAGTGGAAAAGGTAAATGCACTCTCCGCTGAATATCCATCAAAAGACATGTGCCCAGGGGCCTCATGGGACCATGATCCGGCCCTGGGTGAGTGGGTCCGGGGCTGACCGCTGTGCATCTCCCAGCTACGGCAAGGCGATCGCCCAGGACGATTCTAGCTGTGTGCGTGATGTGTGTTTGTTCGTGTTGGGAGCACATAGCCTGGCACAAACGTCATGGTGACGTCACCGCTACTTAGTAGCGAATAGCGGTTGTTGTGTATTCACTGGAGAAACACTCCCATTGTTCCCAACTGGCTAGTCGATGATAGTTAAACAAATCTGGATTAGATAGTGCACGGTGTCTCCCCAAGCAATATCCACATAATACCACCCACTCAATTCCCACTCCCCCGTATGCCCTCACTTCGGACAAACACCTGGACGGGCTCCAGAGTGATCGGATTTGCAAGGGCAGCAGCAAACGGTAGAGTTTTCCTCGGCGAGTTCCCAAATTTAACGGCTGAGGGGGAAAAAAACGTGATTATTTTTATTTTGCCGTTCCCGTTCCAGGTTTTCTTCGCCAAGTGAGACTCAGCAGAAAAATCCAAAAAGATTTTTGGTCGCCGCTGAGCTGCCGAGTGGATTTCTGGCGCTCTCTCTCTGTGTGTCTCTCTCTCTCTCCGTCTCTCTCTTTTGCCTCCTCACTCGTGAGCCCCATCGATCGTTCCGCCGCTGAAAGGTGCTCACTCATCTGTTGTGAGCGGCGTCTCTGCGTTGCTCTGAGCCCCCCCCCCCCGCCGCCCCCACCGCCCCCACCGCCGCTGGGGAGATGCGTGCTGGGCGTTTAGTCGGCACAGGCAGAAACGATCGCTCGCTTTGCTGAGACGAGAGAGAGAGAGCTCATGGGGAGAGTGCCTGCGATTATTCTCTTGGAGGTGGGGGGGTAACCCACATGGAAAAAGAGCTTAATAGCTCATCGGATTCCTCCAGTATAAAACAAATATTCTGATTCTGTAAGGATCTTGTTTTAATGTAACTCGTGCTTTGATCATTCGTGATCACCGATTTCAGTTTCCGCTGCAGCAGCAGCATTGTTGTTATTGTTATCATGAGCATTTTACATAGCATCACTGCCGCGCTATGTATATCATCTTCGGTAGCAACAGCCGCAGCGTGATTATTATCAACGCAATCGTCAGCAGGCGAAGCGGTGGCGCAGTTATCTGGCGCATTGCACTATGAAACCGGCAACCCGAGATCAACTCCCCACCCAGGAAGGGAAATATGCGCTTCTGCGGCTGTCTGGAACGCTCTTCCTACCGATATTAGGAAGCTTCTGGAGCTACGCACTTTTAAATCATCTAGATTGAAAACTCATTTCTTTAGAACTGATTTTTGTGTTTAGTTTATTGTCTTTCCCCCACACCTCCAATTATCGCAGTTGGCTACGTACGGTGTGAAAGAAGTTCAACATAGGTACATATAGTGATCAAGGGGAAGAGAAGAGCTAAGGCCAGATGGTGGTGGGACACTGTCAGGGCAGATCTTGGAGGTCGCACCGTGTCTATGATGCGGCAGCTGGGTAAAAAGCGTTGCAGAGGTGCGGAGGTGGTGGCAAACAAGGGCTTAGCCCTGATGACGCTACGGTCTTACCTGAATTGATTTCGACAGTCTCGGATCTCATTAGTAGGCTGTGGCCTGTTAGGCAAGTGCTGCTGTGTTTTCCACTGTTGTGGACGAGAGCCCATTGCACGAACACCACGCGACCCAGTGAGCACAGTACAGCAAGATCGTACAACATATACTATGCGCTTGGTGCACTGTGGGTAAGAAAGAATATCTTAATATTTTCATCATCATAATCAGCTGTGGTTACTCCACTGCTGGATGAAGGCCTCCCAAAGCCACTGCTGATCCTGCGATGCAATTATCCACCGAGCAACTGTAATTTTTTTTATTTGCATTTCACATTTTTTATATTGTATGTATGTTGAACTTCTTTCGCGCCGTACTTAGCCAAACGCGCTAATCGGAGGTGTGGGGGAAGGAAAACAAACTAAACACAAAAGACAGTTCTAAAGAAAATAGTTTTCAATTTAGATTAAAACAGTGCAAGGCTCCAATGACTCCTGATGATATCAGAAGGAAGAGCATTCCAGACGGCCGCAGAAGCACATCTGAAAGCGCCCGATGCAATGGCCGTCTTTGTTCAATGGTTAGCCAAAAGCCATTGCTGTAAGGATGATATATTGGCACAGAGCACTGACTCACTGTGGCGTGCTCTTATAAACCACATCACAGGATCTTTACTGAGCACGTGGCACGCTTTCGTTACGCCCCACATAAATTACTTAGCGGCAGCATCAGGAGCCGAACTGCCACATTCGTGGACACTGGCTCAGTACGAGCTCCCTGGACATCGTTGGGCCCAGAGGTTCCTGGAGGCCCCCGGAGGAGAATGCCAACCACGTGGGTCGCCTTATCCATTAGTGACAAGAAAACGGGCCTGATTTGGAGCCCTCTTTTGTGTGAAGCCCTGCGAAAATGTCTCCTTTGGCTGCCCCCCCCAACTCCCCGACCCCCCCACCCCCTCAAGGGCCCTGCTGAACATCGGTCGACTATTGATACTGGGTGGACAAAGGCGGAAGGCAAAATTTAAGGAACTTGCTCCGTTGTTTAAAATGCATTTAAAACGCCATGGCCTGGGAAGGCCTTCACTCAGCAGTGGATAGACAGTTGCTGATGACGACGATCATAATACAGTCTGGGTATTTAACGCATATTTATCAGCGGCAATATAACAGGCTCATTGTGGGGGGCTCTGTCTTGTGTGAGGCTCAGGGTACATTTCCCCTATGCCCCCCCACCACCACCCTCCCCTGGGCTGCGCCACTGACCATCGCTGGGCCCAGCGCCAATAACATTCTGCTCTTAACGGCAGAAAATAAGCACTCAGTTGCAGGCACTCTCCCGTAATGGACTGGAGTTTAATGTCCGAAAATGAGACTGCAATATCCGGTGTATTTCGAGTGTGCGTGCGCGCGCACGTGCATGCGTGCGTGCGTGCATCTTTGTGAGTTGAGTGGTGGTGCAGCGGTTAGCGTACTGCACAACAAACTCTTATCACCCGAGTTTGATTTCTGACCACGGTTAAGATCCGGTGTGGATCTCCCGTAAAAAAAGAACTCTGCCTCAAATCAGTGCCTGGTTGCAGTGTGTAGCATCAGCACTGGGTAGGCGTTGGCTGGGCGTGGTTCTGGGCATGCCAACCTCGTGCGCCGTGCCGGCCTTAATCGGTGCTTGCTAAAAGCACTTGCCCCAACAGTCTTTCAAAGGCTACATGGAAGATTTTTGTAGCGTTCTGCACACTATAATCCCGGAAACATGGGTTTGATTCCTGGCCATGCACAACAGCGGTGCCAATCTTGGCCATAGGTTGACTCGGCATAAATTTGAATTGCCTGGTGCAGTGTGTCGACATCGGGGAGTCAAAGGCAGACGGTGGATGATTGGTCCTGGCCACACCACCTACTCATGCCCCAGCCTTGCTGGCCGTACGTAATAGACGCTTACTAACAGCACTCATCCGAGTCTTACTGGGAAAATAATTAATTAATTGCTTTCACAACTCAGCAGAGAGTCCTGGATACGTCGATGCGTTCTCATGACACCGATTGGCAGTGTGGCGAGATGTTGACTACCTCGCCTGGTGTGCAGGAGGTCGTGGGTTCGATCCCGACCCTGATGTCTGTATATCCCGACCCTGATGTCTGTATGTTTGGAGTTTGCATGTCCTCTCTCCCGTGGTCACGTGTATTTTTCTCTGGGTCCTTCGGTTTTTCCCTCCACATTTACAATCAACATGCGTTTTAGAGTGTTTGGCTGCTATAAATTTCCACGTGATAGGCCACTTCGTTGAGCTATCATTCGTCACTTCTGACAAAAAGCTATATTGCTCAGTGAGCCTTACCTGGTAAAATATGTTTTATATAGTTTACATGTCTCTACTGTGTGTGTATTATATACACGCAGAGGGAAGTTCGTTCGCCTCGTTGAACCCCCCGCATCCCTCTTGCAAAAGAGGGATGCTAGCCATCGAACAAAGATGGTCACCACATCGCGTGCTTTCGAATGCCCTTCTGTCGCCGTCTGGAACGCTCTTCCTTCTGATATTAGGAAGCCACCGGAAACAATGCACTTTTAAATCATCTCGATTGAAAACTCATATCTTAAGAACTGCTTTTTGTGTTTAGTTTGTTGTCCATCCCCCGCACCACTGATTAGCATGGTTGGCTACGTACGGTGCGAAAGAAATTCGACATACACACAAAAGAGGCTTTACAAGTCCACAGGTTGCGGAAGACCCGACTTACGGAAATCCGGCCTTACGGAAATGCTCCCATAAATCATGTAAAAATGTGCAGAAATGTTTCCGTTAGTTACGTAAGCGCAAATAGAGCAGTGCTGTGAGGTTGTGGATGAATACCACGGAGCTTCACCAGGATTTAGGTAAATGTATTTTTTTGTAGCGTTATGTAATTATTTTCCTTTTGTAGCATTACGTAATTGCTTGTTTCTATGCTTAGAACTATCTTTTTTGTCCCATGTTTCTATTGCTAGTTTTCTTAATTTTAAGTTTATTTCACGAGTTATTTACTGTATGTACTTTATTTAACACAATGACACTTGGATTGATTATCGTTTCAGCCAACAGCGGTCGGAGAAGTCAAGGCCTAGCCGAATGCACGGTCAACAAACGTTCGAAAGTGACCACTTTCTGTTAACAATAAATATAAAAAATGTTCCTTGGTATTCATAAACAATTGGATACGGTATATGTTCCAATAGTTTAATTATAGGTAGTGTTAAGGTTGATTCTAGATTTGAAGTTTTCGTGACTGCAAGGATCCATACTCTTTGGTTCTTTCGGTAAAGTCACGTAGGTATAAAATATAAAATAAATTAATCACGACGTTTCGGGCGCAACACAAGGTTGATATTTGATTTCATGAAAGCATCGCAGGAAGTGCAGAGCGTATGTACAGGTGATACGATTCAGGTAGCGAAAGAAACCGGACGACAGCGCGATATGACACCGAGAGAAAACTAACCTCGTCATCGGGCAGGGGAGGCACGACTATTTCCGGCTATGGGATTTTATCGTTGATTTTGGAGTAAAAAAAACAGTTTCCGACATATGGAAAATGCGGGTTACGGATCGTGCTCAGGAATACAACCCTTAGGTAACCCGGGGACTGCTTGTAATGGTGTTTCGTGTTGTATCGTTAAATTAATTACTCGTCAAAATTAAGTGGCAATAGTCAAACCCAACTTCAAAGCATCCCCCTGTTCAGACGAATCAGAATATGAATGCAACAGAATTCCACGGACGTCGTAAATGGCCGTGACTCCGAGATACGCAGGGCCAGGCTCAGTGGTCGCTTTGTATGTACGTGTGTGTGTTGAACTTCTTTCGCGCCATACGTAGCCAACCGTGCTAATCGGAGATGCGGAGGAAAGACAACAAACTATGCAGAAAAACACAAACACCAGCTTTGTGTGTTGACCATATAAATTAGGTTCCCAAATTACAGCGCCACGCGACCGGATATTTTTATCATGATAAAACAGTTTCCATAACTTGTTTTGGTATTTGGTAATCGAATGCACTGGTTAAGAAGCTCTATTTCATTACATCGGCAGGACTAAGGTGCAGCCCAGCAATTGCTCGCTCGTGCCACTGCTGGCAGAAGGGCCCCCATTGGAGACAGCTCTCGAGAGCCCCTCGAGACGGTATTTTGAGGCCACTCTTCCACGCTGGCCAGACATCCTGGGAGAGGTGTGAGTACCCACACTTTACCCCACCACGCACGCGACCTTGGGTGGACAGACGAGGAAGGAGAAGCGGTGGGGTGGGGGGGGGGGGATTTGAGAAACTTGCACCGTTCTTTCAACTGCCGTGCCGGGAGATTGAATGTAACCGGCGAACTCTGCATTGCAAGCCCAGTGCGCTGACCGTCACACCAAGCAACCATCGCAAGACCTTAAGATATCATCATCGTCATAATCAAGTGGCTGTCCTACGGGTGGACTTGCTCTTGATGTGTGAATGTGGAATCTCCACCACTGACGAAACAGGCGATGAGCACCGCCCTACGCACTCTGAATTGTAACATCACCGCCACCATCACCACCACCAATGCCACCTCACCTATCGAATTTACACGGCTAACATTACCGACCCGATTGTTGCGCCGAAATTGCTAATTAAGCAGAGGATGCTGAGGAATTAAAAAAATGCAAATTCGGTGAATGTCCCCGTAGCCAATGAAGGCGTGGCCTCTATAGCGCGTGGACATAAAAAAAAGAGACGAGGATTCCTGCCCTCCGATTGGCCGACGGGGTCGGCGGCTGTGGCTGCAGCCTCATTGGCTGCGGTGCAAGCTGTGAGCCTCATAAGAAACTGCACGGAGAGGCCGGCAGAGCAGTGCTAGGAGAGAGCGCGCGTGCGTGCGCGTGCGTGTGCATCATTTGTGTGTCACTGCTCTCGCGTTTCATTTTCTGCCCTTGCTGTTGTCCCCCCCCCCCCCCCCAGTTTCTTGCAGAAGGACACAAAATCCATCTCGGAAGGCGCTGTCTGCCTCGGCTGGAGTAACGCACGGGTGAGAGAAATTTGCACACAGTGCATGCATATCATGTGTGTATTCTGGCATCATGTGTGTATGTGTGTGTGTTCTGAGGTGAGCGGTAGTGTAGCAGTTAGTGCACTGCGCTACGAACCCGGTGACCCGAGTTCGATTCCGGCTCACGGCCGACACCAGTGATGATTATCTGAACCGGTCTTGAGCCCCCCCTAGGTCGATTCAGCCTCAAATGAGTACCTGGTGTGGTGTGTAAACGTCGCCACTGGGGAGACAAAGGTGGCCGGGCGTGGCGCTGGCCACCCACCCTCTTGTGTGCCGTGCCCGGCCTTCATAGGCGCTCGCTAACAGCACTTGTCCCAACAGTCTGTTAAAAAGGCTATACGGGGGATCTTTGTCTTTGTCTGGCATACGTGTGTGCGTTTTTATGTGTGTGTGTGTGCATGTGTTCTTGACCGTATTTGTGTGTGTGGCTTTGTGTGCTCATGTTGGTGCGTGTGTTGCACAATGTAATACGTGTCATTGGCCAGATTGCCATAGTTGCCATCCTTGTCAGTCTCACAATGGGTGGACATGTAAGTGCACGATCTGCAACTGCAGTGATGCCATGTGCTAAATGTTCCATATTTGGTGAAAATGAATTTAAATGCATATGGTGTAAAATCAGCATTTACGTAGGTGTGTGCGCACACGCGTGTGCTCGTGCATGCGTGTTCACATGCTTTGTCATACTCACTGCAGTGTATACGGTGCGTAAATTAATGTATGCCACACGATAATTTATGTATGGCTTACATGTGAAGGTTTGGATGCTTTCATCGCAATGACCCGTATTTTGCGTCTCTTTGGTGTGCGTTGTAAGATAATATAACATTATATTATTCAGCATTGCAATGCGGGTCAGTGTATGGTGAAAGCGAAGAGAAATTAATCTTGGAAAAATAATACAAATAATTTAAACATTTTACTTGCATGGAAACTGCGTGAAATATTTTCTGTCCGTCTTACGATTGAAATCTGCTGGAGAACAATCGGATCGTGAGATGGCGGCTTATTGGGGAGGCCTTCATCCAGCAGTCGATTGAGCATGGCTTACGATGATTACAATTTAATATAACTCTACATGGATTTCCATTTTTGCCATCTGTTCATTTACATTGACACCGCAATGTCACCAAGCATTTTTTAAAAATATATATTGTTTCAAAAGAACAATCCAATAAATTAATGTTAAAACAAAATATTGATTATGAAATATCAAACCGATATGGACAGATGAACTAACTAATACCTGTGCAAAAAATGATAGCTTCAAAAATTTAACACGAGAAATTTGTATATTAAACACCTAAATTCCTTCACATTATTTTATTCACAAGCTTATGATAACGCAACAATAGTCCATCGCCATTGTCCGTTATTTAACCAGGATATAGAATAATGAACCGATAGAGACACATGACCAGTAATGGCTCTTTTGTAAAGGAGACCTGGCTGGTTAATGTCCGCATAGCGACAGATTTTGCAAAATATATAAAAAATATAATTCCGCTACTACATGTATATATAGACTATGGCCAGGGTGTGGGCAAATGCACAGGTATACATATATACACAAAACATACATATATGCACATGCATAATGTATACAATGTACAGGTTCTGTATACTGGGAACGGTGGCATATCGGTTAACACCGTTGCGTTACAATCCCAAGTGGGCGGCATTCAATCTCCGGCCATGCACAACATTTTGTCATTAGTAAATGTGAATCTGGTACTGGGTTCCCTTTAGGTCAGCTCAGGTCCGAAACAGGTAGCGGTTTTAAACAGTGTTTCAGTTGTATTGTCAATCAGGGGGAGACAATGGTGGCTGGGCGTGGTGTGCGAGACACGCTACCCCCCTTCCCCAATGCGCCACGCCGGACTGAGTAGGTGCTCGCTGACAGCACGAACGCCGACCGACGGGCCCGCGTGACCAAATGCGGCGTCTTTGTCTCGCGGTGGAGGCTGTCGGGTGAGTGAAGATGAACGCTGCCCTTTGGCGTACGCATTTTGTTCGAAATGCCCGTGCAGCATTATCTCTGCAGAATGCAGGTTGTGTGTATGTACGTATGTTGAACTTCTTTCGCATCGTAAGTAGCCAACCGCTCTAATCGGAGGTGCGGGGTAAGGACACAAACTAAACACAAAACCAGTTCTGAAGGAATGAGTTTTAAATCTGATGATGATTTAAAAATGGCTTCCGAATAATCGGACGAATGGAGCGTTCCAGGCGGCCGCAGAAGCGCCTCTGAAATTCACTCAGAAAACATTTGTCCACCTGCCACGGCTGTGTCATGGTCAGCACACTGGCCTTGTGGTTCATAGGTCGCTGGTTCGATTCCATCTCACGACGCGGCAGTTGAAATGATGGGGCGAGTTTCTTAAATCCCGCAACCCCCACCCCGTCTATCCGCCCAGCAGTATAAATAGTCGATCGACAGGTCACTTATGGTGGAGTAAAGTGTGGATACGCCCACCTCTTCAAAGACGTCTGGCCGGTGTGAAAGAGTAGGCCAAACACCCAGTGGAGGGTCTCTCTGCAGCTCCCTCTATCGGAGGTCCTTCGGCCACCAGCGGCGTGAGTGAGCAATTGCAGGGCTGCACCTTTGCCTTTAATATTGAGACGACGCACGGCCGAGTCGACGCGTCTCCCAGATCCAGGCGGCATCATGCGGCTACTCTGCTCCATGGGCAGCGCTCGTTCAATGGGCAGTTCCACAATTTTGGACGTGTGTTTTGGACACCGTTTTTTTTTGTTACAGGTACAACAACATTTAATTGACATTACGGTGAAGAAGGAAGTATAGTCACGCATGAATGATCCATTTACTAAACATTTACAATGCAATAATTCACGCTATGACGTTTCAGACACTTTTATGGACGTGGGTCATCATTAATGTTAACAGGAAGTGGCTCCTTACTTTGGCCTGGCTTGTAAACCAGTTGGGCCTATAATTCACACTTACAAATAAGTTGTCCACCTGCCTAGATAGTGGAGAATTGCTAACAGAATACCATGGTCCTGTTGGTCGGCCGGACGTACGCAGACGAACCAAATTTTTCATCCATGCCGGGATGGCGATTGTGCATTAATTCTCTTGTGTTTGTCAAACCCCTGGTTTTTATTCCATAAATAAAGCCACATTTTCTCAAACTATAATTACCTTCAAAATTACAACGTGTGTGTCTCATTTAGCGTGAATTTTTAAAATGTTACTTCGGTCTTCTAATCTGCTGAACTTCCCCGTGGTGAAAGTTCGACATTCCCATGTGGAAGGGGTCGGAGGCAGAGGGGGAGGAGTGGGTACATTTTGTCATTCATGAAACTGCTGTTGACAATCCCACAAAGTGGTACTCGTTTTACCGGCCCAGGTGGGATAATGGGCCGAGTCAACGGTGGACCGCAATTAGAAATTTCAACACAAAACCGAGAGCTCTGGCACAGCTCTGCAGGGCCGGAGCACGTGGCTGAGACCATAGCCCTCAGGTAAGTTCCAGTCCGTTACCTGGAATCTGTGCCACGTCGGATCACAACGACACCCACCTCAAGGTCACTGCGATCCTCCATGTTTACTTAAAAAAGACAACGGTCACTGCAGCAATACCAACTTCCACATTCACTTTATCCGGCCAGGTAGCTCAGTGGTAGTGCGAGCCGTTCGCAATGCCAAGGTTGCGAGTTAAAATCCTGGTTGGGGGGTCGACAGCCAATGATCCCTCCCTCTGCGGTAATTAAATAAATAAGTGCCACTGCGAGGAATTCAAACAACGATTGTCCCGTGCAGAGACTCGCCCTTGTGCAGAATTTTTGCACCATTGGCTCTACAGGGCTGTGAACGGGAAATGAACACCACCAACCATTGACTCAAATGAGTCAGAAAATCGCTCTGACTTTGTACTTTTGGCGAAGGGCCACCCCGAGACGAATGTGGCTCCACTCAAGATGTCCGTACCGGACCGCAACTACAAACCACCTCTGTCAGATCATCTACATACGCCCCATTATACTGGTAGGAACCTCCTGGTTACACCAGTCCACAGGGGATTATTGTGTCCGTCGTGCAGGGAAGAGCTGGGTGGGGAGGGAGGGGCTGGGTAGGGAGGGGAGGGTGGGGAGGGGCTGGGTGGGGAGGGTGGGGTTTGGTGGGAAGGGGAGGGTGGGCAGGGGGGGGCTGGGTGGGGAGGGTGGGGAGGGGCTGGGTGGGGAGGGTGGGGCTTGGTGAGGAGGGGAGGGTGGGGAGGGGCTGGGTGGGGAGGGTGGGGCTTGGTGGGGAGGGGAGGGTGGGGAGTGGCTGGATGGGGAGCGTGGGGCTGGGTGGGGAGGGGAGGGTGGGGAGGGGCTGAGTGGGGGGGTGGGGCTGGGTGGGGAGGGGATGGTCACCCCGTGGTGCCCTTATAAAACTCAACGTTTAACCTACTCACGCCGGCTTGTGCCCGCCCTCACAGTCGGGCATATTTGCGGAATACACCACGCCACCGTTGACCCTGGCCATTGACCGAGCAACCCAACGTTTCTACCAGCTCCCTCCGCAGGAATGTGTTACATTGACCACCCTGGGGTCTTTAGGGTGTACATAATGCATACACACAAACAGTGGGTACGTAACATGGGTATATATCTCTGGATACTCGGGATGTGCTTCCGGCTGTCGCATTCATCTGAAAATTTAGGAAGTCCTGCCTGGATACGAAATGTAACATTGATCGATCCGTGCCCCAAACAGACCACAAAGAAGTTTCAAACAACATCACTTTCAATTAAAGTCACAAAAAACACGTACATCAGAAATAACAAATCGTAACATAACAGTGACAAGGCATAATGCTCAACAAACGCGGCAAAGCTTGCCTCCTTAACCAAGGTGCGCGTTTGGGGAGGTCCACTCTGATATTTGTTGGTCAAGCTGCAGGAATTTTCGTTTTTCATTGTCGCGCTATGGACGGTTAAGGATCCTACGATGGAATAGCAACGCCCCAATCTTTGCGCCGAACCACCGCTACTGATCTTCTCCCTCTCTGCCGTGCCTGTGCGCGTGTGATAAAGGAAATTAATGAACATCCTGAGCCAAGACGCGAACGCTCCTCCTCCGCCAGGCCGTGCTGTGCCGCCCCACCCCCCTCCCACCATCTCCGTACCACCATGGCCGCAAGCTGCGTCTGCAAACGGCGTCCGCCGACTCTTGCCTTGTGGCAGTTTGGCTGGGAGAGGTCGCCGAGTAGGGAGAACGTTTCACCCTGGCAGGAATTAAACTAGAAAAAACAGTAAACTATTTTTGTTTCACCAAGTAAGACCCACTGAGCTATGTATCTTTTTCAGAAGCGACCTGGCCACAAATAATAGCTCGACGACGTGGCTTATCGCGTGGAAATTTACAGCAGCCAAATACTCTAAACGCGTGATGCTGATTATAAATGTGGAGCGAAAAACTGGAGGACCTGGAGAAAAATCCACGCGACCACGGGGAGAACATGCAAACTCGAAATATACAGGCTTCAGGGTCGGGATCCAACCCAAAATCTCCTGCATACCACATCTCGCCACCGTGGCGGAATGGAGGAGGAGGGTCTGTCATCGCCGTCGGTGGAGGCGATGTTGCTATTTTTAGGTCGTATTTATGTTTGGTGAACTGCTTTCGCATCGTAAGTAGCCAACCATGCTGATTGGAGGTGCGGGGGGATGACAGCAAACTAAACACAAAAATCCGTTCTAAAGAAATTAGTTTTCTACGTTCAAGGGCAAATTCTTCCTTGGGAGATTAGTCTTGGCGTTGGAGGGCTTCGCTATTTTGTATTTATGTGATACCAGCCAAGGTCAATTCACTGGTGCATGAAAGCCGCTGAGAATTAAAATATAGGTTTCACAGTTTTATGACAGCACTGTGGAGGTAGCAGTGAGGGTTGGTGGATCACACACTGATGTTGCAAAACTTCCTTCCGGTGGGTGGCGAGGAGGTTTATTTATTTAGCGAATTATTATACACGTGACTGTCATACAGTTAGAGTCCTAGATGTGCAAGACAAATAAATAAATGTTTCTCAATGTTATATGTGAGTATACGTCAGCCCACATAACCACAGAGCCATGTGACAGGCTCCTCCTCCTGCACGTGCAGGGCAACAACAACCAGTCCTCCCGCACATCCTGACGGAATTCACAGCCAGAGACGATGTGAACCACGGTCTCCAGCTTCCTGGATTCCCACAGTAGTGGGATGTCATGTAGTTCGCCCCATCGATGTTCGGAAGCGGCACACATACCCTGGTCACACCGGAAGCGGTTCAACTGAACCCACTGGCACCTTGGGAGGTCGAAGCCAGGAATCTGGACAGACGGATCACTGACGAGATCCTTGTTAGGCAACATCCACACATCTCCATTCTTTCGCCCCATGCAGTGCGGGTCTTCAGGCTGTGGTATAGCCCACACTGGGTGTCGGGACTTCTTCAGACGCACGGGTGGAGGCTTGAAGATGTCGAAGTGAAGGGGCAACTCCGGTGCTGCGTGTTGTACCTTGTCGAGCATCTTGGCCATTGCAGCTTGATGCATTTTTTTGGCGAGGGGGATATTGCAAAGTACTGGCAGCCACGGTAGTGGGGTTGTCCTGCTTTCACCAGAGATGGTTCTCAGGGTGACATTCACCAATTTGGTGTGAGCTTATAGAGGCCATACCAGTGCATAGTATTCTGCTACATCGTAGCAGCAAGGGAGAGACCCGCCGTACGTAGTGACCTTGCTAGGCAGACCTGTGCGTGAGATCCAAGGTGTTTCAATAGTTCAAGGGATATGTTGTCTAGAACCAGGAGCTTTTTCTTGTTGAAGTGCAGAATGTACATCGGCAGTGGTGAATGGCCCGTAATGGTTTTCTGTCTCACTATGCCGGTATTTCCGCCACTCAAGGCCACGTGATGCTCACGTGGCCTTGACCCGACTGGCTTTGTGACGACCTGCACCTGGTGACTCGGAACTTGATTTGATGTAACTGGTGGGCGATTGCACGCTGGCGGTCGCTGGGCAGCACCGAGCTTGCGGACAAGTGCCCAGGTATTTCTACTTGACTTAGAAAAGTCTGCATTGGTGACAAGTTTCTCCCAACGAGCACATTGCACGATGTTGAGGCTTTCAATCAGATGTGACACTACCTCCGGGAAACCAGACTTTACATTGTCGAAGTAGCTCGGCACACTCGGCATCAAGGCACGGGGTACAGAGGGAATAGCTATTACACCCACAATCCCGCTCTCTACCAGTAACCAGCGCTACGTGCCGTAGTGACCCTTTCTATGTCACTACTTATACATTGCATACAGGATATACGCCAATGCGTACTGTATTGCAGACAACGGAGGGTGGCAGCCGCTGGATGTCAACCAGTTCGCATTTCACGTACAGTGCATGGCCATATTTTGGGTGAACTGAATAAATAACAAGGTCATATCGAGCTATCTGGAAACACCCGGCCTGGTCATCTAGAATATGGGTCTCCTGTAAACAGATGGCGTCGTTGTTGTATGAAGTGGCTAATTCATGAATGACATCACGTTTAGCCGCAAATAGTAATTCCACATTGAGCTGAACAACACGGAGTGCTGGCCCCACAGGCCTTGAACCTAAGGCCTGGGCAGGAGGTGTAACTGTAGTCACGTGTTGGTCGGGATCATGACGATCCGGCCAACTAGCTGCAGCTTTGGTTTCCTCAGACATTGACATGGCTGGGTACTTGCAGGCGGACACGACAAGGACATAGCTGCATTTGTTCCCTGGTGAGGAGATGCCATACCCTGGCTCGCCAGGAGATAGAGTGTTTCCCCCTCACACGCTTGGGTTTTCTCCGGGTGTTCCGGTTTCCTCCCATATGTAAACACTCTTTAAATTGCCAGATAACACCTTTATATGAAGCGGATCTTGGAGCTTAGGCAATTAATGGCATCGGCTCACCACATGGCTGCTTTCCTACTTGTCTGTGGTTCCTCCTCACGCCTCAGAATTGTTCTTTCTTACGGGAGAATAGTGAGGGAGAGGAGTGAACGAATACTGTGCGGCGGCGGCGCGTTACAAGTTGAGGTTATGATTACATCTCAGTGGCAGAGCAGGTAGAAAAGTGCTGCCCCTTCTATGTGGACCAAAGGGTCACCTGAAGGGATCTCAGCGATAGCTTTGTGATATTCGCGGACCTCTAACACGGAAGGTTGTGTTGCTCCGAAAGTGATCTGAATGGATTCTCTGACTCAAGATATGCGACCGATAGCACAATAGTGACAAAATTATTAAGCTTAATTAGAAACCAAAAACATTTGTCTGCCCTTGTCGTTGTGCCATCATAGGTCACCACGGCGGACGTTCACCCACTTCAGGGCACACGCCAAGAGAACAAGAAAGGCCGATCTTAATCTTCTTCTCCCAAGCTCTCCGGCATTCCCTTCGTCACGGTGGCCGGCGGCAGCTGGTGTTGTGAATCAGGCCGGTGGCGCAGCCCCTAGACACACGGCTGTTTCACTACAGCAGGGTCGCATGCCACCACCGCCACCACCGCCGTCTATTGAACAAAAAGTCCCGGACACACTGCCCCATTGGTGACGAGCACCACCTTGGGCTTGGGTTACCGCCATATAGTGATGCTATGGTACGTCATACAAAATAAGATCCATGAGAATCGTATCGTCCGATGCACAAACTATTGTAATGTTGATTTGAAGCTTTCGTGACTGCAGGAATCCATACTCTTTGGTTCTTTCGGTAAAGTCACGTAGGCATGACTTTACCGAAAGAATCAAAGAGTATTGTATAGTTTTGAAACAGTTCATGTCTTGACAAAATATTTCTGAAATTATAATTAAAGTTCACTCTTATAATAATTGTTCATTTATGAGGGCGCATCATAAGCCTCAGCAACTTAAAGCGCCTTACTTCGCATCTCATCTTGAACATTTTAATGGGACCCCCACCTCCCTCACCCCAGTGGCAGCTGTTTCTATGCAGCACAAGGCGATTGTACTTGCCCGTAAGTGGGCCTTTGTCTGCCAGTAGGAGTGCGATGTTTTCTGTTGTGTGTAATCCCAATTGCGTTCTCTTCTTGCATATGACGGCAATGTGCTCAGGAAGCTAGAATGTCGATGTCTGCTGCTAGCCACGACGAGAGGGCTTCAGTAGAAAGAGAGGAGATCGTGTCGTGTCGTGTTTCTGTTCTTCCTCCGTTGTAGACTTAAGTGGTTTACTGTACTGTATGGACAATATCGTAAACACAATTGAGTATTTTTATTGTTTTATATTTATATTATTTTATTATTTCCCTTCTACGTGACTTTACCGAAAGAACCAAGAATACAATTGAGTAAATTTCATGTGTATTTTGTAAGGCATGAACCACAATGGTAATGTGTTATTTTAATAAATAGATCTAATCCCATTCAACGAGTGGCTCTGTTAAACTCTTTTGGATACATTCACGGGCGTCTCGGTTAAGTGGCGTCAATCTTCTGACAGCGTATGTGTATGCGTGTTATGAGTGATTAACATTTAAGCTATCCATACTTAAAGTTGGCTATGGAAAAGCACAAACACAAGACGAAAGTTATGCGGAATACACGATTACAGAGTTAATGAAAACTTGTATCGCGACAATCGTCGTGAGATTTAACATCGTATCGCGAAGAGTGATGTCACTGCGACCCACCTACTTCGGTGTCCAATCAGATTGGTTAAATTAAGATTCTGAACGCCTCCTTCCCATATTTGTCCCTCCACGTAAAAAAAAATATAAAAGTTATTCACTTGAGAATAGGTTTTCCCCTTTTTTCTGGCAACAAAACAGGTGTTGAGATGTTAAAACACCAAACTGAAACCTTTTACAAGGAATCATATCTGCATTAACCACAATACTTGTGGTCAGAATGCATACGAAAAACATACGGTACTCTGATAATATATGCATCGTCTTTGAAACTGATTGGTCCACACCAGAGACAGCTTTCTTTGGAGCCTAGTCTCAAAAGGCCTTTTGGCCACTTGGCTGAGCTGAAGGTGCCTCTCTGTTTGGGGGTTGTGTGACCAGGTGAAAGTGGCACTGTGATGCCCACTTGCACAAGCACCTCGCCATTTTCATCAGACATTGCATATCCCCACTCTGTATGGTGGCTGTTAAAATCTCTGACGTATATCGCTGGTTGTTGAAACTTTGGTAGACTCACTGGTACATCCCATGAGTCATTTGGTGGTTTGTATATGTAGTGGGTTACTTGTGCAATGTGAGGTTACACCTGGATGATAATGATAGGTTTTTCTGGCCTCAGCCCGCAACCAATGGGGAGTCGAGCCAGGGGCGTGGCCCTGGAGCTGGACAGTATCTTCGGGAAAGTTCCAGGGGTGTGGCTGAGGATTGGCTGCGTGGTATTACGTGGGCCAGGGATTATAAGGGGTGGAAAAAGATAGCACGTGGTCAGTGTGCGGAGGAACGAAGGGGGAAGTAACGTGGCTGGTGCCGTGGTCCCGAGCCAGCCACGTGGCGGGCCGCGGCAGTCTCTCTCCCCCTCAAGCTGTCAGCCAGCAGCATGAAGGAGCAAGGGAACCGAGTGTACGAATGCGGTGGAAGGCTGTGAACGGAAAACGAATAAACAACTCTGAAGTCACGACGTCGTCTGAATGGGGTTTATTACATTTGTATTAAAAGTTATTAACTTTTTACACAACCCATCAGCCACACAAACACACGGCCTTCTGGGAGCACATTCAGTGTCTCATCATCAGCAGAGCCACGCTTGCTTGAACCCAGTTGCCAGCACTGGGTGGCGCTGTTGCGAACAGAACCCGTTGCCACCAGTCACAATTGGTAAACGGTAGTCAGAGCCGTCCCTAGGGTAGGGCGAATCTGGGCGATCGCCCCGGACCCCGCGCTTTGGGGGGGGGGGGGGTCGCGTTTTGACGTCACGCTGTTAGATGTCATACTCCCGATTTAGTTTGAAGCTGTCAGGGGGCCCACACGGTGGGGTTTGCCCCGGGCCCCGTACCCTTCTATGGATAGCCCTGACGGTAGTAATAGACTTTATAACACGTCGTAGGCTTTCGTGACCAATATCCATAAAGGGTTTTTTGGGTTATATTGCGTAAATGTGTCCTCAAACCCATCACCACCCGACACAGCCAATTAGTAAGGGATGTCATATCAACAAAACATGCCAATTCTTTACTACTTTAGCACACCGGTGTGTTGGAGAGTAACCCACGCCATTTGCAAATTGAGTATGATGTTTCGCTGGTAATTACAACCGCACTCATCAGGCGATTAGCCAGAATTGTGGAGAAATCCTCCTGTTTTGGTCTTAAATAAAGGAGCAATGGTGATGGCATCACTATTATCCCATCAGGTGGAAAGACCAGAGGGGGGGTTAATGTAGTCATATATGTAGTGGGTTCTAAATAGGCGCACACCGAGTCCTGGAGGCAACACGTTTATTTACTAACACAACTCGAACTGGCTAACATAACAGATAACTGTGCAACTCTCCGAGGTTAACTATGTACATCACGGGTTAACTATGTATATTACGGGTAAACTACATAGGGTGGTGGCCACCGCTCCTAACCACCTAACCACTTGAATGGGATCACTAAGTGGTTGGACCAGGACAGCTAACACGCTGCCTGGCCTTCGTGCGCGAAGACCGAAGAGTGAGGATCAAAGAAGACGGCTTCATTCCCGGGTCGAACAGCCCAGCTCCCTCTCAGGACTGGGCTTATATCCGCTGCGGCGTGACCGGGCTCTGCCCCTGGCCACACCCTCTTCTAGATCCTTCGTGGAGGCTCTCGGTCCATACCACGTGGCCCCCTCACCCCCTTCTGGGGGTCCCCGTGCCCCCTCGTCCGGTCACGTGCTCTCGCGGGTTCACGCAGGCTGTCATGTCCTGACCTGATCTCTGTGACACCCAGACCCTGCCCTCTAGTGAGCCGCTTAATGAAGTACACACACTGGTGTCATAGAACGGCACCTCGCGTACAGTACCACTCTTCCCTCGGTACTGTCGCTACATATACAGGGTGTTTTAAAGAATGGACCCGATTTGAAATCGCTATAGCTCCGCAACCATGAACCGCCCATGAATGAAACTCTTACCACTTGAAAGGGAAGGGCATAGGGTTTTAAATTATTACCGCTAGATGCCTCGCCCAGCGTACAAACAGCACCTAGCCTCAGTCATTCGCAAGACACACTGCCTCAACGTTGGATAGGGGATACGTCAAAGACCGTGCTTTTTGTGCCACCATTAGCGAAAAATCTGGATGACCTCAAAAATAGAATCACGGCAGCTGTGACTTCAGTGTAAGAAGACACTTTGAGAGGCATTTGGGAAGAATCCAACTATCGTCTCGATGTTGTCCGTACAGCAGGTGGAGGGCACATAGAGCATTTATAAAATGGTTAGTAAAACTTGATAACTCATTAAACCGTTTGTAACTTTTTGTGTAATTGTAACATGTTGCCATTGTGAAATATACTGCTTTGAAATTGGGTCCATCTTTTTAAAACAACCTGTACATTACAACGCATCATATTAATCTGAAAATATGCAGTACCTATTATTGGTTGAGTTATTCACAGTAAATCAATAGACAGTGGAATGCGTTTATGTTGATTTTGATGGACATTATGTTGATCTGAGAATATGCAGAGATTGTGTAGTACCTATTATTGGTTACCCACAGTTAATATCAACAGACATGGAATACTTTTACGTTTAGATTGTTGAACATACATTATGTTGATCTGATAATATGCAGAGACTGTGCAGTACCTATTATGGGTGGCTCACAGTTAATCAACACTGCAATTATTTTATTTTTAGTTTGCTGTTGCAGAGAATACGTGTGCCACCAAGGGCATTCATTTCATTTTGATGTTGATGTTTTGTGTACAGCTAATTATTACTGGCCAGTATCAATTGGAGAATCCGTTGAATATGAGAGAAACATGAATGATTGTAACCGTTTTGATAGCTGCAGGCGAAACTCTGCTTGGAAACTTATTAACAAGAACGTTCTTCATTTGCATGCCTATGCAGGTTACCATATGTTGACAGACGGGATGTAACATTAGCGTAAGACTAAAAGAACACCAAAGAAATATTTAATACTCTCAAAGACAACTGGCTGCAGTTGCACAAGATGCTTGCAAACAAGGACACTCAATTGATTTTGATAACGTTGAAGTGTTGTGTAAAACTAATTATGACTGGCCAAGACTAATTCGAGAATCCATTGAAATTGAGAGATATTATTAAGTAATACATCTTACAATTAAAATTCCTTATAGAGTAAACACATACTATTCACCGATTACTAATCTATTATATTATTACATTACCCCCCCCCCTCCGCCTGTGATCTCTGCACCTGATTGGGTTCCGTGATGACGTCGTCCTACTCTCTTTAAGACCGAAAATAGGTGGATTGCTTCACTATTCTGGCAATTCGCCCGATGATGCGGGATTTAATCACCAGCGAAACGTCGTACTCAAATTGTAAATGTTGAGGATTTACTCTCCAACACACTGGTGGGCTGAAGTAGTAACTAGTTGGCGTTTTGTTTACGTGACAAATCCCTTACTAATTGGCTGTGTCGGGTGGTGGAGGGTTATGACGCATGTATACTTATGCAATCTAACCAAAAAACCTTTATTATGGATAAAAAGCATTCCACTAAAATTTCGATTAACTATGAATAACCCGACCAATAACACTGGTCTAGAGCCAAAATGCTTCCGAAATAAATATAGTCAACTCTACTAATTCTGGGTCACTGAGAATGAAAATAATGCTTCAAATGTGTTGATTGGCTCTAGTTTTTAAGATATGCTACTGGTCAGTGTATACGACCCTTGACTTGGGAATGGTGGAGGATAAGTGAGTTATAAAAAGAAGGGATCTAAATTTAAACAGGAAATCACTAAATACATATTTGACTGGATCTATGAATAAATATATGACTGGGTTTGGACAGTACTTGCTTTTTGAGCAAAACAATGAATGATGCAATCTGAACCTGGTATTTCATCATACATGATATTAATTGTATCATGTTATTCCTAGAAGTCATGGATGATGCAATCATACTAGGCTTCCATCCCTCTGTTGAACAAATTTCCCTATATCAGCTCTAGAAATCATACAGTGTCGTGCTCTCTTATTTGTCAGTGTTGGATTTTGCAAAGGGACACATTTCTGTTTAGCCAAAGTGAGCCGAGATACCTCGTACTTGTGTGAACAAAGCAGATAACTTCTGCTATGTTTGTGGTGAAGTTACTTTTGCATCACAAAAGCGCAGCATAGCCATTATGGTTAAGAGAGCCTATCACCTTAATTTTGGTTGCAAAATTGGAGATCAGGACAAGATGTGGGCCCCACACATATGCTGCAACACTTGTGCAACAAATCTTCGCTAGTGGTTGAACAGGAAAAGGACATCTATGCATTTTGCATTGCCAATGGTTTGGAGAGAGACAACATATCACATCAGCAATTGTTACTTCTGCATGGTGCCTCCGGTTGGGAAAGGTATGTCACAGAAGAAAAAGTGGACTGTGCATTATCCAAACATTCCATCAGCTATACACCCAGTACCCCACGGAGAAGGACTGCCTGTTCCTGATGCACCAGAATCATGGTCACTTGAGTCAGACGAGGAAGAAGATGAAACTTCTGGTCCTGAACCATCAAGGTCACGTGACCCAGATTTTTTCCCATCCTCCTCCTCTGAACCACACCTTATAACACAAGGTGAACTGACAGACCTTGTCAGGGATTTGGAACTCCCCAAGAGCAAGGCAGAACTATTGGGCTACAGACTGCAACAGTGGAATCTCCTGGCAAGTGATGTTAGGGTTTCCATGTTCCGTGACCGTCAAAAGGATCTTGTCCCATTCTTCTTCATGGAAGGTGATCTTGTAGCCTACAACAACATCAATGGTGTGATGGCAGCCCTCAATATCGTTCATGATCCAGATGAGTTGAGACTGTTCATTGATTCATCGAAGATGAGTTTTAAATCTGTTTTGCTGCATAATGGCAATGTTTTTCCATCAATTCCAGTTGGTCATGCATTCCATATGAAGGAAACCTATGACAACATGAAACTACTTTTGAGGTGCATAAACTATGACCAATATCATTGGCAGCTTTGTGGCCATTTGAAGGTTGTTACTCTCTTTCTTGGTCTGAAAACTGGATA
Organism: Lampetra planeri; assembly: GCF_965212315.1. NCBI lineage: Eukaryota > Metazoa > Chordata > Hyperoartia > Petromyzontiformes > Petromyzontidae > Lampetra > Lampetra planeri. Next base: position 7,294,859 of record NC_136160.1, read on the forward strand.
CACAAAATACTGCTGTTTTATCTGCGAATGGGATAGTCGTGCGAGAGATTCCCACTACATCAAGATAAATTGGGCACTCTGACAGTCATTGGAGCCTGGGAGGAAAAGTATTCAGCATCCACCACTTGTTGAATCAAGAAAGATGTTGTTATCACCCTCACACATCAAGCTGGGTCTGATGAAGAACTTTGTCAAAGCCATGGACAAAACACAAGCAGCTTTCAAGTACCTCCGTGGAAAATTTCCAAGGTTAAGTGAAGCTAAGATGAAGTATGGTGTCTTTGTCATGAACTTCTTCGAGATGATGCATTTGACAGTGCACTGTGTGGCAAGGAAAAGACGGCATGGAAAGCCTTCCAGTTAGTGGCAACACATTTTATTGGAAACAACAAGGCAGACAACTAGAGAGCATTGGTGGAAAACCTCAAGGCATACAAAAGCTTTAGTTGCAACATGTCACTAAAGATAAATGTTTGCACTCTCATCCAGATTTTTTCCACTGAACTGCGGAGCAGTGAGTGACAAGCATGGCGAGCGATTTCACCAGGACATTGCGACGATGGAGAAACGCTCTCAGGGCAAATGGAGCCCATCAATGCTTGCAGACTATTGCTGGACAGTGGCAAGAGATGCTCCATTTAATGAATACAAGAGACAAGCCAAGTAGACACTGAATAAGGACTAAATAAACTATGTACATATATATCCATAATAGTTTTTTTGCCTTTTGTTTCATCATACATTTTATTTATCTAACCCTTTTGCTGATTTTTAAAGTGTTACATGAACAGGACAGGTGACATGTTATCATGTAAAGCAACCATAAACACATGAAAAGACCTAGGTTTACAATTTATAAGTACAACTCTATCTACACAATATACATAGACGTAAAATGTAAAAACTTTAATATATTGGGAACAGTAGCCAATCAGTTGTTTTAATTGTCATATTTGAATTCAGCGCATCAGAATCCATAATAAACAGCACATTTCATCTCAGAAGCAGACGACGTCTAAAAAATTGTAGACCAGTGTAATAGGTACTGCATATTCTCAGAATGACATTCCTAGTGATGTCATCACAGTGATGACATTCCCACACCTCGATATAAGACCGAATACAAGAAGACTTCTTCATAATTCTGGCTAATCGCCTGATGAGGCTGGTTGTAATCACCGGCGAAACGTCATACTACAATTGTAAATGTTATGGGTTTACTAGTGTAGGGGTGTTAGAGAGAGAGCCGTTATGCATGGCAGCTTATGGGAAACAAACACAGTGGGCGGGGCTACGTGAGTGCACGGGGGGGGGGTGCACTCAACGACGTCCGCACCAGGCAGCCCGGGGCCCCACCCCTCAGCGGGGGTTGAGTATAAAGGGGGATGTGTCAGAGGGCTCGGGGCAGAATGTTAAAGCTAAACCAGTGAAGACCGAAGATCGTCTAGCTAGAGCCCTGGACTCCCCTGGGACGCCGCCCTTGTCAGGGCCGCGCAGGACCGAGCCAGCGGCGTGGTCCCGAGAACCAGAACTAGTGCTCTGGGACTCCGGGTACCGTAGCCCGACTTACCAGTGTCGGGCCAGACAGCCTCCCCTAGCCCGTTAGTGGAGGACTAGGAGGTAGGTCAGAGATAGCTAGCAGTGTATTCCCAGCTAGCCGGGTGAGGGGGCCGATACCCCCTCCAGTATTGTATGTCCGCGGTTGTGACAACTGTTGCGGAATAAATACGTGTGCCTCAACCCCGGGTGTCCAAGAGTCCTCGACGGTATTACACTAGTAACGAATTGGCACGTTTGTTTACGTGACAGACCTTACTTATTGGCCGTGTCAGGTGGTGGTGGTGGCGGGTTCAACGACACATTTATGTTTACGTGATCTAGAACCGCAGTGTAGCCGAAGAACAGACTGTTGGGGCAAGTTCTGTTGGCGAGCAGCACCTATGATGCCTCACTTGATACAGCAAATCTGGCTGTGACGTTCCCACCTGATGATGGAGACTTGTGTTGCCTCCGAAACGTCGTGATTTATTATTATTTTATTTTTATTAATTTTTATAAAAAATGTTCACCTCCGTGACTTTACCGAAAAAACTAAGAGTATGAATCCTTGCAGTCACGAAAGCTTCAAATCTAGAATCAGCACCTATGAAGGCCGGAACTGTGGCACACGAGGGTAGTGGGGTAGCCTGCACCACGCCCGACTGCCTTTGGCTCCGATTCAGATAATCGTCAATGGTGTTGGGCGTGAATCGAACTCGGGTGGTCGGGTTCACTGCACTGCCGATCCCCACTCGCAGACAAACAATACACACGCTTCGGATCGTTGTCGGTAAGTACAGTGTCTATTCAAGTATTTATACTCCTAATTATTGTGGAAAAATGACTTTTGTATGTTTTTTTTTACATGTGCAGTGACATCGCGGGATGTCACTGTACAGTGCCGGTCATAGAGAAGCACGGCGTGCGATGTAACGACATCGCGGACACCACGAGGGTGTGGGTGCAGTACCGGCCCTAGACGAGCCCGGTGAGTCCTGATTGATAGCGCTGGATGGCACCACGCTTGGCGTGCAGTGCCAGCCCTACAGGACAGGGTGTGGGAGTGCCGGCCAAAGGATGAAGTTACTAAAGGCTATGGCACTCTGGTTGACCCGAGAGGACACGTGACCAGTTAAGTCTACAAAGGGGGCCCCAAGTGGGGGCTAGGGGTGGTCACGTGATTGGGATCCAGATCCTTCCCAAGGATTATCGAAGGCGGTCGTGACCAAGGGCGGAGCCAGCCAGGCCGCAGAGAATATAAGCCGGGTCCCGAGAGGGACCAGGATTGTTGTTGTTCATCCTGGAAGAAACCTTCGTCTACGTTCTCCGTTCAACGAGTCTCCAACACGTGGACCTGGACCCAAGCTGTTGGTCTCGGTCCATAGTAGCAGTTACGTTGTGATTAGTGTAGTTAGCCTGGTGGTCACCACCATAGGTTGTTATTCTGTTAAGGGGAAAGTTACCCCGTGTGTTGTAGTTGAATAAATGTGTTGCCTCCAAGTCTCTATCTGTGACTCACTACACATGTGTATTTAAGTTGTTTAGTTTTTTGTTTATTCTACATACACTACAGTGCTTATTTCAATTGTAATGTTGTCCGTGTTTGGTTTCCGTGTGCCAAACCACATTCCGACAACGTAACCCCCCGCGATATTCAGCCTTTTGTATGCGGATGGCGGTGTCGCATTCGAGTCGCGATAACGCGATGCGTCACCTGGCCACACAAAGACAAAGATCCCCCGTGTAGCCTTTAACAGGCTGAAGGGGCAAGTGCTGTTAGCGAGTAGCCACCTATGAAGGCCGCCACGGCACACAAGAGGGGGTGGGTGGCCAGCAACCACGTCCGGCCGCCTTTGTCTCCCCAGTGGCGATGTTTACACCACTGCACCAGATATTCATTTGAGGCTGAGTCGACATAGGGGAGGCCCAGGATCGGTTTAGATAATTGTCACTGGTGTTGATCGTGAGCGGGAATGGAACCCGGGTCGCCAGGTTCGTAGCGTAGCGCGCTCACCGCTACACTACCGCTCCCCACCTGGCCACAAGTACACACACGTTGACTGGCAAGCGACCCGCCCGACTGTTGTTGTTGGATCGGAAGCTCCCACTCCGTGTGTGTGTCTCGGGGGGGATTATTCATTTCCATGGAGGAGATATGGGGTGGCGGTGATGGGACTTTGGCTATTGGGGAATAGATTTGTGTTTATTTTTAGTAATTTGCTTAACTTTCCTATTCAGTACACTGCACTCATGCCATGTTTTTTTTGTTTTTGTAACTTTCTCATTGGACATGTACAAAAGAGCTTTTGTATAGGCCATCGGATTCTTACAGTATCAATACATATTCTGATGAGATAATGACATCATTGTGGGGTTGGGGTGAAGGGGGTGGAGTAGGGCAGTCGATAGATCATGGCTGATCTAAATAAATATAAAAATAGTATAAACAATGGCATCTGTACAAGTGAGTTCATTCTGCATATTTGTGGTGAAAATCCCCGTGGGGGAGAACGCTCAGTTGCTATAGTAGTTGTAATAATAACGCACTTGCTGGCGAGGTGTGGCCGCTGGTTTGGCGGTGGTGGTTGTTGTGACGATGGCTGTGTTGGCTGAGTGACCCAAGCTGGGGCAGTAACAATGAGGGCTCTTAGGTTTGGCACAGCCCACAGATTAAGAGCCATACGCAGGTTAGGACTCTTAAAAAGGATGCACGCTGGTGACACTGCCAAGGTGGTTTTCATTGTTTTGTTTGTTTTGGTCAATCCACTGCTGGATGAGGGGCCCTCTTCCCCCACCCCACACCGCGCCTTGCAGGCCGTGGGTGATGGTTGGCCGTGACCTGGCCGCTGGTCGGCCACGTTGGGGTGGCGGAAATCATCGCTAACCGCGACTCCTGCGGCGCCAGTCGGCGTCTCTCGCCCACCCGATCGCCCTGCCAAGCCTCAAGCCCCTCGCCGCGTATCTCCTCGTGAAACGCGTTGTTGTACTGTACCAGTGTGTGCCCCCCTTCAACCTCCCCCCCCCCTTCACCAACCCGCCGCACTCGTGGCCGGCGTGGTGAAGTATGGTCAAAACAAGGCTTATCTGTCGGTGCATAGTAAGAGTCTAAATGCAGTGTGGGACAAGGGGGGAGTGATTGCTAACCCTAACCCTAATAATGAGCTAAAATAAATTAGGGTTAGGGTTAGGGGTTAGGGTTAGGGTTATGATACTGTCATTGATAACGATGGCGAGATGTTGACTACCTCGCCTGGTATGCAGGAGGTCGTGGGTTCGATCCCGACCCTTGACGCCTGCTGCTGATGTGTATTTGGAGTTTGCGGTGTCTCTCTCTCTCTCCCTGTGGTCGCGTGGATTTTTCTCCACATTTAGAATCAACTTGCGTTTGGAGTTTGTGGCTGCTCTAAATCTCTACATTACAAGCCGACAATTCGTCGAGGCATCCTTCGAGGCCAGGTTGCTTCTGAATCGTCTACAGCTCAGTGGGCTTTGCCCGAGCAAAATAAAACATTTAGTTAAGCACTGTACACATTTCTGCACAGGGCACTGTACACACGTGTACTGTATCAACTACCGACCTTGGGGAGCTGCTGCTATACAATGTGCAGTTCTTGTTTAAAAAAAACATTCCTCCTGGGTCGATAAAATTGGTACCACTTTGTGGGGAAGTCAACGATGCTTGTCCTATACGTGGCCTCGTTCCCGCCGCAGGATCGTGGAATGTCCACTACTGGCTCAGTGGTAAACGGGAGGAGATCGTTTGGGAAGGGCGTCACTTTCCCTCCTCTTCGTCATTGCTCGCCACTTGCCTCCCACGCTCGCAGTTGCCCGTCAGTGACGTGCGGCGTTTGCTGCGCAAGGGAAGTTCTCTGGTGGCGGTGACCGAAAGTGACCGAAAGCGAGGGGGGAGGGAGGAAGGACGCGGCTTCGGTGCCGTCTGCCATGGGACTAAATATAACACAACTCTTGTTCCTGGGTACGAAGTGTTATTTTTTTTATTGCATTATGCCTAAGAAGGTATAGGCAATGGCTATTATTCCACACAAACTTTGCTTTTGTGACACTACCCAGGAACAACATTATTTTGTTACACTGTAATCAAAGAAAGCCCCTTCGAGACGCGCACTGAAGGATACAGCGCTGCGCTGTTGACGTGTGTCATTCAAAATCAGTCGTCGTCAGCAGCCGTGATCTATCCACTGCTGGATGGTCTTACCCCGCGATGCAACCAGCTACCTCGCTCGCGAGCTGCGCTCACCGCTGCTCCGTCTCCGCTGGGGACGTCCCTCGGGACGCGCTCCTTCTTTGGCTGCCGCTCCGTTCTTAGTCTCGACCACCGGCCACCGTCAACTCCGAGCCGCGTCATGCCCAATCAGCACTATCAGCATGGTGGTTCTGAGCATGATTACTGATCATGATAACCATTATTACTGATTAATCTGACCATGATTACTGATTATTCTGACCATGATTACTAATCATTATTACCATGATTACTAATGATTCTGACCATAATTACTGACGATGATAACCGTGATTAATGATGATTCTGAGCATGGTTACATGCTGACGATGAGAGTGATGATGCCCATGACATGACGTTGACAATGATGATAACCATGGATGTTAATGATGATGATGACCGTGACAATCGGCATGCAGTATCCACGTGTGCTTGGTCCTCTGTGGCGTAGTGGACAACAACAATAATTTACATTTGTAAGGCGCATTTCATCCGTGGATGTCAATGCGACCACCCCAAATATCCCGGGTTCAAGTCCCGCATCAGACGCAATCGGAAGGGTGAGAGTTCAAATCTAGGTTGGGGTGGCGGGGGGTTGACTCAGCCCACAATCTTTTTGGGGTCAATAACATTCCTACCACTTTGTTGGGAAAGTCATCAACGGTTGTCTTATGACTATACGCACACCCGGCACAGGAATGTGGAAGGAATGTGGAAATGCAATCACTGGCTAGACATGTGACATGAGCACCACTCCTCGATGACGAATTTGCCGTTCGTCACTTTGACTTCGCCCTCGGGCGAGACAATCCGAGATTCGCTATATACCTTTTGCAAGGGCAGACACAACTGGCCAAACACACACGCCACCACAGCAAAGCTGCCGCTGCTCCTCCGTGCGGTTCGCGAGACCCCTCAACAATGACCCCCCTCCCCCCCCCAGGCAAAGAGAAACCCGACGGACACGTGACCGATGTGCCGTAGACTCCTCAGATGACGAGAAATCGCAGCGACTCCCAGAAGTGACGACGACGACTTAGCCGAGAGCCACGGCTTGAGAGGGCAGGGGGAGGGAGGAGGGAAGGGGAGGACAGGGGGAGGGAGGGGGGAGGAGGACAGGGGGAGAGGGGAGAGCAGAGGGAGGGAGGAGAGCAGGGGGAGGGGGGGGACAGGGGGAGGGGGCAGACAGGGGGAGGGGGCAGAGCAGGGGGAGGGGGGAGGAGGACAGGGGGAGGGGGGAGGACAGGGGGAGGGGGGAGGAGGACAGGAGGAGGGAGGAGGACAGGGGGAGGGGGGAGGAGGACAGGGGGAGGGGGGAGGAGGACAGGGGGAGGGGGGAGGCGGGCAGGGGGAGGGAGGAGGACAGGGGGAGGGGGGAGGGAGGGGGGAGGAGGGGAGGGCAGGGGGAGGGGGGAGGGGGGAGGGCAGGGGGAGGGGGAGGACAGGGGGAGGGGGGAGGAGGACAGGGGGAGGGGGGAGGCCAGGTGGAGGGGGGAGAGCAGGGGGAGGGGGGAGGAGGACAGGGGGAGGGGGGAGGAGGACAGTGGGAGGGGGGAGGAGGACAGGGGGAGGGGGGAGGAGGGGCGGGCAGGGGGAGGGGGGAGGACAGGGGGAGGGAGGAGGACAGGGGGAGGGGGGAGGAGGACAGGGGGAGGGAGGAGGGAGGGGGGAGGAGGGGAGGGCAGGGGGAGGGGGGAGGAGGACAGGGGGAGGGAGGAGGGAGGGGGAAGGAGGGGAGGGCAGGGGGAGGGGGGAGGCGGGCAGGGGGAGGGAGGAGGACAGGGGGAGGGGGGAGGCCAGGTGGAGGGGGGAGAGCAGGGGGAGGGGGGAGGAGGACAGGGGGAGGGGGGAGGAGGACAGGGGGAGGGGGGAGGAGGACAGGGGGAGGGAGGAGGAGGACAGGGGGAGGGGGGAGGAGGGGAGGGCAGGGGGAGGGGGGAGGACAGGGGGAGGGGGGAGGAGGACAGGGGGAGGGGGGAGGAGGACAGGGGGAGGGGGGAGGAGGGGAGGGCAGGGGGAGGGGGAAGGCGGGCAGGGGGAGGGAGGAGGACAGGGGGAGGGGGGGCGGCCAGGGGGAGGGGGGGCGGGCAGGGGGTGGATGATTGGGGGCCAGGGGAGGGTTTTGGATAGAGCTTATAAAGGATGCGTGCCCCACTCGAGCGACCCCAAATCAGCCATCTCAGCCCAGCACCCATCTACCAAGCAAGTAAACCGTCCTCCACCGCCAGTGAGTGTCATCTTCGTCGCCATCGGGGTGAGCGGGTGGCTTCGTTTCTCGCCGAGTGTTTTATCAGTCTCGTGGGAGACCCCTGGGCAGGGTCTGCTGTGGCAGGCACCACGGGGACGTTGATGCCCCATTGCGCGCTCTTTGCGGTGGTGCGGAATAGATGTTTCGGACCTCAGCCCCGGCCAGACAGCTACGGCTAAAAATTAAAGCCCCCGATTGTTGTAATCATTGTCGCTTATCATTATAATACTAGTCATTGATAATATCGTCAACGTAGTGTGATTGTCATCATTGCATTGTGTTGAAAAAGTGGCGCTTGCAGACTTTTCAGTATTTCTATTTATTTTAATGTTCAAGTTCAAGTTCATTTATTAGGTATAGCCCTGTGAGCCATTCAGCTCTTGAATCGGGTGCAACCGCAACAAACAAAAAACAAAAACATGAACAAAAAACATCTTAAAGTGAATATGTGACTAAGTGCAAACAGAAAATCCAAGAATAGACAGCAAAATATTGCAGAAAAAACACCGTACACCAACGCTGTGTGCAAAAATCCCAGTGGGATGCAAGTCAAACAACAACAACAACAACCACAAGACAGCTTAGATTAAGGCCATCAGTCTAACTCTGTACTACAACAAACAAACATGGCTAAACCAATACACTTTTCGAAATCACCAAAATAAAGCCATGAAAGCAGTGAAAAAGCAATCATAGGAACTGTGACAGAATTTTCACAATAAATGGCATAAACAACATGTACTACCAAAACCCTGCAGCCATAGCTGGCTGCATGAGTCACTCCACCTTTAAGATCAGCACACTAAATCAAAACACAGGTCATACTTTGTAGCGATCATCCGGAGCGAAACATTTTATTTTAGGTCACTGAATAGCACTGGCAGCTAGGGGTGTACAACTCCTCTAGAGCAGTTTTGAGTGAAGATCTCATAGGTAGTGACTCAAGTTTCAATTTATTGGCAACAGCATTCTAGACCCTGGGGGCATCAATAGCAAAGGCCCTTCCTCCAGTATATGTACGGCAATAGGGAATATTAAGCTGGTAAATGAGTGTAGACCTTAGGTCAAATTTGTTCTTTGAAACAGAGATGAGATCCAGCAGGTAATCTGCAGATTCTTTTGCAAGTACATCATGAATAAATAAGATCTGGTGCACAAGCCGTCGAACATTCAGAGATGTTAAGTTTGACCCAATGTAGAGGTCACAGTGGTGAGTCCTATATGGGCAGTTCAATGCAAATCTTAAGGCCGAGTGATACATTGAGTCAAGCTTCTTCAGTACAGTACTTGGGGCTGATTTATAAACAATGTCACAGTAATCAAGTAGAGGCAGTATGGTAGCTTTAATCAATTCCAAACGGAACATAGGGGGGAAGCAGTGCTTGTGTCGATATAGAAAACCAATTTTAATTTTTGTCTTTTTCCCAATATAATCAATGTGATCTTCAAAATTCAGTTTTGAATCCAGGATGATCCCAAGATACTTATAGATCTTAACTTGCTCTATTTGATCATTATTTAAGGAATGTAATTTGGGGAAAATAACTTCCCGCTTTAGTCCTGGTGAGAAGCATAGCACCTTGGTTTTGGCAGGATTTAGGACTAGTTTAAGAGCAACTAGCTGATGTTGTAGTTTGTTGAAATCACTCTGGAGCTTAGCAATCACGTCATCCGGAGAGCGGCCAGCAGTAATTAGTACCGTGTCATCTGCAAAAAGATTTACCCTGGAATAATCCAGTTCAGTGCCCAAGTCATTTACATAAAGAGAGAACAAGAGGGGGCCGAGAATGGAACCCTGTGGAACCCCTTTTGTTATCTTAACACTGTTTGACCTCCAACCATCTGTGAATACAGTTTGGGTGCGAGAAAAGAGGTAATTTTTTAACCATTTTACTGTGTTTTCGGAAAAACCGAGGCAACTTATTTTACTAAGCAGGATGTTGTGGTCTACTGTATCAAAAGCTTTGGACAAGTCAAGAAAAAGACAGGCGCAGTACTGCTTATTATCAAGGCTACTGTAAATGTGATTCATAGAGTCTAATGCAGCAGATGTGGTGCTGTATTTTTTTCGGAACCCAGATTGTTTTAGATGTAATAGATTGTTGGCGGACAGGAAACTGATAATTTGGTAGTTCAATAATTTTTCAAAAATTTTCATCAACGGGGACAAAATTGAGATAGGTCGGTAGTTATTTGGATCATCTTTAGGGCCCCCTTTGTGAAGTGGACGAACATAGGAATGTTTCCATTCTAGAGGAACTGATGCTTCTTTGATGGACAGGTTGAAAATATGGGCTATAGGTTTGTATATTAGGTGACCAACACTTAGTAGAGCAAAGACGGGAATACTATCTGCTCCGGTAGAGGAGGACCCTTTGAGGAAGGACAGTTGTTTCAGAACATTACTTTCGTGGATTGGCTGAAAACTAAATTCGCTTAATGTTTGGATAGGGGTGTAGGAATTTGCATGAGCAGGGGTGACTCCCAATAGATTATCAAATAGGGTACCAGCTTCAGAAAAATGAAGGTTAAAATTGTCAACTATTTTTTGGGGATCTGAAAAATATTCCCCATTTCGGTTAAGCTGAACGGGCAGATTATCTGTTTTGGATGCCTTTTCGATACATTTGATTGTTTTCCAGAAAATCCTGGCATTTCCATGAGATTCAAGGAGAGTAGAAGAGAAGTAGTCGTTTTTTGCATGCCGTATTTTTTTGACGCATCTATTCCTTAAAATCCTGTATTCTAGCCAGTCATTAACCAAATTACTTTTCTGAGCACATGCCCAAGCCTTGTCTCTAGTTTTCATGAGTTTTGTAATCAAAGGATCAAACCATGGTGGTAATGTGGTGACTTGCTTAGCTTTTTCTCTATGTTGCACCCCTGATCGGCTGTACTGTTCGTTGTTGTAACTCGCTGACCCGCCCCGACTGGATATCTGTGATCAATAGCTTCATAGCTCATCGGATTCCTCCTGCAGTCTAAATAAACATTCCGATTCTGATCATTATATCGTTAGTGTTCATGTACTGTAGAGTGAACAGAAAATGACCTACGGTTATAAAAAAAACAGGCTGTCTTTTCGAGCAATGGCCCTTCTTAGGAGCATAGCGATCGACTGGCTGTATAGTTGGAGATCGGTCGTCATACTGCGCTGCGGGTCCTGGGAGTAGTGGCAAATCTAAGCGATAATCTGTGAAAACAGTCAGAGTGGTTATCACGATTCTGAACTCGCAGTCCAGAGGTCGCCGCCACTCCGGTTCAAAAGGTTTTCTCAAATCCGCTTCTCGGACAGGTGACCACCGCGCGTACACAGGTGCTATAGGCTGCGTGGCGAGCGGCAGTGCAGCAAAATCCATTGTTGTACTGTACTGTGCTCTCCCGTCTAGGCTCCCCGCCTACACCAACCAGCAGCGTACATGACAGGGTGCAATAGGCTGAGCCGGCGCGTCAGACTAATTAACTTTTTAGCTTCGTGTGTGGGCATTTGACACGGGAGTGGAAGACTTTGCAGTTTTTTCCTGGATTTTTCTGTTTGCGCAAAGTCACTTTAAGATGTTTTCTTGTTCATGATTTTTGTTTGTTGCGGTTGCACCCGATTCAAGAGCCGAATGGCTCACGGGGCTATACCAAAGAAATGAAAATAAATAAATAAACGGATGTGTCCTTGTTGGTGGTTACCTGTCACTCAACCAAAGGGCGGGGCTACGCGGGCGGTTGTGGGAGGGGGCTACCGGGGTAGTGGGCGGGGCTACCGGAGTAGTGGGCGGGCTCGCGATTAGGTGGGCGTGGCTATGTAGAAGTGGGTGTGTCCTGGTTGAGCCTCCCAAGAGCGTGGTCGTGTTGCTGCTGTGTTGTTGGGACACAGTGACACTGTGTAACAAACGTGTCCCTGGGTAGTAACTGTTATTTCCTAATTGCTTAAGCCTCAACAGTACAGAAAATGGCTTATTCCCCACAAACTTTGCTTTTGTGACCAGGACAGTGATATTTTTTTATTTACATATTTTCAATGAGAAAACGTGGTGTGCATTTGTGTAATTTCTTCACATAACGTCCTGGTCACAACAGCAAAGGTTTGTGGGGAATAATGTCCATCTTATATACTTTTTAGGCATAAGCAATTAAAAAATAACACTTACTCCCCGGGGACAAAAATCGTGTTACATAGTGTCATTAATTAGTGGTTTGTGTTGAGGGTGGTAATGGGGAGTGGTGGGTGAAGGCCCCACGTGCCAGCAGTTTAATCAGTTGCTACATTTCTGCTTGTGTGTACGCATGTTAACCTACTGTTACCAACTCAACGTTAATGCGCGAAAATCCCGACGGGATCTCGGAAGCTAAGCAGGAGTTGAGCCTGGCTAGAACTGCGGCTGTTGCGGGCGTGGGGCTTGCGAGGTCGTGGCCGAGAGATGTCGGTGCCGAGTGTCGCTGCACGCATCACAAATTCTAATTGAGAATAAACCCATGCCCAACGAACCCCTTTGCGGCTTGTTTGACCGTCTCGGCGTGAGGAGGCGGAGGGTGGCGTTGGAGGTGGTGCCGCATCACCCAGCAGTTCCATTCCCAGGCACGAGCAACATCCGTGGCGGGTGATGTATTTAACCGGTCCTGGGTCTCGCCTACCTCGCAGACCCTTACGGAGCTGCGTGGGGAAGTACGGTCAAACAAGCCCCACACGACTGACACGGGGACAGGGGAGGCCTTCATCCAGCAGTGGATTGACAGAGGCGGCGAATTAGTGCGAATGTCAGTTTAGCACGTAGGCTTTCGCGACAAATATTGTTCATAATCAACGTTTTTGGGTTAGATCACGTTATTTATAAATGTGTCGTAACCCTCCACCACCCGACACGGCCAATCAGCAAAAAAGTGTCACGTTGACAAAAGACAAATAGTTCACTGCTTACAAATTGTAAATGTTGTGGTTTCACGCTTCAACGCTTCAACACACCGGTGGGCTAAAGCAGTGAACTATTACTGGTAGGAACGAAGTGAACCAGCCTACAATAGATTATATCGTCCGTCCGTCCGATGTCCGATTAGGTGTAGCAACATCGCCCCCTACTGCAAACACTTGGCAGGACCCTACAAAAACCTTTAGACTCGGCGATGCTTTCCTGGCTAAACAAGTGTAACATTCCCTTATTTTATAATTCCCTGAGATTGCTTTTAATTAAAAAACCTTTAGACTCGGTGACGCTTTCCTGGCTAAACAAGTGTAACATTCCCTTATAATTCCCTGAGATAGCTTTTAATTAAAACATTTTAATTAAAAATGAACTCACAGCGGCCTAAAGCCTACAGCTAGGCCTAAAGCCTAGAACTAGGCCTCAAACTCTCCCTTCGTATCGTACCCCCGTGTGTGTGAAAGGGAGTTAATGTTTAACCATGTTACATTCCCTGATGTTTTTAAATAGAAACATTTACATTTAAAGCTTTTACATTAATAATTAAAACATTTAAATTATAAATTAACTCACAGCGGCCTCAAGCCTACAGCTAGGCCTAAAGCCTAGAACTAGGGCTCAAACTCTCCCTTCGTATCGTCCGATTAGGTGTAGCAACATCGCCCCCTACTGCAAACACTTGGCAGGACACTACAAAAACCTTTACACTCGGTGAGGCTTTCCTGGCTAAACAAGTGTAATAATACATGATGTTTATATTCTTTGGTTATTCGTTCCTACCAGCCCATCCCGCAAGGACCTGTTTGTCTTTTGTCAACGTGACACTTTTTTGCTGATTGGCCGTGTCGGGTGGTGGAGGGTTACGACACATTTATAAATAACGCGATCTAACCCAAAAACGTTGATTATGAATATTGTGAATGTGATGAAAGTTGGTCTTGGTGGGCGTAATGTAAGTAGGTGTGATTGATGCTTACAGAGGCTATTAATAGAGCTACCTCACTTGGTACAAAGTGTCTCTGCTTATGAGAGCTGTGGGCTATGTTTGTCTTCCGATGCAAACTCATGACTCATCACTGTAAATTCATAATTCCTGTGCTGTGAATAGCCTTCTGCAGTCAGCTGCTGTCTTTAATATTTGTCTGCGGGAAATTCCTAAAGAATGCTCGATAAGTTGGTCTTTAAAGACCCTGTGAGTTCATTAGCAAAGCATTGCATTGTTTAGCAGTCGTGTGAACATTTTGTGTATAACGAGAATTCAGATTGTCACTGTGATGGCGTGTGTGTTTGGCCAGTTGTGTCTGCCCTTGCAAAAGGTATAGCGAATATCGGATTTTCTCGCTCGGTTAAATGAATGACATCAATATATTGTGGTTACTCTTTCAAAAAGCGATTTCTGACGTTAAATACAGTGACCCACTGATTTCAAATGCCATCTCAGTTCACGCAATAGCAAAATGTTTTAGCAAATCGCACCGGCTTCGTTGGGGGCCGTCCATAAATGACGTCACGCACCTAGAGGGTGGAGGGGGGTCAGACATTTGTGACGATGTGTGACGAGGGGGGAGGGGGGTTTGAGAAATGTGACGTCACATCAAAATGCACAACTTAAAAAATATATATACTTAATTAAATAGAATTGTTATAACAACACTAATTTGTATTAATTTTCATTATACATTTTTTGATTATTTAAATGTATTGAGGTCACCTTTTATTTTTAGCATAGATTATATTATAATTTTAAATACTCTCTGGTTCTTTCGGTAAAGTCATGTAGGTATACAATTAAATTAATTAAATCACGACGTTTCGGGCGCAACACAAGCATCCATCATCAGGTGGGACAGCCACAGCAAGAAACAATTGCTGAAGTGGGCAAAAGGGCTGCTTGTAACAAGAGGCTATATAGGTAAGAGAGGGGGGAGGAGCCAGGGAGGAGAGATAGAGAGAGGGGGGGAGAGTGGGGAGCTGCAAGCTCGACAAAATGCTGGGGCTGGGAAGTGAGCGGGGCTGGGGGTAGGAGGCTGAAGAAACTGGAGATGCGGATATGAAGGCAAACTATAAAGCAGTTAAGGTTTTACCTGGTTAATAACATCCTTCCAATGGTTGCTCAATTTGTATCCATCTTCTCGGTTGAAGTTATGCCTATGTTTAATTATCTGGATGGCTTCATGAACACACCTTTGATAATAGCCTGAAGGTTTGCAGAGCACCTTGTTCTCGGAAAAAACAATATCATGAGAGCCCACAGTGTTATAGCAATGGTCGGCCACGGCAGAGGTATTAATCCTGCCGTGTTTCAGATCTGACTTGTGCTCGCGAACACGGTCCGAGACATGTCGTTTCGTTTCCCCAATGTAACAATAACCACAAGTGTAACTTAGTTTGTAGACTCCAGGATATTGCATGTCAGGAATGACATCCTTCATAGATGGGATTACATCACGGATTTTGTGTACTGTACTGAATCGGACCTGGGTCTTGTGTTTGTTTAAAGATTTTGGAAATCTTTAAACATCACAGATGTGACGTCACCGCTCACTTGTGCAATATATTATATCCATTATTTCCCCCCCAAATAAAAAAAAAAGTATATTTTTATACTTTTTACATTGTGTACAGTATGGAAGCTAGCCACATGGAAAATTTAAAGTTTGTAGCCTAGTATATAATATTCATTATTAGTATATAATATTCATTATTTCCCCCCCAAACCCAGCCGCTAATTTGTGCGGGATACGCGGCCTAGCGGAGGGTGGGGGGATCCGTGACGTCAGCAGGCACACTGTGTAACGCTGCCGTTACAAAAAAGTCTATTTTTAAAATACAAAAGTCTATTTTTATACTTTTTTCCATTGTGTACAGTCTGGAAACTACCCACATGCCACATTTCAAGTTTGTTGCATGTCGGGAAGTATGCTAAACATTTAGAATAGACACACATATTCACAAATTTCCCTTTTTTATATATATAGATGAAGGGATACTACTTCGTCAGGAAGAGGAAGTGCAAATAAACTTTTAACGCAGTCGTTATATTAAAACAATAGTTTCGAATAATGATTTTAAAAAGTAAGTACTATTATTCCTGTCATGACAATATACATAATTTTAAAGCACACACATTTGTTTATTAAATATGAATTTTTTATATCAGTTTTACATTTTTATACTATTATTATATTACGATAACATTTATGGTACTATAGAGAGAATAGTTTTTGGGTACAAATACATCAAACAGCCTTTTTCGAGCATGGAGGGATAATTAATATACGTCATTCGACAGGCGGACAATAGCCAACGCGTCCTGCATGATTCATTAATTATTCCTCCATTAAATTTTTGTTCTTTATACCCAGAAAATGGCGTCATGCTTCTTTTCGACATTGTCCTACTATGAACCATGAGTGACTGAATTTAACCATTTAGGATCTTAACTAGTTAGGATTTAACTATGTTATTCCCTTATGGAAATGAAAAAAAATTAACCCGCTCACGATTCAGTATATCGTGTGCACGATTTAGTATTTTACGCGCAAAAAATAAATAGTTTTTTTTTATTCCATGAAGGAGAATTTTGCTTCTCCATGGGAGAATGAAGAAGCATAAATTTTCTGATTTTTTTTTTATGATTGCTATTAAACATTTTGATTCTAATGATTCTATCAGGGATTTTCATTCTGTGGAATGAATATGTGATTGTTATAATTGTACTCTCTATTTTGCTTCGTTCTACTACAAAGTTTCAAGTATTTTTTATACTTATAATTACTTTTAATATTTTATAATTATAAGAGAATTTCAATATAATATTCTGAACATCTGCAGTTTTAGTTAGACGATGAATATTTTCAAGTGAATTTTATGCTAAAGTTCAGCTTTCCAACGCCTCCTTTTTAATACATGTTTTCCCCTACAACATCAGAGTGCAGCGCCACATTAAATACGCACTACAATGACAATAGTTTAAAGTGATTTGAAGCATGTTTAATTTTCAAAATGGAAGTATGGTTTGAGGGGGGGGGCAGAGCTTTGTGACGTTATATTTTGAGGGGGGTCTGACTCTTTGTGACGCCGTGTGACGAGGGGGGGAGGGGGGTATAAAATCGGCTAAAATCGCGTGACGTCATTTATGGACGGCTCCTTATGGCAGAGTTTATCGGTCAAGTATTAAACGTTTTAATACGTGTATTGATCTCAGTGGGAGACGTGTACAGGCGTCCCATCAAACGTGGAGCTGTTGGCCCAACGTTGGACCAACGGTTCTAACCATATGCCAACGTTGGCTCAACGTTGCATGTTTACTGGGTTTGAATTAAAATGTTGTTTTCTCGATGGAGTAATTTCTGCCCTTTTATATTATTTTAGTGGGGTACCTATCCAGTACATGGGTCTCCTTGCATATCTAAATTATATTTATTGGTTCAACAACAACAACGCAAAGCATTGCCGTGCCAGGGATGTCGGAGTTTCCCTCCGTCAACGAACACCGGTGCCGGATGGATTATCTCCACAGATATTCGGCTCTTGGTTGTGGCGCGTCACTTTGTTGTTCGGAATGACGAGCACGCATCAGCCGTGGTCATAACACAAGGTCGGCCGCCTGTTTTGTAAACGTCAGAAAATCACAAGAACAGGAAAATTGTGCATCGCCAAAGGCATGCACGGTTTCAAGTTTCAGGTGTGTGAGTCTATATGTGTGTGTGCGTCGATATGTGAGTGTGTAAGTCGATGTATGTGTGTGTGTGTGACTCGATAAGTCAATGTGTCTGTGTGCGTTGATATATGTGTGTGTGTGAGTGGATGAGTTTGTCTGTTCGTCGATGTGTGTGTGTACGTCCGTGTGTGTGTATAAGTCGATGTGTGTGTGTGCAGATCGATGTGTCTGTGTGTGTTAGTCGATGTGTGTGTGTGTAAGTCCATATGTTTGTGTGTGTGTAGTTCCATGTGTGTGTGAGTCTATATGTGTGTGTGTACGTCGATATGTGTGTGTGAGTCTGTGTTAGTCGATGTGTGTTTGTGTAAGTCCTTATGTGTGTGTGTAGGTCCATGTGTGTGACTCTATGTATGTGTGTGTTAAAGTCCATGTGTGTGTGTAAGTCGATGTGTGTGTAAGTCGATGTGTGTGAGTCGCTGTGTGTCTGTACGTCGATATGTGCGTGTGTAAGTCCATGTGTGATTAGTCGATATGTGTATTTGTGGAAGTCCATATGTTTGTGTGCAGTTCCATGTGTGTGTAAGTCGATGTGTGTGTGTGTGTGCGTCGATGTGTGTGTGTGTGTGTACGTCTATATGTGTGTGTAGGTCGATGTGTGTGTGAGTCTATGTATGTGTGTGTGTGAGTCGATGTGTGTGTGTGTACGTCCGTGTGTGTATAATTCGATATGTGTATGTGAGTAGATGTGTGTGTGTAATTTGATGTGTTTGCGTTAGTCAATGTGTGTACATGGTGTGTGTGTAGACAACTAATATTTAACAATTAAGTTAGTAATTTTTACAATAATAATGTGTGTGTCTAAGTACATGTGTGCGTGTGAGTCGATGTGCGTGTCTGCGTCGATGTGCGCGTCTGCGTCGATGTGTGTGTGTGTATAGGTTGATGTGTGCGAGTGTGAAATTACGATTTAAAGCTTTCGTGACTGCAGGGATTAATCTTCTTGGTTCTTTCGGTAAAGTCACGTAGAAGGGAAGTAATAAAATAATAAAAATAAAACATAAAATAATTCTCACGACGTTTCGGCCACAACGCAAGCAGCCGTCCTCAAGTGAAAACCAGGTCTGTCGAGGTGACAGCGTCTGAATGAAACAGCACCATGCTTGGAGCATATATTTAAGCTGGGTTGGAAAGGGGGGAAAGGGCACCTTGACAAAATAATTTGCATATCAAGAGGAATTTAGCATATTTATGGGAAATGCAGGTATGTGATTAGTCAGGGCCGGCCCGAGGCATAAGCGAACTAAGCGGCTGCTTGGGGCCCCCTGGCCACCAGGGGGCCCCCGAATCGTTTTTTTTTACAATTAAATAACTTAAACAAGTGATATAAATGAATTAATGAATGAATGAATAAATGATTCAAGACAAGAAAATTCTGTCGACAACTGCTGCTTTGTCACGGCTCACGGATGTCACGGCTCATTGACAATTCAATGGCCCAGGAAAGACTAAGTGGACTTGCAGTCATTAGTATTAATAACAAAGTTGGCCAAGCAATACCATACAATGATGTCATTAGTGACTTTGCCTCCAGAAAAGCTAGGAAGGAACGATTTTGAGGTCATTGTTGTACAGTTGACATTGTTGAACCCTTGCTGTTCTTATGTTTGCTTTCATTATTTAAGTATCTTTTTTTTTGTAACATTCTATTTTTGATTAGATTAATGTTTGTCTATTTTGGTTTTATTTAAAAGATTGCACATTTAATGCACATTTGCAAATAATTTATTTAATATGTTTTTTGTGACCGTTTGTATTCAGAAGTTTTAATAAAAGAGTGAAGTATTTTAAGTGTTGTTTTTATTTTTTATTAATACATAACCTCACTGTATTCGTTTATAATATTCGCTATAACATTATAGTGTGACATTTGTGTCAATAATCTTCTAGCACAGATGAGTCTGCGTGGTGGGAGGGGGGCCCCCAAATCAAATTCTGCTTAGGGCCCCCAAGAGGCTCGGGCCGGCACTGTGATTAGTACTACTTATGCCCGTGCAATATGCAGGATTAGCAGCATCAAAGGGAGGGGATATGGTAAATGCAGGTATGTGATTAGTACTACTTATGCCCGTGCATTATGCAGGATTAGCAGCATCAAAGGGAGGGGATATGGGAAATGCAGGTATGTGATTAGTACTACTTATGCCCGTGCATTATGCAGGATTAGCAGCATCAAAGGGAGGGGATAGGGGTAGCATTAACAAAGGGAAGGAGTGTTAATAGTATGTAGCTGCAGTAACTAAAACCACCACGTAAACAACTAAAGTATAAACTACATAGTATCATCAGTATACTAAATATACTCTACAATAAGCTGAGTTACTAACAGTAAGTAATACATTACAATTCTACGTCGTAAAACATATACTATGCTTCAATCTAAACTTTATTCTCTTACATCACACGAGTCTACACCGGACTATATACTGCCATAGACAAACCCAACATTAAATCATATACTGTATTGTTATAAACCAATTACGATACTATATATTACTTTGTACATTGTATTAAGCATATACAATTTTTATACTATTTGTCATTATACACTGTACCATTGACCGTCGTGTGAAAGATACTAAGAGGAAGCAACGAAATATGTCAATGGGAGAGTAGTGGTAGGAAACTTGCAGCGGAGCAAAGAATCCATTCCCTGTGGAGAATATAATGCCAGTGAGTGGAACGCGGTCTGAAAGTCACCGTAAACGTGAACACAATCAGTTAAGATCCGAAATGGTTTATTACGCCCTTCCAATGATTGCTAAGCCAGAATCCATCTTCTCGGTTGAAATTGTCTCTTGTGTTTGTATATGTAGATCGCCTCATGAACGAATCTCTCATGGTAGCCAGATGGCTTGCAGAGAACCTCTACTATCAACTCCCCCACCTACAAACTGGCTCGTTTTTGTCTGAAATCCTACAGCCTTTCACTGGAAAAAACACCTCTGCCGTACTAAACTCTACTGACCTGGTATCGACAATCAAGGGGATTTCCCTGTCCCCAGACGACCTGCTTGTCAGTTTTGATGTGGTTTCCTTATTCACCAAAGTTCCTGTACCTGACACCATCGCAATCATTGAAGACTTGGTTCATCAAGGACTGAATACTGGGGTACCCCCTTGGTGAGACACTGCTTAACCAATACATACTTCACCTGGAATGGAACTTTCTACAAGCAAACTTAGGGCACCCAAATGGGCTCCCCCCTATCTCCGGTTGTAGCCAACGTTTTCATGGAGAAATTTGAGACTGACGCCATCCAGACTGCCACTCTACGCCCGACCTTATGGAAGAGGTACGTAGATGACACTTTTGTCATCTGGCCACATGGCCGGCCTGCTCTAGACCAATTTTTCGACCACATCAATTCCATACACCCAGCCATCAGATTCACCATGGAAGTCGAAAAAATGGCAAGCTACCCTTTTTGGATGTCCTAATTAAAAGGAGACCTGATGGTTCAATGAGCCACTCTGTCTACAGGAAAGCCACCCATACGGATGCTTACCTAAAACCGGATTCCCACCACCATCCATCCCAGAAGAATTCCCTCATCAAGACTCTATACCATAGAGCCCAATGCATATCCGACCAGGAACACATTGCCAGTGAACTCAAACACGTACGCCAAGCTCTTAAGGCTAATGGTTACTCCGACTACACAATCCGCAAAGCCATCATTCCAACCATCAAGAAGGATCCTGTTGAGGAGCCTTTCAAGACCATCACCTTACCCTACATTGCTGGGGTCACAAAAAAGATCTCCAAAATCCTGATAAAACACAAGATCCAGGTCTGATTCAACACAGTACATAAAATCCATGATCTAGTCCCGTCTGTAAAAGATGTGGTTCCAGACATACAGTTCCCTGGCGTCTACAATCTAAGTTGCCTCTGTGGTAGCAGTTACATTGTAGAAACCAAACGACATGTCTCGGACCGCATCCGTGAACATAAAGCAGACTTGAAACACGGTAGGACAAACACCTCAGCCATGGCAGATCACTGTTACATTTCAGTGGGCTCACATGATATTGACTTCTCCAAGACAGAGGTTCTCTGCAAGCCATCTGGATACCATGAGAGATTCGTTCATGAGGCGATTTACATATATAAACACAGAGACAATGTCAACCGAGAAGATGGATTCTGGCTTAGCAATCATTGGAAGGACATAAACCATTTCGGATCTTAACTGATTGTGTTCACGTTTACGGTGACTTTCAGACCACGTTCCACTCACTGGCATTGTATTCTCCACAGGGAATGGATTCTTTGCTCCGCTGCAAGTTTCCTCTCACTACTCTCCTATTCACATATTTCTTTGCTTCCTCTTAGGATCTTTCACACGACGGTCAATGGTACAGTGTATAATGACAAATAGTATAAAAGATTTATATGCTTAATACAATGTACAAAGTAATATATAGTATCGTATAGTGAATATATAGGAGTGTGATATACATTAGGGTGGGTAGAATAATACATAGTGTAATATTACAATGTATAAGGTGGTTTATAGCAATACAGTATGTAATTTAATGTTGGGTTTGTCTATGGCAGTCTATAGTACGGTGTAGACTCGTGTAATATAAGAGAATAAAGTTTAGATGGAAGCATATTATATTTTTTACGACGTAGAATTGTAATGTATTGCTTACTGTTAGTAACTCAGCTTATTGTAGAGTATATTTAGTATACTGATGATACTATGTAGTTTATACTTTAGTTGTTTACATGGTGGTTTTAGTTACTGCAGCTACATACTATTAACACTCCTTCCCTTTATTAATGCTACCCCTATCCCCTCCCTTTGATGCTGCTAATCCTGCATAATGCACGGGCATAAGTAGTACTAATCACATACCTGCATTTCCCATAAATATGCTAAATTCCTCTTGATATGCAAATTATTTTGTCAAGGCGCCCTTTTCCCCCCTTCCAACCCAGCTTAAATATATGCTGTAAGCATGGTGCTGTTTCATTCAGACGCTGTCGCCTCGACAGACCTGGTTTTCACCTGAGGACGGCTGCTTGCGTTGTGGCCGAAACGTCGTGATAATTATTTTATTATGTTTTATTTTTATTATTTTATTACTTCCCTTCTACGTGACTTTACCGAAAGAACCAAGAAGAAGGTGTGTGTGTGAGTCGATGTCTGTGTGTGAGTCGATGTGTGTGTAAGTTTATGTATGTGTGAAAGTCGATGTGTGTGCGTGGGTCCGTGTGCATGTGTCTTAGTCGATATGTGTGTGTAAGTCTATATGTGTGTGTGTAGGTCAAAGTGTGTGTGTGACTATGTATGTGTGTGTGGAAGTCGATGTGTGTGAGTCGATAAGTCAATGTGTCTGTGTGCATCTGTGTGTGTGTGTGCGTAAGTCGATGTCTGTGTGTGTGCGTCAATATGTGTGTGTGAGTCTGTGTGTGTGTGAGTCAATTGTGTGTTAGTCGATATGTCTGTGCGTAAGTCTATGTATGTATGTGTGTGTAAGTCCATGTGTGTGTGTAAGTCGCTGTGTGTGTGTAATTCGATCTGTGTGTGTGTGTAAGTGGATGTGTGTGCGTAAGTCGATGTGTGTGTGTGTAGGTCGATGTGTGTGTACGTAAGTCGATGTGTGTGTGTGTGTTAGTCAATGTGTGTGCGTGGTGTGTGTGTGTAGACAACTAATCATTTCAAATTAAGTTACTTAATTTTACATCTATAATGTGTGTGTGTGAGTCGATGTGCGTGTGTGAGTCGATGTGTGTTTGTGTGTAAGTCTGTGTGTGTCAGTCGATGTGTGTGTGTACGGCGATGTGTCTGTGTGTGTGAGTCTATGTGTGTGTGTGTGAGTGAGTCGATATGTGTGTGTAAGTCTACGTGTGTGTGTGTGTGTGTGTGTGAGTCGATGTGTGTGTGTGTAATGGTTCTATAGAGGCGCACACAGTGAACTTGGGAGGCAACACTATTTATTATTAACACAATAGGTAACTCTTAACATAGGGTGGTGACCACCGACCTATCCTCACTAACACACACCATAAGTCGCTCACACTGACTCTCTGATACGACTAGCGTGGCCAAGCCAGGAGGCTACTGGTTGACCACGCTGACTTGAGGCTTGACTCTTCTTCCTCACGAGGCATCTTCATGAGGCATCTTCATCCTGGACCCGAGCAGCCTCGAACCCGGTGCGGAGGCCACTTATACGCGCCTCGGCATGTCCGGGCCACACCCCGGCCACGCCCACCTTCAAGAACTCTCGAGAAGGTGACCACGTGGCCCCCAGGGTGCCCCCGGCCCCCACCTTGATCCAGTCACGTGTCCAGCCAGGTTCATCCAGAGTGCCACAGCCTCACACAATGCCCGCGGTACTGACCCACGGCCTCCAGACCCCTCGACCCGGCCGTGATGTTATTCCCGCATCCAGACGTGATGATGTCATGTGTGTGTGTGTGGACCCGTGTGGTAGTGATGCTCCCCGCGTAGTGACGTCACGCATGTGTGTGTAGGTCAACACGGTAGTGACGCTACAAATCACTACATGTGTAAGTCCATGTGTGTGTGTCTAAAGTCGATTTCTGTATGTGTGAGTCCATGTGTGTGTGTAAGTCGATGTGTTTCTATGTGTGTGGGTCGATGTCTGTGTGTAAGTCGATGTGTGTGTCTGTCTTTTTCGCCCTGGCAATGCCGGGTACTTCCCACTAGTATAATATATACAGTAGAACCTCTGGTCACGAACGCTTATGACCACGACCAAATCGGGTTCCGACCAAAAAATTCACAACATTTTTTTATCTGGTCACGAACGCAAACTCGGGTGGCGATCAAACACGGCCGCGGTCGATTTCCCCTTCCGCGCCATTTTTTTTTGTAAGCGCCAAAATTTCATGTTGTTTGTTTCAACAAACAACACAAAACTTAACAGTTATATATATTCAGAGCCGGCCCAGCCACTAAGCGACCCTTGCAATTGCAAAGGGCCCCGTGGCCAGCAGAGGGCCCCCTAGAGTCACTCCTAGCTTGTGGGTGAAAAAAATCATACATCAAAGGGGCCTCCAACCAAATTTTGCTTAGGGCCCCCAAAGGTCTAGGGCCGGTTCTGTATATATTACTTTTGTTATAAGCGCCAAATTTCCTGTTGTTTGTTTACAACAAACAACACAAAACGTAACAGTTATATATATAACTTTTGTTATATAAAATTCCTAGTAATATATTAATTTTGTGAGTGTAGTCATACCCTTCCCCTCCCCCCTCATTCAAGCCGTAATTTAGAGAGCGAAAGCGCTGAGTACGTAAATCGCTAACATAAGAACCCGTTAATCATTCATACGATGATGCGGTGAAGTAAACGTTCATACGATATTACGGTGAATGCTTCCAAAAACAATACTGTACCCAAATATTACTGTTAACTTACTTTCAATAGAAACATGAATTGCTCATACGAATATTCTCTTTCTCAGAATGGACCGACTGATGTAGCAGACGAAACAATCATCTTGTTGAACGATTCTAAACCTTGTAGCGGCAATGTTAGTTTTCTCTGTTGTTCAAGGTTTTCTTAGTGTTATTCAATGGTTTTACATTTAGTTTACTATTACACTGTGAATTCTATGGCATAATTAATATTTATATACAGTTCGTAGGAGTCTGGAACGGATTAATCGTATTTACATACAATCCAATGGAGAAATTAGGTTCGAGTCACGACCAAATCGGGTTGCGACCAAAGTTATGGAACGAATTATGGTCGTGACCAGAGGTTCTACTGTATGTTGAACTTCTTTAGCCCCGTACATAGCCCAACCATGCTAATTGGCGGTGCAGGAGAATGGAGACGGGGGAAGGAGACGGCAGGAAGGAGACGCGGAGAAGGAGATGGGAGGAAGGAGATTGGGGAGGGAGACGTGGGGGAAGGATATGGGGGAAAGGAGATGAGGGGGGAGGGAGATGGGGGGAGGGAGATGGGGGAAGACGGGGTGTGGGGAAAGAGGAAGACGGGAGGAGGGACACACTGATTTGAGTGGAGACACCGTGGCTTTTATTAATTCCCAAAATGTTCATTGGGGTGGGGAGTGGCAGCACTACGAATCCGGTTCCTTGAGTTTGATTTACTGCCGACATCAGTGGTGAGTGATACGTGAAATGGTTCAGGAGCTCCTTCCTTCACCAAATCGCACTCACCAGATTGGTGAAGTACGGTCAAACAACCCACCAACATTCACACGCCATTGAGAAAGCCTTCATTCAGCAGTAGTCGAGTTTAATTTGGTTGACCAGGAGAGAAATGGAGAGACCAGGATGAGTCTAAATCGCACGAGTGAGGACCTGGGGTTGTCACCACAACTGTTATTGTTTGCTGGCCCAAGTCTCCCTTGACAGAGATCTGCATGGCTCTCTGGCTTCTGACTTCCAACAAATCAAAACAAGTCTCGTGGATCAACACAGGGATGTACACATGCACGTGGTTACCCTTAGTGGTTTGTGCCTGGTTTACTTGCTAACATCTACGACTTTGTCAATGTACGCCAGATCTTTTGTGAATACATGCCGACTATCTGTTCCACAAAACGATGAAGGAAGTGCTTGCATCTAACTTGCACCGCTTGATGTTCGGCACGGTCATATCACACGGTAACACTTGTTTGTTATACAAACTCTGAGGCGCTTTGATGCCCGACGTTTCGCACCACGCACTGGGAGCTTATTCAGGGGTTGACTTTATACCAATGGGTGGACAGAGGCGGGCCTCCTGGCAATTGTGGCGGCGTCCCCGTAATGTAAACGTGGAAAGGAAAAAGTTGTGAATTATCAATATTTTGCGTGCGACGTGCAAAGCACACCTACATCCAAAGGAGGAGTCAACCGACTGGTTGACGGGCACGCTCTTCAACCCAAGGAGCGGTGACGTAGCCCAGCGTTCGCGCGTGTCGTTGCTTGTCGCAGGCTTTCGCGGTTTGAATCCGGCAGGATTTTGCTGGTTGATTCTGCGGTTGTGCGCGTGAAACGTAAAGTAACACACGCATGCCGTCCGTGAGACGACGCGTAGCAACATCGCCCCTCCCCCCCCTCAATGCCACCGCGAAACCGCTGCTGACTGTATGTATTTGTGAAACATTGCACCTTAGTGCCCACGCTATGAGAACAGCGTGATTACCAGATCTACTGATGGCTTGATGCTGTTAAGGTGCTGAGTGGTTCTCCTCTCGTCATGCAGAATCGCGCAAGGCACAGAAGGGTCGCGCCCATTTTGCCTGTCATGATGGCGGAGGAGTCTGGCATCGACCGAACTGCCGGTGAGTTCCCTGTCATACCGACAAGCCCGCTGCATGCCACATTTCCTTTGACGGTATCCGTCTGACCCCACTGGCGTGAGGTTCCTCGTAATAATATTAATAAGAAAACCCTCTGAGCAAGTTCTTATGAATCTGCTACGGAGTCCGCACTACTTGAGGGCATGTCAGCTGGACTGCGCCAAACTCGGTTAATGTATTCTGTTTCGATTTAAAGCTTTCGTGACTGCAGGGATTCATCTTCTTGGTTCTTTCGGTAAAGTCACGTAGAATGGAAATAATAAAGAACCAAGAATATGTATTCTGGTAACGAATGCGCCATCATTTATACCCCGGGCCGACTTATGGTTTAAGAAATTGACTTGAGTAGAACGTGGCCTGCGTGACGGTCAATGTCCCCCATCTACCCCGTTTGTGTTGCCCTTTGTAGCGGCCAGAACGGCAGACCGCCGCAGGCCCAGCGGCCGCGTGGGGATACCCAGCATGGTTGACCTTCCCCTGGCCACACGGCCCGTGAGCGGGGACCGGCATGGCGGTCTGCGGGAAGGTAGGGGCGGCATGAGACCGCTCATGGCACAGCACCCGGACCCTGAGGCCCGGTCCGGGCCGTGTAGGCAGGATGGTGGGCCACCCGGGGACGACGCTGGCTTGGTGCGCTGGCGCGGTCAGAACAGAAGGGCCCCCTACTCGAGAGGCGCCTGCGAACCGAGAGGTGGTGGTGGCCGGGGCAGGGGCAGAGGGTTGCGCGAAGCCGCCGGGGTCCAGGAGGGCCAGCCGCAACGTCTGGAGGGCCGAGCTGAGCTGGATCTTGTTAGGGGGCGGGCTGGCAGCCAGCCTAGGCGCGGAGGGTCGCGCATCCAGCGCGAAGAGAGCGACGGTAGGGGTCGGCGGAACAGCTTGTCCGTGCCGCGAGAGCCGCGGGCCGAGCCGAAGGAGGAGCGTCCCCTGAGCTTCACGGCCCTAGAGGCCTTTCTGGAGGTGGAGCCGTCGGAGATTGCCCTGCGCCTGAGCACGCCACGCTCGGGCCTGAGGCCACTGCTCATGTTGGAGGTCATCCGGAAGGATTTTCTGGAGCTGCTTATCAGGGTTGTCGGCAGGGCCAGCACGTCCAAAACCAAGCGATCGAGCCACCATTGCCTCGTGGGACTCGTGAAGGACTCCAAGTTCTTGAAGCTCGTGCTGCCCATTTTCATCACCTCCATGCCGGAGGAGAGCTCACGGGCGCGCACCACCCTCTACCCGGTGCTGGTCTCCTCCATGCTGGACATAGCCAGCGCGCTGCTCGCCGTCTTCCCCAACAGCTCCATCGCTGAGGCGTCGTTGCTGCTCACGCTGCTCAACGCCACCGTGACGGCGCTCTGCCACGGCGGCAATCGCTCCCTCGAGGATGCCGAGGGGAGGCTGCGGGACCTGCAGCAGCAAGTGCAGGCGCGGCAGGAGCGGCGACGCGAGGGCTTGGCCGTCGCGCATGGCCTGGACTCGCAACCGCCCGAGAACTTCCGTGAGCTGCCACTCTACCCGTCGTACGCCGACATCTGCCCCAACCGCAAGCCCTTCGTGCGGCCCAACATCGTGTGCGGGCGCTACCCGGACGCGGCCACCTACCTGGATGTGCAGTTCCGGCTGTTGCGTGAGGACTTCATGAGGCCGCTGCGTGAGGGCATCGCTGAGGTGCTGGACGCGACGGCCAAGGGCGGTGCACGTGCCCTCCACGGCCGCTTCAACGACGTGCGCGTGTACCCGGGTGCGAGCGTGGTGGCGCCCATCTGCACGCCACAGGGCCTGGTACACAGCGTGCGCTTTGACACGGCGGCGCTGCACAACGTGCGCTGGGAGAACTCAAAGCGGCTGCTGTTCGGCTCGCTTGTGTGCCTGTCGAGCGACGGCTTCGCTACCATGCTCTTTGGCACGGTGGCCGAGCGCTCCGCTGAGGAGCTGCGCAGGGGCTTCGTCTGCGTGGCGTTCGCACCCGAGAGCAGGGGGTTGCTGCGCACCATCGGGCCGCGCGAGTGCTTCCTCATGGCCGAGAGCACG
This sequence comes from Lampetra planeri, assembly GCF_965212315.1. Classification (NCBI taxonomy): domain Eukaryota; kingdom Metazoa; phylum Chordata; class Hyperoartia; order Petromyzontiformes; family Petromyzontidae; genus Lampetra; species Lampetra planeri. The sequence continues at coordinate 7,323,833 of NC_136160.1, forward strand.
TCGTACTTCGAGGCGTTCCGCTACGTCCTGGAGGGCCTCAAGGAGGTGGACGAGAACGAGCTGCCCTTCAGCCGCTACCTGGTGGACTGCGAGAAGGTGGTGGAGGCGCCCCAGTATCTTAGGGATCCGCTGCTGGCGCGGAGCCCCAGCTACGACTTCTCGTGCCTGCTGCTGGATCGCCATGCGACGGCCCAGGCGCAGGTCGTGGCCCCCGCTCTGCGGCCCAAGAGGTGGCCCACCAAGGAGGAAATGGGGCTCGATGAGTCTCAGATGGAGGCCCTGGTGGTCGCCGTGACCCAGGAGCTCTCCATCATCCAGGGACCGCCCGGCACTGGTACATGCGTGTGTGCTCATCGGCGTCGTTGTCATCATTGTGATCATTGTGAGGGTTGGGTCGGGGTCCACCAGATTCCGACAGGACCTCCAAACCACTCATAAAGCCATCCAACTCTTGGCGCATAGCCACTCCTCAGCCCAGTCAACTGAAAATGAAGAACCACCGACTCTTACAAGAGACACTTTGATATTTATCAGAGCACAAATAAACACAACACCAAAATAATCACTAAACAATCAACCTGCTAGCGACACCCTAAAGTCACCCAACCGCACAACATAATCTTGACTCATCATGAACCAATGCAGACTTGATACCTTGCGAAAAGGTATGTGCAGTAGATTTTGACAAAAATTTATAACTCATGGATTTTCCTGAAAGCCCAAATTAATCATCCCAAATCAGTTATACATTGTCATTCTTGGAAATGTTTATTACAAGTCACGTGTTTAAACCGAACAAATATGTCCCTACTGTACAGTAGTTGCATATCTTTACAACAGTGGGCGGGGTTTTATTTATTTTGATTGGCGTGGCTCTGCTGTCGTCCACTTTTCTGCTGGGCGGGGGCAGTAAAGTGTTATCACTGATCGTTGGGATTCGTTCTAAATCGAAAGAGTAACAATCAATCATCAGTTGTACTTCATTGAGTGATTTATCTGTTCATTTATTTCGTGAAATTTCATTTATACCCTGTATTAGTGGTTTTTGGCATAGAGATCTGCGGAAAATTAATTTATTTTTGGATTATCCTCGATTTTTATGTATCCGCTGCCGTCCTCCCCGCCATTAGCACGAATAATCGAGAGTCGTACTGTATTTGGTGTTTGAACAGAAAGGATTAGACGCATTGTTATTGTTTGATCATTTGATACTGCCAAAGAAGGTCCCATAGATATCATATTTGTTGTCATCGTCATAATTAAAACCATCATTTCAGGATCCTCACTATCAATGTCATGGTCCACTACACGAGACCTGCCGGGGAGTAGAGTGTGGGTAACTCCGACCACTTTCAAGACCTTTGCTTAGCGTGGAAGAGTAGGCCAAAATAGCATGTAGAGAGGCGCTGTACAGCTCCCTTGGGGGGAGGCCCTTCTGCAGTTGCAGGGCTGCATTAGGGATCTCTGAGTTAAATCAATGTTCATTTTGTGGACCTAATTTATTCATCCACCTCTCCGTTGCTGCGATGGTTGCAGGAAAGACCTACGTGGGCCTCAAGATTGCCGAGCTGCTGCTGAACAACAAGGCTGCGTGGAACCAAGTTGACCCGGGTCCCATCTTGGTCGTCTGCTACACCAACCACGCCCTGGACCAGTTCCTCGAAGGTGACATCTCTCTCGCGCGCGATCGTAACAGGACGAATGGAGCATCGACCGCCCGTTGCAACTTTTACCGCTGGATGAAGGCTTCTCCACGCCTCGTCAGGGGCCCCCCCTCCCAGAGGTTCCTGGGGTCCGGGGTCGAATGGTTCGTGGGAAGGCCCCCGTAAACGGAACAAACATTGCCATTGTGCGACCGGCTTGAGAATGAGGCCCATGGCGATTTGTAATTTTTGTCTATTCCCCGCTCTGAGCGACCTCGATGGGGGTTGTTTGATCGTGCGTGTGCATGTGTGTGTTTGGCGCAGCGGTTAGCGCACTGCACCACGACCCCTCCGACCCGAACCTGAGTTCGATTCACGCTCATGACTAACAGTGTGCTAGAGTAGTAACCAATTACCACGTTTAGTTAACGTGACAATTCCTTACTCATTGTCTGTGTCGGGTGGTGGCGGGTTTAACGACACATTCATATTTACGAGATCTAACTCCAAAAAAACCTTTATTATGAATAATGAGTAATATTGGTCACTTGTTTTTGTGCCCTGTCCCAGGAATCACAAAGATGTTGTCCACGGATGGCGTGGTGCGAGTGGGCGGCCGCTGCTCACGAGATTCCCTGGAGAGCTGCACGCTGAGGAAGCTGCGCGTGAAGCACCGCGACGACAACCCGGCGTACCTCCGCAGACTCTTCTACGAGGTCTCAGCTTCCCCTGGCGAGCCCCGAAGCCGACGGGAGTTCGCGATGGCCATGTCGGGGCGGGGGGTTGAGCCGGCGCCACCGTGGGGATTGGGGATTCGGACTCTGTGGCCCACTGGTCCACCCCTCGCCCTTTCTCAGGGAAATTGTGATGGCCACTGTAACTTAGGGCACCGTGGTGGCGAGATCTTACCTTCTAGATTTGAAGCTTTCGTGACTGCAAGGATTCATACTGTTAGGTTTTTTTTTACTTTACCGAAAAAACCTAACAGTATGAAATCTTAACTACTTCATCTGGTATACAGGAGGTCGTGGGTTCAATCCCGACCCTGACGCCTGCTGTATATTTGGAGTTTGCGGTGTCTTTATCCCCGTGGTCACGTGGATTTTTCTCCGAGTCCTCCGGTTTTTCCCTCCACATTTAGAATCGGCGTGCAAGTATTTGGCTGCTATAAATTTCCACATCATAAGCCTTTTTGTTGAACTTTCATTTGTGGCCAGGTCGCTTCTGAAGAAGAGCTGTATAGCTCAGTGGGCCTTACCTGGTAAAAAACATTGTTTTATAGTTTGATAGTAGCTCCTCGTGACGATCAGAATTGGAATCTTTATTTAGACGGGAGGAATCCAATGAGCTCGGAAGCTTTTTTTCTCACGATATGGGCGGGTCAATAGTGATCCGATGTGAACTGAACGGTGGTGTAAAGTGGTGTTGGCCAAATTGGAGGAAGACTTCCCAACACAAACTGGGAAGACTCGAACCCGAGCAAGAGATAACATCGGTATTCCCGCGTTATTCACGAACCTGCTGTCCGTGATTTCGGTTATCCGCGAATCGCATCTGGAACTCTACACAACGGCATCGAGGGAGAGAGAGAGAAAAAAAGCGACGAGAGATAAAGTGATGAGATAAAGTAATAGGATAAAGTGGTACAATAAAGTGATGAGAGAGAATGTGATGCGAGAAAGAGATGAGATAAAGTGCGAAAGATTATTTATGTATTTAGGAGTGGCCTGCGAGTCCCCGCTCTCCTTCGTGGCATCCCGCGGCCCAGCACTTGCCCCCAAAGTTTGCGTCGGCGGGATGAGAGCCGTTTCGTTTTTTGTTTCCGTGGGTTGCGTGGGCTTTCTTTTTCATCTTCCAATCGGGGAAGGGGGATGGGCGGTCTCGCCGGTCTTGGTGTGTGTGTGCCAGGCTAGGTGCATGCGGAGGGTGTGACCGCTCTGCCCGCCACCCCCCCATGCAGGTGAAGACCGAGATGGCCCAATGCCAGCAGATGCTGGAAAAAAAGACGGCGCAGCTGATGGCCACTCACTTGGGCATCCTCAGAGACTCGGTGCTGATGAGCCATGTCGACAGAGAGCACTGGGAGCAGCTGGAGCAGGTCGTGAAGGTGAGTTGTTGCTCGCGATTCGAGCGACTGTCCCTCTCATTGTGGCCTCGCTATCTCTCTTGCGATTGCGTCTGCACTTTGTTTACTCTCATGGCAGGCAATGTTAAGGACAAACTCCAAAGTACGTGTGTATACTTTTTGGTTCTTTCGGTAAAGTCACGTAGGTATAAAATAAATTAAATCACGACGTTACAGCAGCCCTTTTGCCCACTTCAGCAATTGTTTCTTGCTGTGGTTGTCCCACCTGATGACGGACGCTTGTGTTGTGCCCGAAACGTCGCGATATAATTTATTTTATTTTATACCTACGTCACTTTACCGAAAGAACCAAAGAGTATGGATCCCTGCAGTCAGGAAAACTTCAAATCTAGATTGTACATGTGTATGTTAAACTTCTTTCGCCAAAGCACGTAGCCAACCGTGCTAATCGGATGGTCAAGTGAAGTGAAGTCAATTTGATGGCGCTTTGAGTGGCACAGATCTACCACTCACAGCGCCATCATATTAATGTGTGTTCTATGCCAGTGCAAGGAAATGTGGTGTTGAGTTGTGACGTGAATGTAGCAATGGAGTTGAGTGTGCGGATTGCTTCGGGGAGATTGTTCCAGAGGTGTGGTGGTTGGTAGAGTGTTTAGGCTGAGGAATAAAGTGATTGGTTGTTTGGCTTGATCTGCATCACCTTTCTAATATAAGGTGGGGAGAATCCACCTCGAGTCTAATTCACTCTGCACGACAGCTCTAAATCTGGGGCAAAAAATGTCAGATCTGGCAACACCCAACGCTTTCGGGGTTGAGCATGGGTGCCTCGCCTGGTATGCAGAAGGTCGTGGGTTCCATCCAGACCCTGTCGCCTGCTCTATATTTGGAGTTTGCATGTTCACCCAGTGGTTGCCGTGGATTTTTCTGCGGGTCCTCCGGTTTTTTGCTCTACATTTAGAATCAACATCACGCATTCAGAGTATTTGGCCGCTATAAATTTCCACATGACGATAAGCCGCTTCGTTGAGCTATCGTTTGTGGCCAGGTCGCTTCTGAAAAAAGCTATATAGCTCAGTAGGCCTTCTTACTTTGTAAAAAAAAAACAGTCGAACAGTTTAGTTCTAGTCGTTTGAATCCACGCTGAAGACAAGACGCCTGTTTGCGCGCGAGCAGCAGTGCATGCAGCAGATGGTGATGGGAAGCAAGCGCGTGTCATACATCATGGAGTGGCTCGGCCTCGGATTCTCAGAGATCGGAGCTCAGCAACTCCCAGGCGTGCATGGAGGTGAGAGGCTACAAGGCAATGGGTTGTCACGTGGTCGTGACGGGCACTGCAAGATCCCACCGTGTCCATCCAGTGCTCGCCGAGCCCGCATTGTCTACCGGTTGCCAAACAAACACATTATCAGGTCGCGCTCATTACACACAAGGTGCTTGCCACAAATTAACCACAATAACTTGCTGATCTTGTCAAGGAGCATAAACCATCATTACGCAAACTCCGGTCATCCTCGCAGTGGTTTTTGGCGAGCCAAAGATGGTCACCGCATCGCACGCTTTCAGATGCACTCCTGTGGCTGTCTCAAACGCTCCTCGTTCCGATGTTAAGAAGCCACTGGAGCTCTGCACTTTTAAATAATGGAGATTGAAAACTCTTTTCTTTAAAACTGCTTTTTGTGTTAAGTTTGTTTTCCTTGCCCCGCACCTCCGATTTACACAGAGGTGCGGGCCCAGGCCTGTGGAGACCGGAGCGAGCATTGGTGGATCACACGCACGTGCATTTGTAAGAACTTTCTCCCTGCCCGCGAGGTCATCGTCTCCTGGCTTATGTGCCAGGGTACGGCGGCAATACAGCAAGTCGGTTGATTTCAATCCATACGCCGATCGGGTGTTCCGATTTCCTCCCACGTGAATAATCACTCATTGATGAAGTGAGCCCAATATCGCAACATAGGACGGCAGAGCTTGGGGAAGTTGTTGTTGGCGCCGATTTTTGGCTGCTGCCGTCCCACTTGTCTGTCTGTGGTTTCCCGTGTCTCTGAATCATTCTCTGTCTCTCTCGCTGAGACCGACAAGCAACTACGCGCGTTACAAATTCCTAACGACAACGATGACAAACGGCGACCTGACCTGTATCGGCACGACCTCGCCATGCACGCGCTGCGTCCAAGCAGGGGCACAGCCAGGACAAGATGAGGAGGAGCTGGAGGATTTGCTGGAGGAGCTGGAGGAGGAGCTGGAGGAGGAGCTGGAGGAGGAGCTGGTGGGGAACCGCATGATAGAGGAGGACCGCACACAGCACGAGAAGATTGCGGAGCAGCGCCGCGCCATGAACGAGCTCCACCGACAGTTCGTCGCCTTCAGCGTCGAGGACCGTGCGGCTGGAGAGGAGGGGGAGGGGGAGGAGGAGGGGGGCAGGTGGCAGGTGAGGGTTCCTGCCGCTCCGCACTGCCGCCACCTTAGTTTGTCAGCTCCCGCGGCTCTGTTTTGTTTCTGCAGCTCGTCCGTCTAAACTAAAACTCTTAAACTACCTTTTGTTTAAATATTGACTTAAAGCTTTAGTGACTGGAGGAATTAATATTCTTTGGGTCACGTACGTGACCGAATGACCCAAAGAATACCTTTTGTTTCACCAGGTAAGGCCCCACTGAACTATGTTGCTCTTTTTCAGAAGCGACTTGGCTCTCGCAAATGATAGCCCAATGGAGTTGCTTGTCACCGTGCAGAAATTTGCAGCAGCTAAATACTCTTGACGCACGTTGATTCTAAATGTCGAGGAAAAAACTAGAGGACCCGTAGAAAAATCCACGTGACCACCATGGAAATATACAGGCATCATGGTTGAGATCGAACCCACGACCGCCTGTATATCAGGCGAGGTAGTTCACATCGCGCCATTGCGGTGCCCCAGGTGTCCACACCTGCCTCTTATTCTGTCTGTACTGAACGTCACCATACGAGGAAGAATCCCTTTTGATTTCTCGCAGAGCGGTGCGACCCTTCTCGTTAAAGAACGACGCATGGAAGTGGCCATCACGGAGCTACATCTGAGGTCCCTTACTCCAATGATCTCTTGTCCGCACACAGTAGAGGGTGACACTTGCTCAGCACATGAGAGGGAGGTTCCTCGCATGACAGACAATTCCATATTTGAATTCTCAGAGTTAATAATATAATTAATAAGAATTAGCCGTAACCAAATTCTTTAGTGCAGTCATTTGTGACAGGGCTGAGACCAGGAACTCGCTCCACTTGTAAGTGTGTTGAACTTCTTTCACGCCATACGTGGCTAACCGCGGTAATTGGAGGTACGGGAGGACAACAAACTGAACACACAAAAAGCAGTTGATTTTATCTCCTGGTTATATAAAGGATACGGACACAGGGCTGGGTTTAAACACAAGCAGCTGCCTGGATTCGAACCCAGCAGACTCGTTGGTGCTGGCTCGGCACTCTGACTGCTAAGCCGCCCGGTCACTTCAAAGCGATTCTCATCCAGCGATCGGAAGGGATGAATGGGCCAAGTCTGGGCTGTGATGGCTACGCTGTACGTGTCTGCTGTGAACCAACACTGTAGAGGCAGTGAGGGTTGGTGGATCACAGCACATGCTGGGAGTGTAGAGTTGCCATGCCCTGGCTCGCCAGGAGAAGGCGGTGCAGCAAGTTAACTAATCGGGGGATAGAGCGTTGCCCCTCCCCCCCTCGCGCAACGCGTGGGTTTTCTCCGGTTTCCTAACAAACACAACCTCGTTAATAATCGGCTGAAAACATCCTAAAATAATAACCCCCAAAGTAGTGGCGGCGGCAGGACCCTTCTGAGGAGGGGTCCGCGACTCGGCGTGGCCCTCTCCGGATAAATCAGTGGTAACAAAAAAAATATAAATTCGACTTTTGACCCGAGACGTCGAGCCTGCAGCCTTCTGGCGGAGAGCCGAGCGCTCAAACGGAGGAACTCGTGATGGAGCAACCGGCGTCGCGTTCCTCCCCTGTGGTGTGCAGAGCACCATGAGCAAGCGGAACATGAAGAGGATGGTGACGAGCGAGCTGAAAAAGACGGCCTTCACGTCTGACGAGGAGGAGAAACAAGTCCAGAACGTCTGGCACCTGGCCATGGCAGAGCGGTGGCGTTTGTACCGGTACGAGACTGCCGGTGCTGTCTCCTTCGTTAAAACCATTTTTTCTTTCTTTAATCGTCTAAAAATTGGGAACACAACTCAAATGCGAAGGCACGATAAAGTGTCAGCTGCTTATTGATTTCACGGTGGCTCGCACACCATGTCAGACGTTCTGGCAGTGGTGGACCGTTGATCCAGCTTTGGGGAGCTGCAAACTCCACCTCGTCTCAGCCAATTGACGCATACAGGCGGATTGGCTGACACGCCCATATATGGACATGCCTATGATGAAGAGCTTCATAGCTCATCCGGATTCCTGATTGTGGATTCTGTGAGAAACTGGAATGCGACGAGGACGATTGCTGCGACCTCGCCGCCGCTTCTCGCGAGACCCGACCTGGTGGGAGCCCAGCACCGCCGCTTGTGAATCCCTCAGCGCGCGTTATCCAAGACCGGAAAACCAACAGTCTCTCAAGGCTATATGGAGGATCTTTGTCTTTGTATGTGTGTGTGTGCGCATGCCGTGCCGTGCAGGCTGTGGGTGACCAGGTACCAGACGAGCATCCGGGACACGATCGCGGACGAGGAGGACCGGTACCAGAGGCTGGCGGACCAACTGTCAGAGGTGCGGGACGAAGAGGACCACGGCATCCTGAAGGAGGCAACTGTCATCGGCATGACCACGACAGGCAAGGCCCCTCCGCACAACCGCATTCGCAAACTGTGATTCGCAACTTTCATCTTTATTCGTGTTTATGATCTCGTCAAGGAGCATAAACCATCGCGCAAACTCCGGTCATCTTCGCAGCGGCTTTTGGCTGGCCCTTCCGATATTCGGAAGCCACTGGAGCTATGCACTTTTAAATTATCTAGATTGAAAATTCATTTCTTTAAAACTGCTTTTTGTACACTATAGGAACCTCATTTGCCAGTAAAAATATGATAATTGGTTTTTTACCCTTCTATCTGGCAACAAAACTGACACCTTTTTACAAGGAGTCATGTTTGTATAGACCGCAATACCTGCAGTCATAATACAAACAAAAGACATAACTCTTGTTTGTGTAATAACAGCCATAGAGGGTTCACGTGGGGATTGGCTTGCCGGTCCTGCTTGTAGCCAATAAGGGTTGAGATAGGGACCATGGCCCATGCGTCATCACGACAGGTCATCAGGAGTGATTGGCCTAGCCATTCGGGGCCCCAGCTAATGGGGAGCCGGATGAGGGGCGTGGTCCCGGGATTGACAGGGAACCATCGAGAATGGTCGAAGCTGTCCATGAACGATTGGCTGGGGGAACCACGTGATGAAGGTATTAAGAGCGAGTGGAGGAGAACGATCGAGAGCAGACTGAAACTGACAAGAGCAGGGTCACGCGCGGACGGGGGCTGGGGTTGCCACGTGCGCGGTGGGGACTTAGTGCGTGGTCTGTCCTCTCTCCGTTGTCTGCCAGCAACGGAGAGTGAGTGAGCAAAGTGTATTGTGGAGTGGAAATAAAAGGACCGATTCCGAAGCCATCTCCTGAAGGATTATTACATTTGTATTATGACTGCAGGTATTGCGGTCTATACAAACATGACTCCTTGTAAAAAGGTGTCAGTTTTGTTGCCAGATAGAAGGGTAAAAAACCAATTATCGACTGCTTTTTGTGTTTGGTTTCTTGTCCTTGCCCCATACCTCTGATTAGCATGGTTGGCTACGTACGGTGCGAAAGAAGTTCAACAGACATACATGTATCGAAAGTTCAAGTTTAATGTTCAATTTTATTGTCACAGAACGCTTCACATAGATGGACGTATATCACATGACAGCAATCCCTCACCAATCACAGGGGGCTAGGTTCCTGGAAAATGCCGCGGTAGGCAAGTCAGCGATTGGTAAAGTAGAGGGCCTGTGGGAAATAGTGGATTAGGGGAACCACGGCCAAGGTCAGACTCGTCATAGCTTAACTAAGTTCCCTGTTTATTAACTAAACACTGAATAAAATTCAGTACAATAACATAAATAAACACGTTAACTTTACGTACCTTTACTATTAACGATGATGATGAAGATGACAATGAGATGATGGGGGAAGGGGGCTGTTTAGAAAGAGTAGAGGCTCAGCCCACGTGACACTCTCACCTTCACCACTCGCTGCACACTTCAGGTCCATGATTAAGGGCAAAATTAATCCTTTCCTGGAATCGGAAGAAAATTAAACTAACCTTATCGGTACAGTACTTCTTTGACGACGTCACACAATACAATGATGTCATGCTGGGATGCAATGATGTAATATACACGTCATGTGACTTCCTTAACACCGTGCTTACCTGTGGAAACTCAAATTTCCAGGCCGCAATTGGTACATGAAACTGCGGTTGGCGATGAATTCCTGTACATCAATAAGAATTTAAATTATGCATCGCAATAAAAGTTACATGACGATAAGCCACTTCGTTGAGCTATCATTTGTGATAAACAGGTTGCTTCTAAAAAGCTATATAGCTCAGCGGGCCTTACCTGCTTAAAGAAAAAATTGTTTATATTTGGCCACGGTGCGCTGTGATGCTACGCGAAATGGCGCAAGCACGCTGGCGACCTCCGGCGACATCCGGTGACCTCCGGCGCGTCGTCCGTGTCCCCCCCCAGGGGCCGCCAAGTTCCGGGGAATCCTGCAGAAGGTGCGGCCCAAGATCGTCATCGTGGAGGAAGCGGCCGAGGTCCTGGAAGCTCACATCATCACCACGCTGAGTAGCGCCTGCAAGCATCTCATCCTCATTGGGGATCATCAGCAGGTTTGTTGGCCACAAACACAAAGGAGACATCACAGCGATACACTCCGCTGCTCCTGAAGCGGTTATCTGGCTTGACCACCTGAATGTGAAATTGTAGTCGTTGCTCTGCATCTACATCAGCCGTATGGAAGAAGGAGGAGCAGGTTTGTTCGGAGCCTCCGTCTGTCCAACCAACTCCTGTATGTGGCCAGTTACCGTTGTCATCATTGTCATCTTCGTCATCGTCGCACGTCATCGCGGTTTTATCTTCGTCGTTTGATCACTATAATCACCATATTCGAGATCAATGTCATCACCATTATAGATCGAGCTTCACTATCATCGTCGTCGTCGTCACAGTAACCACTGTCCCTGTCTCTGGCTGTTGTTTTATTACACACCCTTGCGTTTGCCAGTGCTTTTGACCGATGCATACTGAACGCGTACATCATCAAGCGTATCCATCGTCACCCCACCGTTATCTCATCGTCAGCATCACCACCATTTTCACCATCGGCATTGCATTGCCAGGGGCGGTGCGGCTGTTGACTGGGTGGATTATCTGGGGTACACATTAAATGTGCTTGCGAAAACACAATTGTGTTCACACGTGCATTGATTCCACGTGAGGCACGTGTGCATGTGTGAATGTGTGTGTATATCGCGAGCGTGTGTGTGTATTGCGTATGTGTGTGCGTTTGTGTATCGTGTGCATGCATACATCGTGTGCGTGTGTATATTGCGCGTGTGCGAATATTGTGTTGCGCGCATGAGCCCGAGCGTGTATGTTGCGTGCATCGCGAGCGTTGCGTTGCTTCCCCCGCGTGTATTTGTGATGCCTGTTGTCCGGCCCCACCGGTAGCTGCGGCCGAGCGCCAGCGTGTACGAGCTTGCCAAGCACTACAACCTGGAGGTGTCGCTCTTCGAGCGCCTCGTCAAGAACAGCGTCCCCTTCGCCCGGCTTAGCATCCAAGTGAGCGCTGCGCCACACCCGGCCGCCGCACGCCGTTACGGCACTCTGAACTAAGACTAAACTAATTTTATTGTGCCAGGTCAGGCCCACTGAGCTGTATAGCTCTTTTTCAGAAGCGGCCCGGCTGTCACAAATGATGGCTTATCATGTGGAAATTTATAGCAGCCAGATAATGTGAAAGCCCGTTGCTTCTAAATGTGGAGTGAAAAACTGGAGGACCCAGAGAAAAAATACATGCCACCCACGGTGAGAGAGCCACACAAACTCCAAATATACAGTAGGCATCCGGGTCGGAATCGAACCCACGAACTCCTGCATACCAGGTGAGGCAGATAACATCTCGCCACTGTGAGAGCCACTCGCCTTCGTTGCCGCCTCCTTCACACGCTGGATTTGGAATCCAGAGGTCACCGGCGTGGCAATTGAAACAATGGCGCCAGTTCCGTAAATCCACCGCACCACGCACCAACCACCACCTCTGTCCACCGAGTTGAAGGAATTACCTCTCTGGCCTCTCTATGTGCTGGGCTATGGCCTGAAACGTCCCCATTTATATACTTTTATTTGTTAGGCCACAAACTGCGTTATTGACGAACGTGGCGAGGTTTGTTTTGTCAGATGGGGGCGTCGCAGTTAGTCAATCGGCAGGTTTCCTATCATGGTGGGGTAAAATGTGGGTACTCCCACCTCTTCCAAGACATCTGGGCAGTTTGTTAGAGTAGACCAAGATATCCTCTAGAGCTCCCTCCAGTGGAAGTGCTTCTGCCAGCAGTGGTGTGAGTGGGCAATTGCAGAGCTGCGCCCTTAACTCTTGCCTTCAACGTTTTCAGGGTTAGCACAGTGGGATATTATCACCCAGTAATCGTACAACGTTGGGGTGTGGTTTGGGGCGCGTGGTAGTTGAAAGCAATGTCGGACCAACATTACCACAACGTTGGCCCAACATTACCCCAATGTCGGCTCTACATTTCAGACGCGAGTGAGATTCAACCGAGAGAAAAGTGTCCTTGGCAAGGGATAGCTGTGCGTAACGAGACTCTGTATTTTCTGCACGCTCACGTACGCGCGCACACGCAGCACCGCATGCGGCCGGAGATCGCGAAGCTGCTGGTGCCGCACATTTACGATCGTCTGGAGAACCACCCGTCCGTCCTGGAGTACGAGAACGTGAAGGTGAGGGCCGTGCGCTGGGGGGAGAGACGCCCCAGGGCCCGCGCTCGAATCCGGAATGTAGATGAAGAGTCGATGAACAACAACGCGAGCTGGAATCTCCACCGTTGTTATAGAGGGGGTCGTCGCGGAGGAAGGAGCCGTGGTTGCGCTTTGCGAGCTCCACCGAACGTCTTGCGCCTCGAATCCACTGATGCCGGACGCGTTGAGAAGTGGAGACGGATTATGAGATGAAAGTAGAGATGGATTATGGGGAGATAAACGCGTCCATGGCTCGGGAGAGGCGTGCGTAGCAGGACCCTGTCGTGGTCATTTGAGCAGCACGTTTTGTTTGAATGAAAACTAAGAAGAGGTTTTTGCACTTTCTGCCAATAAAACAGGAGGCGTTCAGGTGTAAAAACACCAAATAGAAACCTTTTGCAAGGAATCAAGTATGCATTAACCACACGTACTTGTGACAAAACATGCCGAGAAACATTCTCTGATAATCTATGATGCATTGTCTTCGAAACTGACTGGCCTACATCAGAGACAACAGCCTACTTTATGGCCTAGTCTCGCCACCAGTGTCAGACCAGAGGACGCCAAAAGGCGAAGAGTCGGAGACATTGCCAGTGTCAGACCAGAGGATGCCAAAAGGCGAAGAGTCGGAGACATTGCAATGTCAGACAAGAAGACACCAAAAGGCGATGAGTCGGAGACATTGCCAGTGTCAGAGCATTTGTAGCTCGGGTCGAGCAGTTATATCTATGGGCCCCTTTTGCCAGTATCATGTTTTATGATCTTATCTACTTATAATCTAATGGGATTCATATAGTATTTTTAATCAGGCGCTTTACAGCAATTATACAATTGTACACAGCTATGATAATAATTTGAAAGGAAAAATGGGGTTATTGTAAGTGGTGGTGTAGTTTTGATGCAGTCAAACAAAAGGGATTGCTAAGGAGGGGTTGGGATAGGTCCTATTCGAAGTTGGGGGGGCATCGTTGGGAAGACAAAGGGGGGCGACAAGGGGCTCCAGCCCCCCCCCCCCTCCCCCACTTTGCCTTTTCTCCTTCGACTCCACTGGCTTCCCATTTACTATGAAACTATTAAACTTTTTTATTTTACCAGGTAAGGGCCTGCTGAGCTATGCACAGGGGGTCCCCGATATACGTTGGGGTTAGGGACCAGAAAGTTGCGACATATAACGAAACGACGAATCACGGGGAATTTTCCCCCATAGCAAAAGCAACCAAAATACGGACTGCACATGTACACTGCCTGCACTACACATAATGTACACACATTTATAACCAATTCTGAGTAAAAAAAAACACTTAATTGAAAACCATTTTTCTGAGTGTTTCAAAGCAGCCCTGTACACTTTAAATCGTTTTATGACATTTTAAAGCAATAACTCGAACAGAAAACCATTCTTAGTGTAAAAAAAGGCAAACTCTTAAACAGCATTTAAAAAAATTCCTTAACCTATCATTTTATACTCTTACCTTGAGGAGTGGATGAGTCGTGTTGAAGGGTTGCGACGATATTTTGCGATAAAGTCTGTGCCGATTAAAACGAGAACTCGTAGCTACGCACGCGAGAGAACACGATGGGACTGAGAAGATGGCGGCGCATGCGCGAAATCCGAGTTGCACAGTACCTCTACACCCCCCACCCCTCAGAGCCGAGTTAAGCCGTATACACACACAGCCAGTTACCGCATACACACACGGCCAGTTACCGCGTGTGTGTGGTCTTGCTCGGCTGCACTGCAGTCTCGAATGACGTCACGAAAACTTGGCCTGTGTCGTCGCTCAGGCTCGATCGTCTCATAACGGTGGCACTTCGGTTTTCCGGTGGGTGGCTGTGGCCATCTCCATTCGTTTTGCGTCCATCGCTAACGTTGCTGATGCTGTTGAGAATAAGAATATTGTATTTATACTGGAGGAATCTGATCAGTTCTAAAGCTCTTTTTTCACAGATGTCCTGTAAGGGACATTGGGCCAGAATTGTATAACAAACAATGCAAAAACACGCCATGAGTGCAAAGTATAGGAAAGGTACACAAATCACTTTAAATTTATGCAGAAAAGTAATCAAAATAATGTATTGGCAGGGCGTCGCCACGAACCTGTACTTCGTGCAGCACTCTCACGCGGAGGTGGAGGTAAAGGACACCAAGAGCCGGCAGAACCTGCACGAGGCAGACTTCGTGGTCGCGCTCTGCAAGCACCTTCTGCTGCAGGGCTACGCGCAGGAGCGCATCACCGTGCTCACCACCTACACGGGCCAGCTGCTGGCGCTGCGCAAGCGCTTGCCGCGCGATCGCTACGGCGGCGTGCGCGTGTGCGTCGTGGACAAGTACCAGGGCGAGGAGAACGACCTGGTGCTGTTGTCCCTCGTGCGCAGCAACGCCCGGGGCCAGACGGGCTTCCTAAACATCGACAACCGCGTGTGCGTGGCGCTGTCGCGCGCGCGCATCGGCTTCTTCATCGTGGGCGACGCAAAGATGCTATCGGCGGTGCCCCTCTGGAAACGCGTGATCGGCGAGCTGCACGCCGGCGGGCGCATCGGCCCTGCGCTCAGGCTGCGCTGCCAAAACCACCCGGAGCGCGAGACGGCGGTGGTGACCGCCAAGGACTTTGCACGGGTACCCGAGGGTGGATGCGAGCTGCTGTGCGAGTTCCGGCTGGACTGCGGGCACGTGTGCACACGCAGCTGCCACACGGAGGACCCCGAGCACAAGAAGTTAAAGTGCCAGAAGCCGTGCAGCCGCACGATCTGCGAGCTCGGGCACCGGTGCCGCAAGGTTTGCCACAAACGGTGCGGGAAGTGCACCGAGCCCGTGGCCAAGACGATGGCGGCGTGCGGGCATGAGCAGATGGTGCCGTGTCACGTGGACGCAGCGAGCTTCTCCTGCCTGGTGCCGTGCCCGAAGCCGCAGGCGTGCGGCCACGCATGCCCCCGTCCCTGCGGCCAGGATTGCCCAGCCTCGTGCACGGTGCTGGTGAGAGAGAGGCAGGCGTGCGGGCACGAGTGTAAGGTGCCGTGCGGCCGCAGACACGAGCCTAGGCCGTGCCACGTGCGCTGCCAGACGGCGCTGGCGTGTGGCCACGCGTGCCATGGGAACTGCCAGAGGTGCAAGAACGGGCGGTGGCATGCAGCGTGCGGGGAAGCGTGCGAGCGCTCGCTGCCCTGCTCGCACCAGTGCACCGCGCCGTGCGCGGCGCGTGGCTGCCCCCCGTGCGCGCAGCGCTGCCGTAACCGCTGCGTGCACAGCGCGTGCGCGCGGCCATGCGGCCAGCCGTGCATGCCGTGTGCCGAGCCGTGCGAGTGGCGCTGCGGGCACTACATTTGCCGGCGACTGTGCTACGAGGAGTGCGACCGCCCGCGCTGCGACAAGCCTTGCCGCCGCCGCCACCTGCCGTGCGGCCACGCGTGCGTGGGCTACTGCGGGGAGCCGTGCCCCTCCAAGTGCCGCATTTGCCACGCCGCCGAGGTCACCGAGATCTTCTTCGGGAACGAGGATGAGCCGTCCGCGCGCTTCGTCTTGCTGGAGGACTGTGAGCACCTCATCGAGGGCACGGGACTCGACCGGTGGATGGAGACGAGCGAGGACGGCGGCGGCGGCGGGGGCGCGGGCGACGGCGGAGAGACGCCCGTTGTCGTGAAGCTCAAGGAGTGCCCCAAGTGCAAGACACCGATCCGGCGGAACCTGCGCTACGGCAACATCATCAAGCGCACGCTCGGGGACATCGAGGCCGTGAAGCGCAAGCTGTGGGGAAGCGACGAGGAGATTGCGCAGGCGAAGAACCGCGTGCGGGAGATCCTCGCGAAGGTGAACCCCAAATCGCTGCCCGCGTCGCCGCTGCGCGCGATGCTCGACCTCCTCACGGACAGGACGACGGTATCCGAGTGGAATATCCCAACGGATTTTCTGAGTGCGCTGCTGGCGGGAGAGCTAAACCTCCTGCAGGTGAACACTCTGGAGAACAAAGCCATGCTACTGGCGGACATCGCCAAGCTGAGGCCGGAGCTGTCGAAGATCAGTACGGAGAGGAAGGAGGTAGTCAAGGAGGCCCTCGACAAGCTGGTGGAGTGGATGTGCGAGCAGCAGACGGCCGGGCTGACGGAGCAGCAGCTGCAGGACCTGCGGACGGAGACGCTGCGTCTGAGCTTCCTCATCAAGGTGCAGGCGGGCATGAGCGTCGCCAGTAGCATGGCCAAGGTGTCCGACGCAGCAACTGCGATCAGCGAAGAGATCATGAAAAGTGAGCGTGTTTCCAACTCAATTGTTATAATCGTCCTTTGTTGTTGTCATCGCCATCATCATCACCTTCTCTTACTGTCATCAAAAAGAGCTAATCACATGTTTGGTTTTGCGAGTTAATTTGGCTACATTCCAGCTCTGCGAATGAAATGCAGAGCTAACCATGTGTTGTGGTGATGTCTGACGCTTTGCTCCGCGTGCCGGGAGCTTCTTCACTTCAGTTGTCGATGAAGTTCCCAGCATGTCGGACCAATATATTTTGACTATATTTTTTATTTCACCAGGTAAACCCGACTGAGCTCTATAGCTCTTTTTCCGAAGCGACCTGGCCATCACAAATTATACCTCAACGAAGTGGCTTATCGCGTGGAAATGTATAGCAGCCAAATAATCTACACGCATGCTGATTCTAAATGCAGAAGGAAATACCGGAGGACCCCGGAGATATGTCATACAGCACAACCGCGAACGCCTACGTGAGCGATCTAACCGGAGTGCCCGATCATTCCATCCCTCTGCTGTGCGCACGCCTAGCTCTCACGAACAAGCGGAGGTTCGGGCCCGAGCAGGAGAAGGAGGTGCGCCGGCTCGCCGAGAGCCTCCAGGAGGAGCTTCCCAAGAGCGGCCTCGGCATCTCGGACTCGGAGCGCGCGTCCATCGTGAAGGCCATCGGCCTGAAGCCAGGCCACTGGTACAAGTGCCCCCGCGGCCACGTGTACGCTATCGGCGAGTGCGGCGGCGCCATGCAGAAAGGAACGTGCCCCGAGTGCGGCGAGCAAATTGGCGGGGAGCACCACAGCCTGCAGGCCGGCAACGCGGTCGCCACAGAGATGGATGGCGCGCGGCACGCCGCCTGGTCAAACACCGCCAACAACATGTTCAACTACGACCAGCTGCCCGATTTTCTGTGACGCGTCACGGGCCCAGGAACTGCGGTGTAGAGCCGGCGTACGGGAGGTAGGGGGGTCGGGTAAACTCGCCGATGTGTGTTCGTTGTGGTCGTACAGCGTACAGCGTAAAGGCCGTAATTAAAATGTATTTTGGTGGGAACACATCCCCCCCAATATTCAAATATGCTAAAAATATCCCCCCCAATATATTGAAGCCGATGCTCGACTGCTGTGGGTAGGTACAATCAATGTCAAACACTGTACTGTCTCTCCATTTCATTCCTTTAAAATGTATTAAAAAGTGGAAAACTAGAATGTAATGAGTGTTACGTAGGCTACATCACTATCGAGTGGAAACAAACGTTTTTAGTGAAAACGGGCCAATTTCCGATTGCCAATCAACCATCACTAATGTCAGCTATCATAGCTAAGTAAATTACTTAGAAAGTTAATTAGCCACACATTCACCCAGCGACCAACAATGGCGCTCACGGGCGTATTCAACTAACGTTAATGTCTTTATTACGCTATATTTGTCAGAAAGCCCACGTGAAGTTGGAGTAAAGTGTCAATCATTTATGTTTCGCTGCATGTGTAATATACATTTGTAGACAGTAGCTTTCATTTATTGCATATTCGTATAGTATAGTGTATAGCTGTACTTGCTTATGTGTTTCTTTGATTAAAGTGCAAGCAGTTTTATAACATTCAGCTTCCATTCACAGTGAGTGTCATCATGAGCAATTGGAAGGGTGGCAGTGACATTCGTCAGTTTTTGGGCTGCTTCAGAAAAGAAGTAAGTTGAGAGCAGTGAGAAAATGAGTACCAGTCAGATTATAGTGGGTTTGACTGAAGTGCACGCTCAACTTGGAGGCAACACTTTATTAATGCATAACAACCAACTGGAGCATTATACGCAGGGTGGTGATCACCGTTCCTAATCTCACTAACACTCAGGGAATACTACACAGCATGACCCGGGCAGGTAACGGGCTGCCGGCTCTAAAGAAAGTTATCTCTGGTGTGGACCAATCCGTTTCAAAGACAATGCATAAATTATCAGAGTATTGTTTTTTGTTTGCATTTGACTGCAAGTATTGTAGTTAATGTAAGCATGATTCCTTGCAAAAGGTGTCAGTTTTGTTGCCAGAAAAAAGGGGAAAAATCCGATTAGTATATTTTGGTACTGGCAAAGGAGGTCCCATGATGTAAACCACTTTGTTGGGCTATTATTTGTTGCCAAGTTGCTTCTGAAAAAGAGCTACATAGCTCGGTGTGCCTTATCTGATAAAATACAAATAATTTAGTTTAGTTTTATATTTTAAAAAGGATCTTTCACAAGTGGCGTTATTATTTGTCACCTGTGATAAATTATAACACATTTTACGTGTTTGTAAAACTGTGCTTTATCAATGAAGTGTTGCTTGCCTAGTGTTTAAAATGCACATTTTATGACGTTAAGAAAAAGGGCTTGTTGGCATGCGGGAGTGTGGTGTTGTTAATCTCACACTTTCTGTGCTGTGTTGAGGGAAATGGTATCATGGCTACAGAGGACTGGAATAGCAAAACAGCCAAAAAATGTGAAATAACTGAAAAGTACATGGCCAGCTGCTTCAGAGGGTGCCTTAAAGACCCCTTGGTGGTGTTTTTGTTCGGAACAGAGTCAGGCCATGCGTAATGGGCACATTTTTACAAATTTAGCTGCACATTTACGTTATTTGGTGAAACCGCAGAGCAACATCACCCCCCGTACTGGCAAACTTTACCCATCCGTAAAACGTGGGCGCCTTCGTGGTGGCTATGCAAATGGCGCAGATGCCGATGACGAATGTACGCGCTGTTATATTGCATTATTTTGCAGTAACTCGACCAGCGATGGTACAGGGGTCTGTAACCAAAATAATAAGGGCAATTTTTTTCCCAATTTGGTAAAAAAAAAAACTAAATATTTCAAGAGCCGCACAGCAGTCCTTGAAGAACCGCATGCGGCTCCGGAGTTGCAGGTTGCCGACCCCTGAGCTCGCACTTGTTCAAAGCAAATTGACGTCAGTGCCTTCGGAGATGTTGCGCTTTTTGGGGTTATATTATTCCATTGTTTGCTAAAAAAATTTAACCCCGTAGGTTTTCGTAGCTGATTTTAATCCCAAATGCTTTTCCGGGTTGTTTTTTTCCGGACGGGTCTGCGTGTCGAGGAATTTCTTCTGTTAAAGCTTCCGCCATGCACTACTGTGCAAACGCAACACACAGACCAACCGGGAAATCCACAGTTCGCGAACGGGTTTAATAAATTTCGATTTAAAGCTTTCGTGACTGCAGGGATTCATCTTCTTGGTTCTTTCGGTAAAGTCACGTAGAAGGGAATAAAATAATAAAAATAAAACTAAAACATAATAAAATCAAATATTATATTATATTATTTTATTATGTTTTATTTTTATTATTTTATTACTTCCCTTCTACGTGACTTTACCGAAAGAACCAAGAAGGGTTTAATAAAATTGTTAAATCTCACATTGAGCCTATTAGTGTCACTTAATATATGCATACTGTATGTGCACCGTATACTATAACTATGCATGTATGTTGAACCTCTTTTCGTACCGTACGTAGCCAACTGTGCTGATCAGAGGTGCGGGGGAAGGACAATAAAATAAACACTAAAAGCAGTTCCAAAAAGTGTAGTTTTCCATCTAGATTTAAAAGTGCATAGTTCCAATGACTTCCTAATGTCGGAAGGAAGACCATTCCAGACAGCCACAGGAGCGCATCTGAAAGTGCACGATGTCGTGATCTTTTTGTTCGATGGTGACCACACTCGAGTCTTTTGTTCAAAAGAAGTGCCACTCCAAGTTGTTTGGCAGTTTCCTGCCCCGAGTGGGGAACTGTCCACCCCTCATGATGACTATAGAGCCAGAACCGGTCCACCGGGCCTCCTGTATTCCACAGTGAGCCAGGCGGTACCGGTCCATCTCCCAACAGAGGAGTGGCAGCCTCTCTTAAGCAACGAGAGTCGGAAGGGGTTCAGTCTGGCCCTGCCAGATGGAGTTTGACCAGAAGGTGTCTTAAATGCCTGTCCCCTGAGGTCTCCAGCACGAGATTATGTCGATGTTTCTACCGTGCTGCTTTGTAGAAGTGCCAGGTCGAGGGGTTACCAGCCCTTTGCACACTAACCTAGCTATACACACAACCCCCCACACACACAGCTTGCAACACTTACACAAACAGCCTGTATCGCCAAGTATCAAGGCCTACACGCAACCTGTATCATAGACACAGCCACTGTACGCCCTTTATTACGCCAAGCTATACAAACCGTACACCACGCTACTACACACTATACAGTCACACTTGGCTGTACCGCACAATACTGTACACAGTGCAATACATTAAAAACACAGAAATATACAGACACGAACACGCATACGTACACATACAGACACGAGGACACAACACGAGAATACATATGGACGTGCTGGCGATACTGCACACTGACGCAGCTTCACAAACCGGTTCTCATAAAAGTCTAAAATAACAAAAAATATAAATCTGTTTTGTCAGTCTTTAATCGACCCTGTCGCTAAGTTTGAGTCTACTGAGGTAAATATTGATTGGTGGTTTGTTTTGGGTCCGGGGCAGGCAATTTTTTTTATCGATCGTCCTCAGGACTGGGTTGCTGCCAAAACGCAGGCCAAGCGGCAACAAGTCGCCACTGTGTCCAGGGCCTACGGAAAACTTAAAGGGCCTTCGAAAAAAATGTTGGCCGTGCTTTAAGGTGTTGTTTGGATGATTTTTGTTTAAGCAAGATACTTTCTTGAACAAATATATATAGCAAGTGTAGTGGGTTCCACGGAGACTGGAGACGCCGTCTTAGAGGCAACACGGTTTATTTATAAACTTTAATAACAAGACTCCCCTTAACTCCCACTATCTATGGCTAGCGTGGCCTCACACTGGGTTAACCGGGCCCTGAGCCCTCCGGCTATCTGTGCCCGAACTGACCCGACCCAGCCAAGGTACGGGTCTTGACCACTGGTCTGCGCTCGGCCCCGGCCCTTACAAGGACGTCGGGTCCCAGGGTCCGAGCTAGGCTGGTCTTCTTTCTTCGTCTTCAGAACACTGCCCCGAGTTGTGCTTGAGGTGCCCCTTTTATCTACCTCCCGGGGACTCCCCGCCCCCGGTACCGCCCCCTCTCTGGAACCTTCCAGGGGACTCTGGAAGAACCCCCCAACCCCTCACCTGGGGTCTGGGCGGGGGGAGAACCCGCCCCCGCAATGGTCTGGCTCTCCCTGACCTTCCCCAGCTCAGGGTGGCACCCCCTATGGGCCTGTGCCCGCAACTGCAGGTAAGTGTATATACGGACGGGATACGATGTGCATTTCCGACGCTACACAAGGATGAGCACAGTGTATGTCTATACAAAGAGGCAGTCATGTCAATGTTTTTTTTGTTCATAAGATGAGAGAAATTAACGCCGGAGATGAACTTTTAGAGATTCTTTCATTGGAAAATGATCAATAACATCTTTAAAAAAAATTTCGCACAATCTCATTCTCAATAGAGAGCGGTGCAAGGGAAGACAAGCGGCGGCGTTGTTGTTGTGCTACGCGTGAACCAAGCGAGTGGCATAGACGGTAGTCGTGACATGGGCAGCAGTAGCAGCTGTCGAAAGTTATCACTGAAGGCCTACGAAAGAAAAGTGCCCAGGGCCTACAAGAACCTTAATCCGGCCCTGGCTATACGACAACAGACTGTGAAGCTTCGTGTTCAGCCGCTCATAACACATTCCTGCGCAGGGTTGCTCGGTCAATGGCTAGGGTCAACGGCGGCGACTGTGAGGGCGGGCACAAGCCGGCGTGAGTAGGTTAAACGTTGAGTTTTATAAGGGCACCACGGGGTGACCAGCCCCACCCCACCCACCCCCACCCAGCCCCTCCCCACCCAGCCCTTCCCCACCCTCTCCTCCCCACCCAGCCCTTCCCCACCCTCCCCTCCCCACCCAGCCCCACCCTCCCCACCCAGCCCCTCCCTGCACGACGGACGGACACAATAATCCCCTGTGGGCTGGTGTAACCAGGAGGTTCTTACCAGTATAAACGTTCGTCTTCCAACTGCTTTAACATCACGAGAACTGATTTTGAAGCACCACCACCTCCACTCCGCAAGAGTTTCTGACCGCGGTTGCGAATCACGATAAACTAAATAATTTCGGATTTTTTTTGTGTACCAGTGTACTGCTGCTAATACTTTCACGTGCTGCACACAGACGCACGTGCTGGCTCACAGACGGAAGCAAACCACGGAGAAAGGGGCCGTCCATAAATGACGTCACGCACCTAGGGGGGGGGGGGTCAGACATTTTTGACGATGTGTGACGAAGGGGTTGAGAAATGTGACGTCACATCAAAATGCGCAACTTTAAATAAATATAGACAACACGTTCTACTTAATTAAATATAATTTTTGATAAATGTTTTCTCCTACAACATCAGAGTGCAGCGCCACAATAAATACGCACTACAATAACAATAGTTTAAAGCGATTTGAAGCATGTTTTATATTTTGGGGGGGGGGGGGGCAGAGCTTTGTGACGTCATATTTGAGGGGGGGGTCTGACTTTTTGTGACGCCGTGCGACGAGGGGGGGGTCAAAAATCGTCCAAAATCGCGTGACGTAATTTATGGACGGCCCCTAAGGGGTTGACAGCTATGATACACTATAACAAAAACAAACGCATCGCTGTCGTTAAAACCACGGTGGCTTCAAAAAAGGGGGGGGGATACATAAGAAACGACGTTTCGGGCAATGGCCCTTCTTCACAGCGCGTGTCCATAACAACGCCATCGTCTGGCTCACGACCCCCCGCCCACGCGCGAGGCGATCGCGCCCATTGGGTGGCCACGTGCGTGGGCGGAGTCTCCGTGCAGGTCGCGGCGCCGCGTTAAATAAAACCCCCTGCGACAGCAGCAGCAGCAACATCGGCGATAGCAGCAGCAACATCGGCGATAGCAGCAGCAACATCGGCGATAGCAGCAGCAACATCGGCGATAGCAGCAACAACATCGGCGACAGCAGTAGCAACAGCGGCGACATCAGCAGCAACAACAGCAGCATTAACATCATCAGTAGCAGCAACAACAACATCAGTAGCAGCAACAACAACAACATCAGCAGCAGCAACAACAACAACATCAGCGGCAGCAAGGAGTCCGCTCGTCGCCCTCGCCCGCGCCCGCCATGGCTTCTTCCCCCCTCCTGCTGCTGCGGGCCTCGCTCGCCAGGCGAGGCGCGCCTCTGTTGTCAAGGCAACAGGTACAAGGCCCAACCCGACGTCTCCCGCCGTCGCTCGCAACTCATTGATATGCTAATTTTTTCTCAATCAATGAGTGGTCTGTTGACCACTCATTGATATGCTAATTTTTTCTCTAACCCCCCTCTCTCTGCCTCCGCCCCCCCCTCTGTCTATTTAAGGCCACCCCACAGAGACGATCACCCCTCTCTGTTACCTGTGTTGCTCTCGCTATGTATCTTGGTGATATCTGTCTGCTAATATGTCTGTCTATAGTTTTCTGGTTAGATATTATGTCGCTATTTCATTATACCTGATGATTGCTTGTGTTGCAATCGAAACGTCGTATTCTATTATTTAATTTAATTTATTATTTTATCTTTAGACGTGACTTAACCGAAAGAACCAAATAATAATTCCTGCAATCACGAAAGTTAAAATTAACCTTCACTGCCTGCAGCCTTGCACCCCTTGGGTTGTCAATCGGTAAAGCATGTATCATGTTAATGCGTACATGGGGTTTGATAAAACAAAGTAGTAGTACTTACGTGCCTCATTTATGTTTTAGATTATTTACCTTCTAAAAAAATCTGCCCAAGGGCATCTCGCACTCCCAAAGGGGTGCGTGCCACCCCAGGTAAACAACCACAGTCCTAGAGGATCAGCAAGGGTTGCCGGTCCCTACCACGGGAATGTGGAATTTCCACCCCTGAATGAGGGCTGCCAGTGGAGATGAACACCTTCCCAAGTTTGAGCCGAGACATTGCGATTTCATTTGGCCGGATTGCCCTCACTTGGGTTCGAATGTTGCCCGAATGTTTTTGTTTGAGAAATTGTAAAGTGAACGTTAATTGTTGTGTCCCCAACTACATCCGTTCGTTGCAATGGGAACAAATGAACTTTATGGCGGGACCCTGGGGTTCCGAATAAACGGAAGTCTAAATCGTAATTTATTTATTTTTAGCGACTCCGTCCCTCCGCGCACATAAACGGCTCGACCCGCCTGGCGCGGATCATTCTGTTGTGTCGTGTCCAAGCGCAGCAGCGAGGACGAATGCGCAGAAGAGCTGAACAAGCGAATGCACTCCATGCTCAGGTACGGGCAGGATCATAAGTCTTGTTCAAAGCTGCTCAAACTGCCTACATGAGTTGAAAGGGTAAACACCTATTACTATATTTTGCCATTGGTAAAGGAGGTCTCAGTGTAAATGCTTACCCCGAGCTCTCAATACTCTGATAGTGCATTGTCTTTGAGTTGTACGCCCTTTGGCGTCATCTGGTCCAACACCAATGGAGACTAGGCTCTAAGAAAAGCTGTCTCGGGTGTGGACCAATCAACTTCAAGGACAGTGCATATCATGATCATCATCAGAGTTGTTTATTTTTGTTTGCATTTTGACTGCTTTTGTTGTGGTTATTGCAAACATGATGCCTTGTATAAATGTGTCAGTTGTTGTACCAGTTGAAAGGGTAAAAACCTATTACTACTGCCTACATGACTTAAGTCCTTTATTTGTCACCACGGTATGCATAATACGGTGAAACTGCTCTCTTATCTTCATTATTATTTGTAACCTACCAATGTCTGCAGCCAGAATCAATCGATGACAAGCCTATTACCTGCAGAACAGATGAGATGCGTTGCACCGTTAAGTCCTCCTGTTTGATAATACTTCTCTTGTCCGTATACATCTGTACAGATTTTTTTTTGCGGTTAAGCCATAGTCCCCACATACAGCTCGTATCAATGCGGATAAGAGGAGCGGTGACCAGAGGCGTAGCTTGGATATTTTGCGCCCGGGGACGAACAATAAAATTGGCGCCCCCCTCCCCCCCGTTTAATCACATTTTACTCTTACATCGAATAAGGAATAACAATTTAAATTTTAATGAAACATTGTATTTAAAGAAGCAAATGTATAGAAATTATATTACATGGCTCACTCAGTCACTGTCGTAGACTGGTTGACATAGTCTACAAAAGATACATTTTTCTTGATTTCACTGTCGCAAACTGGTCAATCACGTAATCAAAATCTGTTTTTTCCAATGTTTCTCTTTCAGCACGCAAATACGACAAAATGAGTTTAAATTTTCTGAACGACCGCTCACAGCTTGCAATTGAAACTGCTATTAATAAAATTTGCAGTGAAATTCGCAAATTCGGAAATATGTCGTCTCCATAAAACACAATAAAACCAAGAAGATCCAAAGGAGTTTCTGGTAGAACTTCATTCCGGTTACTGAGCAGCATTTTGCAATCTCCAATTTCTGTGAAAAGTTCGTGGCCATTGATGTCGGTGTCATAGAAATTTCCAAAATCTGTGCAATTTCGACGAATTGCATCGACATCTGTGTCGGATAGAAGAGTTTTGACGTCCAGCAGAAATCCAAATTTTGTGTTCAAGTCTTTTAGTCGTAAAAACCGTGTTGACATCTCCTGTTGAAGTCGATAAAATACGCTCTTCATAACGCGTCGTAGTTTCCGCCACCAAAAAACAGGCCAGTGACTAAGGCTGAAAGACTGCGCCTGTCTGTTGTTTGGGACGTTCTTCCATGTAAGTTCTTAATAGGCGCGCGTACCAAAATGTAATTACATGACATGTAGGCTGTGTGTGGCGGGATATATAAACTTTTAGGTTGAGGTGTAGATTTGTGCAGTAATTTCAGGCTGCCGCGCCCGCCGCAATAAGTTATAATGTAACGTTGTAAGCCTCATTTTGGCGCTCCTTTACCTTGGCGCCCGGAGACATATGTACCCCCCTGCCCCCCCCTAGCTACGCCTCTGGCGGTGACCCACTACTCTGTAGAGTAACATTGGTATAAACGCTTGTTACAATATGAACAGCGCATTGAAAACGCTTACTATTTTATGTATTGTTTACAAAGTGTGTTCACGAATCCACACTGAGAAACACGATGATTGACAGAGGGTTGTATAAAAAATGTCGATAGTGTATTTAAATAGAGGTACTGCAGGTAAGTAGTTTCAGTTTTAAAGGCATAGTTTAACAAGACAACACTTTCCACCATCCTTCAAACCCATTGGTGAAAAAATTAACCCGTAAAAACAAAGTTTTTCACTATAAATCCTTTATATGCGTGGCATCGGTTTTATTTTATTATTCATTTCTGTTTTTCTTGAGTAAGAGTTTCATTTTGATCACATTGGTATTTTAAATTAAATATGAAAAAAAAAAATTCCTAAAAAGTGGAAAATTTTGGAACAAAAAATTTCACGAAAATAAATTGTCACGCACAACGAGCCTGTGTGCAAAATGTCAGCTCGATTGGATCACGGGAAGTGGGTTAAAAAACGACCGAAAGATTTGCACAGTCGTAAGCGCGCAAGCAAGCAAGTGAAGTTAATATAAAGGATTTAAAAAGAGCAAAGTTTTTGTGTACATTATAATATAATATTTATACCAGAGCCGGGGGCTTATGGGACCCTGGGTTCCTGCCATAATGTTCAAATGGTGAGTTGATACATTGACATTTCACCGACTTTGAAACGGAGGCTTGTTCACGCTGACCTAAATACCTAACAACCTGTTATAGGAAGAAAACAACAGTTACCACGATTGCAGGTATAAATGATGCCCTTCAAGTGGGTTTTGTCTTATAATGTTTGGACTTTTGAGAGGAAACAGGGTACAAGGGGCAGCTGCTCCCTCCACCCTCCTCCAAAACAAATCTTTGAGAGTCATTTGCAATTTGCTGAGCCAAGTGGAACCAGAAGCATATTTATTTTATTTTAAACCTACGTGACTTTACCGAAATAACCAAAGAGTGGATTCCTGCAGTCACGAAAGCTTCAAATCTAGACAGAACCGTACCATAAAACAACTCTGGCCTCACAAGGCATCTGACTCTGGGCCTAGCAGGGCCAAGAGCAGGGTCAATCATGTTTGCCAAACCAGTACACTTACGTGTGACATCAGGGGCGGCATGTGTTCTGAAATATATAACGAGTAATCTGATGCCTCCATGAGCCACACATGGCAAAGCCGGGTCGGCACAGCCCCGGCTCGTCTCGCTTGTACAGCGGAAAAGGACATATGAGCGACCGCGCGCGGGTCGTTGCTGCCATCACGCGGCATGTTGGCAAAGCCGCACCGATCCCTCCATTGTGTCCTCAGGGCTTGGTCGAGCCGCGGAGACGCGCAAGCGATGACAAGTCGAGGCCTCACGCCTCTCACTTCCTGGCGCAGGCAGCGCCCATGCTGCCCCCTGGAACCTTCGCCGGCAAAGTAGCGTTTGTGACGGGTGGTGGCACGGGGCTGGGCCGGGGCATGGTGTCCATGCTGTCTGCCCTTGGAGCTCAGTGCGTCATCGCCAGCAGGTGGTCGCCTTCACCACCGTCCGTCCGTCCTTGAATACGCCTCTGACTAACGCTGCCTTTTCTTGCGGAAATTTAAGTCGTAGTCTTGAGTGAAAGTGGCTCACTGCTCACATGAGCATTGAGCAACAATCATCTTATTCGTAGCTCTTGAACCGGTGGTGGAATGTCTGCATTTCCATGGCAAGAGCCATCATCTCCGTCGGGTGACTGTTGACTTCCCAAAGATCGTACTTATTTTATCTACTCTAAATGGATGGTGAGCCAAGTCAGAATCAGAATATTTATTTCGACTAGAAGAATAAAATGAGCTATCAAACTCTCTTCCACAGATGTCCAGTCGGGGCGAGTCAGAAAGTTACAACTGCAAACAATACAAAAACAGATGGCAGTGCAAAGTATAGGAAAGCTAAGCAAGTCACAAAGTTTATAAGTACAATTTAAAGCTTTAGTGACTGCAGGGATTCATCTTCTTGGTTCTTTCGGTAAAGTCACGTAGAAGGGAAATAATAAAATAATAAAAATAACACATAATAAAATAATACAATTCTCACGACGTTTCGGCCACAACGCAAGCAGCCGTCCTTGGGTGAAGAACAGGTCTTTCCGACAGACAGTCTTTCCGACAGACCTGTTCTTCACCTGAGGACAGCTGCTTGCGTTGTGGCCGAAACGTCGTGAGAATTGTATTATTTTATTGTGTTTTATTATTTTATTATCTCCCTTCTACGTGACTTTACCGAAAGAACCAAGAAGATTTATAAGTACAATTGCATAAGTACATACATTCCTGCCGATGTTTCAACACCAAATGCAATCTTGCAAACCTTGACTAGGATTTGAACTCGCGTCCCTTCCATTTTGACTTAAACACTCTTGACTGCAGCGTCGCCCGGATGTGATGGATAACCTACTAGCTGTACTATACGGTCCCCTAGAGTGCTGCTTTGTTTTTTGTACCCAGGAAACTGGACGTTCTGCAGCAGACGGCAGCAGAGATCACGGCCGAGACGGGAAACAAGGTGCTCGACAAATGAGTCCTCTACACACCACAATGAAATGTGATGGGTGATCAGCCATCCTTGAGAATGAGATGTGTGTTTCTACAGGACTAGTGATATTAGTGCTATTGTAATATATTACAACAATGTAACATTCTGTAATGACAGTTTTATTTTAAAATGCATTTAGAGTAGACATTTCCACATGATAAGCCACTTTATTGAGCTATAATTTGTGGCCAGGTTGCTTCTGAAAAAACATCTTTATAGCTCAGTGGGACTTAGTAAAATAAAAAGTTTCTTTTATTCATAATCAACGTTTTTATTATCACCAATTTGCTGAATGTCTCCAACTATGCGTTTTTGGTCTGTTATAATTGTGTTTGTGGTGGTTACGATTCAAGATTGTGGTGCACATCGTGGTGCGCTGGTGGTCGCGCTATCTGTGCTTGTGGGGGTGCTTGTGCTGATCGTACTCGTGATTATGGTAATGTGGTGGTGCTGCAAGTGGTAGTGCTAATCGTGCTGGTTCTGGTGATGGCGATGGTACTCGGTGTGGTTCTAACAGTGGTAGTGATGGTTCTAAAGATGCTCCCGGCGCTTGTGCTGTATATCAGTGTTACTTCATGGTCATGGTATTTGTGGGAGTGATGGTACTCCTGCTAAGTAGTACCGGTGGTGATGTTGGTGTGCGCCCTGTGCCTGACTAGGTGCACGCCGTGCAGTGCGACGTGCGGGACCCAGCGTCAGTGAAGGCGGCCGTGGACTCTGCCGTGGAGGTTGCGGGGCTGCCCCAGGTCGGAGGTCGCTCCTTCACTTTGCGCTCACTGCACACCGCTCATCTGTGTTTGGGTGCCACGGTGGTGAGATGTTAACTACCTCGCCTGGTATACAGGAGGTTGTGGATTTGATTAAGACCCTGACGCTTGCTCTATATTTGAAGTTTGAGGTGTTTCTCTCTCCGTGGTCATGTGGATTTTTCTCCGGGTCCTCCGGTTTTTCCCTCCACATTTAGAATCAACGTCACACGTTGAGAGTATTTTGCTGCTATACATGTCCACGTGACAATGAGCCACTTCGTTGAGCCATCATTTGTGGCCAGGTCACTTCTGAAAAGAGCTATATGGTTAAGTGGGCCTTACCTGTAAAATACGAAAGTTTAGTTTAGTTTTTGACTTGTAATCCAGAGGTCGCTGATTTGATCTACCGGCGTGGCAATTGAAACAACGGGAAAGTTTCTTAATTCCCCCCACCGTTGTCCACGCAGGTGTATAAATGGCTACACTACAGTTAGATTGCGTACATATAAATATTTACGTGACAAATCATAATAATTGGCTGTGTCGGGTCGTGGCGGGTTTAATGACACATTTATATCATGAGACCTCCTTTACCAGTACCAAAATAGAAGAATAGGTTTTTCCCCTTTTTTCTGGCAACAAAACTGAAACCTTTTTAAGAGGAATCATGTCTGCATTAACCACAAGACTTGTGGTCAGAATGCAAAAAAAAACACTGACAATATATGCATTTTTCGATTTAAAGCTTTCGTGACTGCAGGGATTCATCTTCTTGGTTCTTTCGGTAAAGTCACGTAGAAGGGAAGTAATAAAATAATAAAAATAAAACAAATCTCACGACGTTTTGGCTACAACGCACACCCAGCCATCAGATTCACCATGGAAGTCGAAAAAGATGGCAAGCTACCCTTTTTGGATGTCCTAATTAAAAGGAGACCTGATGGTTCAATGAGCCATTCTGTCTACAGGAAAGCCACCCATACGGATGCTTACCTGAAACCGGATTCCCACCACCATCCATCCCAGAAGAACTCCCTCATCAAGACTCTATACCATAGAGCCCAATGCATCTCCGACCAGGAACACATTGCCAGTGAACTCAAACACGTACGCCAAGCTCTTAAGGCTAATGGTTACTCCGACTACACAATCCGCAAGGCCATCACTCCAACCGTCAAGAAGGATCCTGCTGAGGAGCCTTTCAAAACCATCACCTTACCCTACATTGCTGGGGTCACAAAAAAGATCTCCAAAATCCTGATTAAACACAAGATTCAGGTACGATTCAACACAGTACATAAAATCCGTGATCTGGTTCCGTCTGTAAAAGACGTGGTTCCAGACATACAGTACCCTGGCGTCTACAAACTAAGTTGCCTCTGTGGTAGCAGTTACATTGGAGAAACCAAACGACATGTCTCGGACCGCATCCGTGAACATAAAGCTGACCTGAAACACGGTAGGACAAACACCTCAGCCGTGGCAGATCACTGTTACAATTCAGTGGGTTCACATGACATTGCCTTCTCCAAGATAGAGGTTCTCTGCAAGCCATCTGGCTACCATGAGAGATTCGTTCATGAGGCGATCCACATATACAAACACAGAGACAATTTCAACCGAGAAGATGGATTCTGGCTCAGCAATCATTGGAAGGACGTAATAAACCACTTTGGATCTTAACTGATTGTTGTTCACGTTTATGGTGACTTTCAGACCGCAGTCCACTCACTGGCATTAACTGTGTATCTTGTGTTCTCCACAGGGAATGCATTATTTGCTCCGCCGCGGATCTCCTGCCACCGTTTTCCCATTCACATGTTTCATTGCTTCTACATACTATTAACATGCCCTCCCTTTGTTAATGCTACCCCCCCCCTCCCTTTGGTGCTGCTGATCCTGCATAATGCATGGGCATAATATGACTTTGAAACCCCCCCGCCCACCTCCTACGCATTTCCCATGAATATGCTAAATTCCTCTTGATATGCACATTCTTTTGTTAAGGCTCTCTTCTTCTTCCACCTCCAACTCAGCTTATATATAAGCTCCTAGCTTGGCAGTGTCTCATTCTTCACCTGAAGACGGCTGCTTGCGTTGTAGCCGAAACGTCGTGAGATTTGTTTTATTATGTTTTATTTTTATTATTTTATTACTTCCCTTCCACGTGACTTTACCGAAAGAACCAAGAAGATGAATATATGCATTGTCCTTGAAACTGATTAATGCAGACATGATTCCTAGTAAAAAGGTTTCAGTTTTGTTACCAGAAAAAATGGGAAAAACCTATTCTGACA
Source organism: Lampetra planeri (assembly GCF_965212315.1). Classification (NCBI taxonomy): domain Eukaryota; kingdom Metazoa; phylum Chordata; class Hyperoartia; order Petromyzontiformes; family Petromyzontidae; genus Lampetra; species Lampetra planeri. Next base: position 7,356,451 of record NC_136160.1, read on the forward strand.
TATTTATATTTACACAATCTAGCCCAAAAAAAACCTTTATTATCGGGGCTCTAGAGCTTGAGAGCTCCCTCAAGAGGCCTCTCTATAGCTCCCTCTAGAGGAGGCCCTTCCGCTGCAGTGGCATAAGCGAGCAATTGCAGGGTTGCACCTTTACCCCTCTTGCCTTCATATTAATTACTTGTACGTACGTACGTTGAATTTCTTTCGCACCATGCGTAGCCAGCCGTGCTAATGGGAGGCGCTTGCAGGTGATCATCAACAACGCGGCGGGAAACTTTGTGTCCCCGAGCGAGCGTCTCTCCCCCAACGCGTGGCGCGCCATCACAGACATCGTGCTCAACGGCTCGGCCTTCGTCACGCTGGACCTGGGCAAGCGGCTCATCCAGGCCGGCAAAGGTGACCGCTGCTTTTGTGCCATTGTGGCCGCCGACGACGACAAATGATGATGATGGTCACGACGATGAAGTTGACGTTGAACGTGCGGTGTGCTTTGCTACAATAGGCCATTGTGTGCTGGTATCTTCTACCAAACCAAACATTTTAGAAAATTAACCCCAAGTACAGGTATCTCTCGATTTACGAACGTTTGGTTTACATTTCGCGTGAACACAATTGACAAATTAAGGACACTTTTCGATTAACGAAATCTAATTTTCGCGTGAATGAAATTTCACTACGGCCACGTGCCGTGAGATCGTCACAGAAGAGCCACCTGGGAGGCTGCGGCATCGATCGGCCACAGAGTCTCACGGTGTCCCCACGGTGCAACAGCAACACCTCCACAGCATCTTTACAGTCAGATCTTTTTCCATGAAAGCTAAATTTTTTCTTTTAAATTATTATTCAATCGGTTTAATCTTCATGTTTTTTATTATTATTATTGTATTGTGGAAAATGATATAGGTGTATATATTTAGGTTAGTAGTTGAGTTGGATTACATGAATGGGAAAAGCCATTCAGATTTACAATATTTTATTGTACTCGTGTTTTTTAAAGAACGCCTTCCTTTCGTAAATCGAGGGATACCTGCATTAGAGATTAGAGTGCTCAAATTTAATTCAGAAGACCGTAAGTTAAAATCGTGGTCAGGGGTCAATTGGGCCATCCATTTCCCCAGGGTGGCTACACTGTGTACCACTGTGTGGAAAGTTTGCAATGGTTGCTCAAAGGGGAGTGGCCCCTGTCACAGCAATGTGGAATGTTCACTTTAGGCCCAGAGATGCGTCCGTGTTCAGCTCTCTTCTACAGCACTTACCTGGCTGAGCCAGGAATAATTTTAGTTTTTTTTTGCATGGAAAAAGCTCATGAGACAGATGTCAGCTGAAATAAAAATAATTCTCGCTCATGTGAACAGGTGCTGCGTTCCTGGCAATCACCACCATTTATGCCGAGAGTGGCTCGGGGTTTGTTGTGCCAAGTGCAGCGGCCAAGGCTGGAGTGGAGGCCATGTACAAGTGAGTGTGGGAATGTTGACCTGGTGAGAGGTGTTCTCACATTCTTGTAAGAGGTCATTATCTGGTGTGATATGTATGTTGAACTTCTTTCGCACCATACATAACCAACCGTGCTAATCGGAGGTGCGGGGAAAGGACAACAAACAAACCACAAAGCAGTTCTGAAGAATTTAATTTTCAATATAGATTTAAAAGTGTTAAGCTCCAGTAGCTTCCTAACATTGGAAGAGCGTTCCAGACGGCCGCAGCAGCGCATCTGAAAGCGCGTGATGCCGTGACCGTCTTTATTCAATGGCTAGCCAAAAGCTGCTGCAAGGATGACTGAAGTTTGCGTGATGGTTTATGCTCATTGATGAGATCAGCAAGGTATCGTGGTTCATTCGTGGCAAGCACTTTGTGCGTGTAATGAGTGCGACCTGATAATGTATTCGTTCGGCAACTGGAAGCCAATGCAGCTTAGCGAGCACTGGACGGACATGATTGGATCTTACAGTACCCGTAATAGGTCATATCCCTGTGAAATATATCACAATCGGGTAAGAAGGTACATTGCAATTTTTAAGGTGATGTCCTTGTGGCAGAAGTTTTGTCTAAAACCTAATTATCATATTTTGTATTGTACCTATCACAAATCATATCTGAAGTCTATTCATTAAGATGATTTGGATTTAAAAAAGTGTCTAAATGCAATTGTTTTTTATAACATCGTACAACATGGATGCGACGTTAAGTCGAGGGGTAGTGTTGGGGAAAGAAGGGACAGGAATGCTATCATGAGGCTGTAAATACGGTGTGAGTTGGTAGATTTCAGAGCGGGTCACGAGGAATTGTAATTTGCGAATGGGTTGTAATGCCGTCCCTTTTTTTTCCAGGTCTCTAGCTGCGGAATGGGGTAGGTATGGCATGCGGTTCAATGTCATTCAGCCCGGACCAATCAGAACCAAGGTGAGGTGTGTGGGTTTCTGGGGATGAGTCCGGTGGCTCAGAGAGAACATAGGCAACGCGGTATAATGAGTGATGTGCGACTTAACACAGCTATGCATGCCAATCCTGCATCTCCCAACTCAACTGATCAATTGGGTGCAACTTATTGCTTTTGATGGTCGTGAGCCACTGGTGGTAAATCCACGTTCCCATGGCGAGGGCCAGTTTTTCCGTAGGATGACCACTTTTTTCCCTCGACATGAATTGCCCCCCCCCCTTACCCCCCGGATTTAGAGTCAAGCACTTTTCAACTGCAGTGCCACTTTGTCAAGCATCAGAGCATACGTGTATGGTGCTGAAAATAATAAAAAGATTGTAATGCTAGTGATGCAGATTATAAATCATAAGCCGATAACGATATTGATGATGATGGTTTTGGTGCTCATGACATCAGTGATGCTGGTAATAAAACCGACGATGCCCATGTACGAAAATATAGCAGTGTTGGCATTGATGGTATTGACTTACTGCTGATGATGACAGCTACAAATATAACACCCCAACTGACATTGATGACCAAAGGTTGGCTTTGGAGCTGCTGACGACCCCGATGATATTAATGACGATGGTTTTTATGAAGCTGCTGCTACAGCTGCTGCTGGTGGTGATGTGTATGTTTGTGTATGTCGTATGTTGCTTGTGTGTGTACATGTGTGTGGGGAGTGGTGGCGCTACGAACCCTGCAACCTAAGTTCGATTCCCGCTCGTGTCCAAAACCCCCAGACGATTGTATAAACCGGTCCTTGGCCTTCCCGAGGTCGACTCGGCCTCAAATGAGTACCTGGTGCGGTGTGTGAACATCACCACTGGGGAGACAAAGGCGGGCGGGCGTGGTGTTGGCCACCCACCCCCCCTCGTGTGCCGTCACGGCCTTCATAGGTGCTACTCGCTAACAGCACTTGCTCCAACAGTCTGTTAAGGCTACACGGGGGACCTTTGTCTTTGGTGGTGGTGATGCCGCCGTGCAGGGCGCGTTCAGCCGGCTCGACCCCTCGGGCATGTTCGAGGAGGTCATGCTGGATCGGATCCCCGTGGGCCGCCTCGGCACCGTGCCGGAGATCGCCAACCTCGCCACCTTCCTGTGCAGCGACTACGCCAGCTGGGCCAGCGGCGCCGTGAGTGCCACCACATCCACCACCACCATCACTACCACTATCACCAACAACTGGAGCTGTGCACTTTTAAAGATTTAAAACTCATTTCTTTAGAAATGCTTTTTGTGTTAAGTTTGCTGTCCTTTCCCCGCACCTCCAACTGCCCAGTAGCGTTTCTTCACGAGCCTTGTCCACAGAGGCTGATCTTGACACCGTTGGTACCAGTCATTGGCAAATCCACTCAGCTCCACATCCTCTTGTACCACATCACTCCATCTCTTCTCTAGCCCGTGCCGCGCCCATTTAGCCCCCTTTATCCGACCGAACAAAAGTTGTTTAGGCATGCGGTGACTGGGCATGCGGGCTACATGACCCAGCCAACGCAGCCTTGCCTGCTGGAGCTCACCGATGGGACTTTGTCTAGGTCTTTCAAGGATCTCTCTGTGATCAGGGCTAGGCTGGCCCTGAACAAGATCCGTTTAGCATTAGGAGAAGTGTCAGCAGCAGATGTGAGTGTAAAGGCGATCGTTATGACCTTAGTGTCGCGGCATCTCTTCAGAAATGTGCGCGACTCGATCAGATGAGCCTTCTTGTCTCAAAGTTTGTTGAAAGATCTAATAGTTATGTGGGAACCCTCCCCGTAGAGGCGGTTGAAAACACAAGATCCAGGTACGATTCAACACCATACATAAAATTCGTGATTTGATCCCATCTGTGAAGGATGTGATCCCTGACATGCAATACCCCGGTGTCTACAAACTAAGCTATGTATGCGGCAGCAGTTACATTGGGGAAACTAAGCGACATGTCTCGGACCGGGTTCGTGAACATAAGGCAGATCTGAAACACAGTAGGACCAATACCTCGGCCGTGGCTGATCATTATTTTAACGCTGTGGGCACACACGAAATTTATTTTGCCAAGACGAAGGTACTCTGCAAATCCACTGGCTATCAGCAAATATTCGTTTATGAAGCCATCCAAATATATAAACAGACACAATTTCAACCGAGATAATGGGTACAAACTGAGCAATCATTGGAAGGACGTTATTAACCAGTTTAGGTCATAACTGGCTGTGTTGTTCCCTTCCTACCTGCTTATGTTAGCAGTTATTTTCGACTCTTTGAGTTACATTCACTAACACAGCCACATTTAGCTGTGTTAGTAAATGGCGGCTTGCCATCCTTTTCCACCTCCATGTGGCGATGGCTCTTTTCGAGCTCTCTCCAATCTTACATTTACAAGTAAACTTCTTACATTGACATGCTAATCTCTCACAATACAATGGCCACCCCCACAGCTTCATTTGTCAAGATTTCTATGATCTTACATTTACATGCAAATTTCATCTCTAGCCCCGCCCACTGACCCTTGGGCTACACCCATCTCAAACCTTAGCAGCGCTCCCGCCATATATTTTTTCCTGCCTCAACAGCTCTCCTGATATATTTTTCACCCGACGACGATTACTTGTGTTGCGATCGAAACATCGTGATATTATTATTTTTATATCTATGTGCCTTTACCGAAAGACCCAAAGATCACCAGATCATTGGCATACATAACATGGTTGACCAATAGGGAGCCATTCCTTGACCGCACCTGGGCATCGATAAACCTCCCATTGTATCTGTACCAGATGAAAATTGCTCTGGTACAGCCATCGAAGGCTTCATGAACTACGTGATCGAAATAGATATTAAATAATATAGGAGCCAGAGGACATCCCTGTTGCATCCCAAGGTGAGCAGGGAATGGCTCCGACTCCCGGCCACGTAGTTTTACCCGGGCCCGCTCACCATCATGAAGGTCCTTAATGAAGAACAACCCAGAGCCCAGGCCTACTGATGGTATCATAGGCCTTGACCAGGTCAATAAAGCAGAGATGTAGGTCTTGTTGGAATTCCCTACACCTCTGCTGTAGCAAACGGACAGAAAATATGGCATCTGTGCAGGACCGCCCTTTTCTGAAACCAGATTGGGGCTCCGCAAGCCTATCCTCAGCGTGTCTGGCAAAAGTGATGTTGAATAATCCTACCACTACCACCATCAACAATAGCCGCCATTCGCCACTAAGTGGCGGTGACATCACCACAGGACTTGTGTAAGGCTTGGTGCACTTTGAGGCCACGTGAAGTGTCTAAGGTTTGCTGACAACAGGATACGAGACAGACCCATGTGTAATGGGTTAACTGCCTGAGATGACCGACAGATGCACCACCCGCACCGCTACCACTAACGCCACTACAATGTGGGCCACCACGCACGCGGCAGTGGAGCAGAGAGGGGCCAGAGTTGCGGCCAACCGACCGCTGTTCCATCTCGAACTCCTGTGGTGAACGATTGCCTCTGCGAGCTCCTGTGGCGAACGATTGCCTCTGCGGCGGTTCACACGTGCACATTTACGTCACTAGTTCCAGCAAGAGAAAGTTGGACTCGCTACCGTGCGCCACCTTCAAATGCCACTTTTCCCTTGCAGGTGGTGAGGCTGGATGGAGGAGAGTACGTGTCGATGGCTGGGGAGTTTAACGGTCTCAAACAGGTACGGCTGGATTAGATCGAGTAGGTCGCGTCGCACCAGCCCTGTAGCCGTTACGTTTGGGTCCCTACTGACCAGTGACTATTTGCTTAATCAGAATCTGTATTTATCCTGGAGAAATCCGATGAGCTATGAAGCTCTTTTTCACAGATGTCCAGTAGGGGTGGGTCAGAAAGTTACAACAAAAACAAAACAAAAACACGATTTTGTGCAAAGAATAGGATAGGTAAACAAATCACTTAAATACATAAAATATATAAAGTATATAAGTTAAAACGGCATGAGTAAATCAATTCCCAAGGTTGGGAAAGGCAACAAAACAACAGCAAGAACAGTCCCAGACCGCACAAAGACAACACAATCCCTCAATAAAACTGAAAATTAACTATCGATACACGGGTAGCAATGAAAGTTACAAATCATATTCGCAAATGCGGTTGTATCCAGCGCTAATCTTCTGCTTCAGGATATGTTTTCAAGGAAGGTTTACGGTGTTAAGGAAGGAACAAGGGTGTTCCAAAACGTTCAGAATATCAGTGTTTATATTGAAGGAATCCGATAAGCTATAAAGCTCTTTTTCACAGATGTACAGTAGGGGCGGGTAAGAACATTACAACAACAGACCCAATACAACACGCTGGTACTCAACAGCAAAGGTTTTGTTACCCATTCCAATTCTTGTTCTTGGGATAGTTAAAAGGCAATTAGATGTCCGTCTTAGGTTTCTTGAGTTTGACAATGGGGTTAATGAATTAGCCAAGTGGAGCGGCACCCTTAGTGAAGATCTCGCTTTAACACTCAGGTGCTTTGGTTTTAATGCAACGGTGACGCGATGCCCCCAGATTCACACTGCCAGAAGCCAGTAATGTTTTTGTATGCATGTTGAAATTCTTTTATACCGTTCGTAGCCACCAACCATGCTAATCCGAACACCGAAGATGGTGACTGACGATGTCGATGTTGTTTTCAGGTCTCAAAGGAGCAGTGGGACATGATGGAGACAATGATTCGTAAGACAAAGGGCTCGTAAACCCAACACGTCCAGCGCGGAAAACAAAAGTCACAGCGAAGTCGTGAAACAAATTAACCAGGCACTGCCTCTGCAAACGGAGTGAGCGCTTATCGATAACAAGTTAAGTTGCACTTGCTGCAAAACTGTAGAATTTCCAGCGCCTAGCGTGGCTCATTTGAGCATGGTGACACTTCAGCCTTTGACTTTTTTCCATAAAACTGTTAAGTGCCTTTAAATGTTTCTGTTTATAAGAAAAATGTGAATTTCAAAATTGTATGCAAGATGATATGGATATAAGCCAACAGTAGGCTCTCATTAATCAGCCTGAACACAATCATGCCTGTGAAATTACGCCAAGGAAATGTGTGTCCAGGTTGTCCGGTATTAAAGGAGAAACCCACAATGCCTTGTTGGTGAACTTCCTTTTCCATCGGACTTAAAATGCGCTGCTGTCGTTATATAACTATCGCAATAAAACTAACCAAGTTGTCCGTTGTGCCGTTTGGGAATATATGGATATGGACCTTAATCTTGCCCATCCTTATTTGATAGTGACTTGACTTGCAATATAATTTCAATTAATGGGGAGTCCTATCTTCTGGCATCTCATGGTTTTTATAGGCATGTCTGCCCACTGTGGCTTGCACAACAATGCCTGCGTTCAATTCCCACACATGGAAGTTATTCTTGTATTTTAGTTCCAGCGATGTAGTACATGCAGCATCTGCAGTGCACAACAGCTTATTGGAGTACTGTGCTTTAAGCAGTTTGAAGCTTATTTTGAATTAAGTATCATAATACTGAGCTGTATAACTATTCAATAAGTGCCACATTAAAAAGAATTTTGCAAAACGAAGTGTTAGTATGTACATATATATTACGTGATTTTTTTTGCCAGTATCAATGTAATGACGACTTGGACGCACTTGTTCTTGAGATGTTTATTTGAGGGAGCATGTGCTCGCACTCGGTCACACATTCGAGACCCCCACTTTGGCAGCCCTGAGTCTCCCGCCTATTCCCCTTATCTACGGTGTGGCCACGCCCCTATTCTCAATTCTCATTGGCTCGAGAGCGACCTTTGACCACTAGATCTACTGTCCTCTTACGTCACCTGACCACGCCCCTATTGATCATTTCCGTGGCCACGAGTCGATTCGCCCTGTAGGCCGACTCCCGTGTCATTACCTCCCGTGGCCACTAGTCCACTCAGACCGGAGGTTGACTTCACTGTCCTTACAATAGTATGAAAAATTAAGAATAGGTTTACCCTTTCTGAAAATAAAACACGTTAAGATGTTCAAACACAAAATAGAAACCTTTGGCAAGGAATGATGTCTGAATTAACCATACGCAATTCTTGTGGTGAACATGCAAAGAAAACATGCTCTGATAATGATGCAGTCTTTGAAACTGGTCTTCACCAGTCTTCTGTAGGGCCGAGTCTCACCAGTATCAGACCAGAGGACGCCAAAAGGCAAACAGTGCTCTGGTCTGACACTGGTGAGACTCGGCCATAAAGAAGGTCGTCTCTGGTGTAATCAGTTTCAAATACAATCAGGCGAGGACGAGGACGGCTGCTTGCGTTGTGGCCGAAACGTCGTGAGAATTGTTTTATTATGTTTTATTTTTATTATTTTATTACTTCCCTTCTACGTGACTTTACCGAAAGAACCAAGAAGATGAATCCCTGCAGTCACGAAAGCTTTAAATCGAGGCCATGTTTTGTTTACATGTTCACAAGTACGTGTGTTAATGCAGAAACGGCTCTTTATGAAATCCATATATTTGGTGTTTGAACATCTGAACACTTGTTTTATTGCCAGGAAGAGTAAAGCCTATTCTTATTTTTATATATTACGGAGACCTTTGTTGGTTCCAAATTAAGACAAAGTGGTCTCTCAACGTATAAAAGAAGACATGACCATATAAGTGCATACAAAAATATATTTTTTTACACAATCCATCAGCAGCCTTTTGGAAGTGCATCTTGGGAGCATAATTATATCAAAACAAGCAAAACCCTTGACGGGTTTTGACATTGTCTCAAGGTTCCTTGTTGAGGATCTCAAAATTCCTCCACCCCATGGTGGTGAGATATCTTCCCCGCCGAGAATGCAGCAGGAAGTGCACGAGTTTGATCCCGATGCCTGTTTATTTGGAGTTTGCATGTTCTCCGTGGTCACATGGATTTTACTCCGGGTCCAGTTTTTCCCTCCACATTTAAAATCAACGTCACGCGTTTAGAATATTTGCTGTACATTTCCACATGACGATAAGCCACTTCGTTGAGTTATCATTTGTGGCAGCCAGGTCGCTTCTGAAAGCTAGGCCTTGGCAAGGTAAGGTAAAAACGAGCCGACCTTTGCCCTACCTTTTACCTTACCACAATACAATCACTCTACCCTACCTTTTACCCTTTAGCAGGTAAAGTAAAAGGTAAAAAGCAACGACCCTACCTTTATCCTACCTTTACCCTTACCCCATACAATTACCCAATTACAGGGTAATTCCTGAGGTACGACACATGAAAAAGGTTTATAACGGTAAATGCTAGGTAGAGCGCTTTATTCATATAGAATACTCTCGATTCCAATTTTACACGCTTGTAGCCTCAAATGTTCTAACTCAATTTTAACCCACTTTCCAATATGGTATCGACTGCAAACTTGGTATACTTATGTCATACTGATGACAATACTATATTCTATCATTAAAAAAATATATATTTTTAAACATTATTTTTTACATGTTATGTTTCGGCTTGGGTCTCATTGTCCATGGTCAACTGACGTTAGCTGTAATTGGCCACGGTCCCTTACGTTATGGCAAGCTTCGGGGCCACTTCCTGGAGTCGTGGAGTTCTGCCAGTACTAGTACATTTAATAAAAGCGTGTTTAAAATAGAGTATTTTTTTATATTATTAAATGGAGGCTACGGACTGCGCCACGGAGCTTTTAGCGGTAAACAAGTATTTACCGGGTAATACTTTACCCTACCGGGTAATTCTTTCGAGCTACCTTTACCCTACCCTTTACCTTACCCCTTGGCATGTCGACATCTTTACCCTTTTACCCGGTAAAAAGGCTAAACTACCTTATCTTGCCGAGGCCTACTGAAAGCAGTGGAAGCTCAGTGGGGCTTACCTGATAAAATATCAGGTCAGCCAATCGGTGAACTTATTCTTTATATCCATATATAGTAAAGCCAATTTACCTTATTTTGGTCTCCCACATCCACCCAAGTGAACTGCAGTTTCTAATGACATTTGCAATGTTTGCAATGCCGTGCTCCGTGCTCAAGGATTTCTGTCCACTCGTAGACATCTCTTGTTATTTGCAGCTCTTTTGCCCATTTCAGATACTGTTTCTTGCTGTAGTTGTCCCACCTGATGACGGACGCTTGTGTTGCGCCCGAAACATCGTGATTTAATCTATTTTATATTTTATACCTACATGACTTTACCGAAAGAACCAGAGTATGGATCCTTGCAGTCATGAAAACTTCAAATCCAGAATGAAGATAACCGTCAATAATTTCATCACCAAAATCAACTGGTGGGAAGTCAACAGTGGATGTCCTTGCAGACCGGTGCCCACAACAGGAATGTGGAATGAGTCAACTTGCTGCCCCAGTGTTGGCGAGCGTACGGCACCACCTGCACACGGGACCGCTCAAGACTGTGATATCGGACAAATGTCTCGCGGCGCCTCAAAATTTTCTCAAAACATGTTTATTAACAAATTTAAACATTCAACTTTTACAAATCACTTTTTTAGAAAGAGGCTAAAACCAAAACTAGATAAATAATACAACTGCACGTAGCTTGCCCGTCAAGGCGAAGGTGTCGTTCGCTTACCGAACAATTGCTTACGCGTCATCGTTTTACACCGAACCACAACCACCTCTCGCAAGCCTCCCCCCGCCCCACCACTGAACGCTAACGCTACATTTGTGCAAACACGGGATTTAGCGATACAGTATATAGTATAATCAAAATCGTATCACCAACTACTTTTAAACTGGCACCCCCCCCCCCCCACCCGGTACAAATCGAATGTGTTGTGCGCGCACAGTGTTAATGGCAGACGTGTATGCAGCCGCACACGCACGCTGGAGAGTTTCGGCTATTCAGCGCCACGTCACGTTCGCAACGCGACACGTAAAAAAGCGTTGCCGCGACTGCGTCATGGCCTCTCCACCATCGATGAAACACCGGGTGATTTGCGACGAGAAAAAAAAGACACACGCTATTGGGAAGAAAAAAGTTACGCCAATAATCCTGTAAACTGACAAGAAATTCTCGGACAGAATTTGGTACGATTAGCAGCCCTTTCCATCCTTGAATGATCCACCAACCCCAAGAAGCATTAAAATATCCGATAACAGAGAGGTAACGATTACATTGTGCGTGGCATAATTACTGCTCCCGAATGCAACTTGTGATCAAAAACAAAAGAACGATTCAAAAACACTTAATTAATTACGTCTTGTGCATATAGTGCATATATATTGCAAATAAACTGTTGATTGGAGAAGTCGTATCTGTAGCACCCGTTGTATACCAACACATGTTTGCAGCTCACTCGGGCTGGTGAAACAAACGTTTAAAATCGCTTGCGCACCCCCCCCCCTCCCCACCCCAAAAATAGGCTCCCGACGAGAGTCGCATTTTCCGATTGCCGCCGCAGCCGCCGCAGCCACCGCCGCACCACGAATCGGCAAGCGAACGCCTGTGGATTTTAACCAAAAGCGCCGGAACGCTTGAGAGGGCACCACGGTGGCGAGATGTTAATTACCTTGCCTGGTAAACACAGGTCGTGGTTTCGATCCAGACCCCGAGTTTGCATGTTCTCCCACTGGTCGTGCGCATTTTTCTCTGGGCCCTTCTGGTTTTACCCCTCCACATTTAGAATCAATGTGTATTTTAGCATTTGGCTGCGAGAAATTTCTGGGTCACTTCTAAATAAGAGCTACATAGCTCAATGGGCCTTATCTGGAAAATAAAAAATAGTTTAGTTTAATAGTTTATACTATTAGTTAACTATCAACTTGCCTGCTGCTACATGCAAAGTGGATTGCCTGTAGTAGCAGGTCAAACGGAGCACCGCGCTTAGGGGGGGACGCTGCGGCGCCCACGCATGTTACAAGATCACCGTGGAAATATCACCGTTTGCTGTTAGACATCTCAAACATCTTGAACGTGGTAACGAATTACTCCACGACACCTGAACTGCATTTTATCTGTCTGGCTTAAACCTTTTTTGCCCTTAATTTCAGGGCAGGCGAAGAATCACGATTTAATCTCTGGGCGATCTCCACGAAGCCAGTCACGTGGCGAGCTTTAGCTCTTCTCTTTGCAGGACACGGAGTAACCGGGAGGTGTGGGGGGGTGTTCGAGAAATAAAGTGACATTTTTAAACACTCACAAAACAACACACCTTGGGCTGTCTTTCCAAACGTTTATAAATGGAACCTTTGGGCAATAAATGTAAAAAAGAAATAAATCAACAGCTGTAGATTGTCCAATAACCAAAAAAAGTAAACTTAATTCACATTTGCCGAAAATAATGGTAACAGTCGCAGGGAGGAGAATTTTTTTTTTAAAGAAATTTACGCGGCTGTAAAACACGTCTTGAGGTCTTAATTGGCAGATTTAAAAAAACGTAAACCTCTGTAGGCAGTTGGCAACATTAACAACAATTACGTAAAATGCTACTAACACTCTAATTAAGGACGTCCTAAAAAAAACCCACCCTAACGTATATTAATCTGGCATTTCCCTGACATAAAAATCTAAAATGCTATTACAAACCCAGTGTTAACCGAAGGCTCAACGAGACACGTGCATAAAACATCAGTGGCTGCTGTGAACTCGGCAGCAACTCTTCAGCAGCCCCACGCGGGTTTAACAAGACGTCGACAAAGCTCTCTCGTGGCTCCCTTTAGTGGAGGGCACTTATGCGAGCAGTGGCATTTAGCAAGGAATTCCTTGGACTTGTGTGTTTATACACAAACAGATGACGGAAGACACTAGCGGGGACTGCGACGTCGCTGCATTTCGGGAAAAAACGCAAGCTCGTCACACGAGGGATGCCACGTCGACCAGCTCGTGACCGAGGGCTCCGGGGAGAGTGTGTGCCCGGGCTGCTTTCACCACGAGGTGAGCGTGAAGCAGAGTAGAAGGTGAGGGGGGAGAAGGCAATCGCTCCGTGATTCACGTAAAGTCCCGACAAACCAAGTGGCCCCGCGGCAAATGCCGATCCCCACGAGTCGCGTAGCCAATCGCTGATTCACCGATTCACTTTCTTAGGCTGCCGCATTTTCTACAGACCAAGGCCGGGCATATTTCTCTGTCAGCCTAGGCCAGGGGTGATCAACCTGCAGCTCTTTATGGACTGCTTCGTAACGTAACTTATGTATGTGTGCATGTATGTGTGTATGTATGTGTGCATGTATGTGTGTATGTATGTGTGTATGTATGTGTGCATGTATTCACATACATTGGTGGCTCTTGAAACATTAAGTTTTGTACTCAATTCGAAAAAAAAATGTTTCTTGTTATATTTGTTACCAACCCCTGGCCTAGACCAATCAAAACTGTGCAGTGTACTGAAATAAAGCTCACTACAATACCAGTACCAGATCTCGGTACAGGATTGATCCTTGCCACTCAACCACAGATGCCAACTCCCGGAGATGGCTGGCAACTCAACGAGCCCACGCTGCCCATAGAGTACCTTTTCGTAACTTTTCCATTCCTTGCAAACAAAGTAACCTGAGTGGCACCCCAATCCAAGCACGCATCGCCGCTGTGAAGCTATTCGAAGTGCAATTGGCACCTTGAGATTCGAGTACAATTTGAAGGGTTGACGGTTCTCACAATCGGCGCGCTGGTGTCGCAAGCAAGACGACGAGTGGCCACGATGCTGCTAGCTTTCGTCTCGAGACTTCTCTCGAACCTCCAGGACAAGGTCGAGATGAAGCCGGGGGCACATCGTACCGCAAGAACCAACGTTCACTCGAGCAGACTCTGCAGGGCGACACCTGCCGACTGTCACCACGAGCGTCGCTCGGTGAAGGCGTCACCCCGCTACTCTGAACAACAGTGCAGTCATGGCAACTACGATATCGCACCCTGACCTGATTCCAACTCACCAGGCCTCACTATCCATAGATTTGAGTAAAGTCGAGAGGACGTGACTATTTTGGTACGTGAAAAGGAATGACATCTTGCCTGGTAGAATAGTAAGGTTTGCCCTGACATACGTATTGTACTATTAACAATACTGTGACTGACAAGACGTATGTATTACTGACAATGCCGTTACACGATTACAACGTTACAATTCTATTACTGTTCTTACACTAATTTTACAATAGTATTGCATATATTATAACATTATTATATTATATAATCATATATTATTTTTTACTAGACACTTCGTTCTATCTCCAGTCCAATCAGTTACCTGCACAGGAAGTGCCTCATCCAGTGTTGTTTCTTTTTAGATTTCTGATGCATTTTCTCCATCAAGAAGCAACATCATGGGATTTTACACACGGCGCTCGGTTGAAAGGATATCACAGGAGGTGACATCGGGCGCTCCGTTGTCAACTGACGACACTTTTTTAGATAGCTATTACAGCGAGTCCCGGGACCGACTCGGTGGCATGTTGGGTATGGAACAATTTGTGCTACTCTGCCTGCTCTATCAAAGTGTGGACTGGGCTACGATGATGATGAGCAGAATATCCGCAGCCACAAGTCACACTCCTCGTGCTCTGCACACTCAACCCAATCACACGAGCCTCTATAGAATGTTAAACGGGTCCCAATGCGTTGCACACTGCACTCTGGGGTGTTGTGCTTTCTGCATGTTGCTCAGATTGCATTTACAGCATGTCAAATTAATACACCAGAATTAGTTATTCGCTTGCTAAGAATTTAAAATCCCAAGCTAGCTTTCAGTTAAACATGTGTATGTGTGTTTTACAAGTAGCCATTATTAAAACGCTCTCTCCAAACGCCTACCCTGACTTTTCAATGATCGACTGCGTCTGAGCAGCGTAAAGCTATTAAACGTGGCAGAGTGTGGATGGCAAAGCTGAGTTGGAAGCAACGTTTAAGCACCTCTCCATCGTCAACTTAAACTGGCAAAGCACAATTTGGGAATTACAAAAATACACTCACGTTTAACATTTTCCCCCCTCCGTGAAAAAGGAGCGGTTGAATGCGCCCTCATCTGGAAAGGCCGAGTAAAAAATTTACCCGGCGGTTAAATTTGGCAGCTTAACTTGAGCGCGAGAACGGCTCTCTTAGAGGAACTGCCTCCCCCCATCAACCGCCGCTGTCCCCGCAGCAGCAGCAATGACGAGGCGATTGACACAGCGATGGTCGCTGGTTTAACGGCTGGTGTAGTAACGAGAGGTTCCCTTCAAACCCTGCGCTGGCAAATGCAGGCATCCAACCGACCGAACCCATGGCGCGCGACCCATTGACGGGCTCGCGGACTCCCGAGTGACTCTGGGTGGACTCACCAGACGAGTGGAACGCGACGATAGTGGACTCGCGCCCACCGGAGCTTTGTCCACCAGACATACCGCGCACGCGGTAAGCTCACGCGGTAAGATCTCGTGGCCAGAAGCGGTGGGTGCCCGGCATCCGGTGCATTTGTAATGTAGTAACTCGGCGGGAGACGACTTCACGGGTAACACACTCTTTATTTTATCAAACTCGTTTACAGGTGACTAACACCTACTTTGTATCTCGGGTGACAAACACCCACTTAGTATCTCGGGTGACAAACACCCACTTAGTATCTCGGGTGACAAACACCCACTTAGTATCTCGGGTGACAAACACCCACTTAGCTACTTGGCGACTAACGCCCACTGAGCTACTCGGATGACCAACATCCACTTAGTATCTCGGGTGACAAACACCCACTTAGCTACTCGGCGACTAACGCCCACTGAGCTACTCGGATGACCAACATCCACTTAGCTACTCGGCGACTAACGCCACTGAGCTACTCGGGACACTCCCTGCCCGGGGTATCCGTCTCGACTGTGGGTCCCCAGCCCGACCCACGGGGGCGTCGGACCCCGGGTCCCACAGCCTCGCCTCCGAGCCACACAGGGCCCCGGTCCCCACAAGGACGGCGGGACTAGGGGTCTCGGGGCACTAGGTCTTCAGCTCCGTCTTCGGGTCTTCAACTGGGTAACTCTCCCCGAGTGCTCTCGCGCGTCCCCCTTTATACCCCACCTGCGGACGTCGCTGCGAGCACCCACTTATTCGACCAATCGCCGGGCGCTGGCTACGATCCTGTTTTCCCACATCTCATCGTGCCTCACCACCCACGCCGCGCCGCCCCGTCATCTGTCACTCCCGGCGCGCGCGTCCACACCACGCCCACAACGCGTGTCCAACCCCGCACCCCGCGCCGCCCCGTGATCCATCACTGTCACAGTCGGCGCACGTCAATACCACCACTACACATTTACCACATGTTGCCATTGCATTGCAATCATCACTCAGGCCAAATGCACGTGGATTGAACTGAAGCCACGAGATGCCACTGGAGAGCAGCCAAACCTTACGAGGTCACTGCCTCCCCTCTGTCCACCCCCGCTGCCCCCTCCGCCCCCAATGCCCCACCCCCCTCCCACTACCCCCACCCCACCTGTCCCCCTTTACTTCAGCATTTGTGTTGTCCCGGTGTTGTTGGCCTCGATTGCCCTGGGCCACCCCCACCCCCTGGACTTGCGCCGCATTTAGTCGATGCTGTCGCAAATCTGCTCCACCATCTTGTTGAAGTCCTCCGGCTGGTCCGCGTACACGTGGTGCCCAGCTCCGCGTATTTGCTGGGGCGAGACGGAGGCAGTCGGTGAACGCACGCGCAGGGGTGCAAGCAGGATTGGGGGGGGAGCCAAAGTTAACGGTGGACTAAAGTCGTGTAAAACGACTTTTGTAGCCCCTGTGACCGAATCACTGGGAATACATCGTGTCTCATCAAAAACTGACCCTACCCAGGCCACTGACAAATGAGACTCATCTTGATCGCTTTGAGTTCACACAAGCTGGTTAAACAAAACAAACCTAAAATCGCAGAAGCTAAGCAGGTTCGAGGACAGAGCGGGCTGCCATGAGGAACCACTGCGCATGTTGTAGGCTGCTGTCGTACCCGACCACCCACGACCGCACGTCTACGCTCTCCACCGTAACCAACCGCCATGCAACTAACTCCACCGCACACGTGCTGTGGTTGTTATGCATGGTGTTCGGTCGGACAGAGGCAGCCAGGGGGGGGATTAAAAAAACTGGAAGGTGTCGCGAGGTCACCATCTCCTGGCAACAGAGCAAGTGGATTAATATATATCTGTACGCGGATTCGTGTTACCCTGCATCCCCCTAACGTGCATGTGCGCGTTTTCTCCGGTGACTCAGGTCTGCTTCCACATGCATAAAAAATAATTAATTAATGGAGTTGGCCAACAGTCCCAACACAGGACCACAGAGCTTGTGGTTTCCAATGTCTCCAAATCATTTATTCATTCTCTCTCACTCGGTCTCTCTGTGCGTTGTTCCAAGTTTAACATTATCATTATTGAGTTTGGGGGTGATGGGCACAGAATGAAATGGGGTGGGGTGGGGGGAGCGGTGCTCACCACGAGGCGCGTGCGTGAGCCGGGCCGCGCCTCCACCACCTTGCCACCCGAGCTGCTGTCGATCCACGAGCGGGCGCCGTAGATGATGGCGATGGGGATGGCCGGGTCCAGGTCGCCGATGCGGTGCAGCATGGGCCGCTTGGCCCAGCCGTACGGGATCGTCATGGCCTTGAAGGCCGTCTCACCACTGCGGGTCGTACCATGCATACGCACACATGAACACATACAGATACAAGCACATACACAGAGACAAAGTTACATAAACAGACAAAGACGGTCATTGCATCTGCTGCCGTCTGGAATGCCCCTTCTGATATTATGCACGTTTAAATCTCGATTGAAAATTCCTTTCCTTAGAACTGCTTTTAGTGTTTAGTTTGTTGTCATTTCTCCACGCCTCCAATTAGCACGGTTGGCTACGTACGGTGCGAAAATTCAAAATACGTACATAAAGACAAATACGTACAATAACAACAACCGCCATTTACCACTAAGTGGCAGTGACATCACCATGGCGCTTGTGACAGGTTATGTGCATGTTAAGGCCACGTGAAGTGTTGAACGTCTGCTGGCAGGTCACGGGGAACACCCAAGTGCCATGGGTTGACTGAGATGACTGGCCGATGCACCACCTGTGCCCCCTACTGTGCCAACTTGCTGAGTTTTAGCCGCCCGGCGCTCCGCTCATTATTGAGGGTCGCTCCTCTGCCCTCCGTTCTTGCTGGAGGGCGACTGCCTCCAACTGTCCAGTAGTGTTTCTTAACGAGCCTTGTCCACAGAGGCTGATCTTGACACCGCTGGTACCAGTCATCGGCAAGTCCACTCAGATCCACATCCTCTTATACAACATCACTCCATCTCTTCTCTAGCCTGTGACGTGCCTGTTAAGCCCCCTCTATCCAGCCAAACAAAAACTGCTTAGACATGCGGTGGCTGGGCATGCAGGCTACATGACCCAGCTAACACAGCCTTGCCTGCCGGAGAAGCTCACCGATGGGACTTAGCCCAGATCTTTCAAGGATTTGTGTGGATCGTTGGCAGGCCAGCCTAAATGTTTCTAACCGGCAAAGTTGTTCCATTAGGGGGGTCCACGTTTCTCAAGCGTAGAGAAGGGAGGGCATGACCGTGGCCGAGAAGACCTAAAGCTTCGTATGGAGCGACAAAGCAGGTAGTATCCACACAGCGTTACGCAGCCGATGAAAAGATAATGCCGCTCGACTGATTCGGAGTAACACCTCTGCTGTCAAAACGGAGCCGGTCATAAGCACACTGCCCAAGTACGGGCAACTCTCCACTCTCTCCACAACTACCCCATGACCAATTGGGAATTGTGGGGGTGGAGTGTCTGATGGTACAAAATACCCAGGCAGGTCCTTGCAGCCTCCTACCATTGTTATTGAGCTGATCTTGCCCATGTCTTCCAATCACTCCAGACCAGGTACGAGCATCATGACCAACTCGGACGTTAAAGTCACCCAACAAGATGACTATCCCGAAGGGCCACTTTAGCCAGCACCTGTGACAGGAGGTCATCGAAGGCATCCGACTCATCGGCCTTGCCTGCATCCCTCCACGGATGTTCGTCTTCGGTGGGGGCATAAGTAACCACGACCACCACTCCTCGCCTCTGGTTGATGGGAAGGCGAGCCCAAAGTAGCCTGGGGCTTACAGCTTCCCACACTTCACCGCCACGCTCCCATGCCCTCTTCATTATTTTGTTCAGAAGAAGAGCCACTCCCAGTCTCCTGCCCCGAGTAGAGGACTGTCCACCCCTCATGATGGCAGGAGCCAGAGCCTGTCCACCAGACTTCCTGAATACCGCAAAGATCCAGGTGGTACCGGTCCAGCTCCCGATAGAGGAGTGGCAACCTCTCCTCCCCAGTGAGCATTCGAATATTCCACGTGGCCACCTGCAGTGGTTTTTTGCTGTTTCTGGAGGAACCCTGAGGGTAGAGATTCAATCTCGTGGCTCCGCCAAATGGGGTTTGGCCAGGAGACGTCATGGACACCTGTCCCCCCAGGGCCTCCGGCACAAGCTTAGTTGGATATTTTTTCATGGTGTAGTGTTAATGAATTGAAGGTAGAGGGGTTACAAACTCCTCGCACTCGTATACACACATGTTCATACAAATACACACAAGTACACATACACAGATATGCACGTATGCAAACACAGAGACACACGCACCGACGAACACATACGTAAGCACACACATGTTCATAAACACACATTGAAAAAGATAAACAACTGCCATTTGCCACTAAGTGGTGGTGACATCACCACGGCGCTTGTGCCAGGCTATGTACACGTTAACGTCTTCATCACTAATGTTACACGTTAACATACACATAGACAGACACAGAGGCACATGCATACACACACACAACTAAGTGAAATGTTACTCTTGAGCAAAAAATGTATTTTGTAATGACGTTTTCAAATAAATTACAGCTTTTCGTGGCCTTTAACATCACCCCTACTACATAGTCGAGCGGTGGAATGCAGGTGTAGTGGTGATACGCGCTGGCAGTAGGGATCGTGTGGCAGCGCGTGGTGATTGGCTATGTGGTGGTGACACGCGCTGGCAAAAGGGATAGTGTGGCAGTGCGTGGTGATTGGTCAACTAGAGTGGGTGCTCACATCGCGGTCCGCATAGGCTCCGCCCCCTCGGGAGCGGAGGACTATGAAAGGCGATGCGCGCGGGCGCTCGGGGAGTTGGTAACCAGTGAAGACGGAAGACGGAGGAGGAAGAGATAGGGCCCTGAGACCCCTAGCCTCGCTGTCCTTGTAAGGGCCGGGACCCTGTGTGGCTCAGAGGCGGGACCTTGGGACCCGCGGCCGGACGTCCTTGTGAGGGCCGGGCTGCGGGACCCAGTGGTCGTGATCCATACCCCGGCTGGGGTGGGTCTGTGAGTTCCCCTGGAAGCTACGGGGCTGGAGAGCCCGTGTGTGTGTAGCCGGGTGGAACGTGTAGCGTGAGCTGTAGTTGACCACACGTGTTATTGTGGCTATGGAAAGTGTTAATCAAGTGTGCTACCCGTCAAGTAGTCTCCCGCCGTAATTTACAATATTACAACTGGCGTCAGAAGTGAAACAGTCTTCCAGCCATGGATACCAGGAAGACTCATCGGACTCACGAGCGTGACCGGGAGGAAAACCACGACGACTCGGGCCAGCAGGCATCGGGGGGAGAAGAGGAGGAGATGCCGGCGCCACAGGACCCCTCATGGGCGCCCAACGAGCCGCTGGGGTCCGATGCCGGACTCCGCGACGCGCACTCCCGCCTGGCAGAGCTGCTACTCGCCGCGGCGTCCATCCTAGCGGAGATCACCACGTCTGGAGGAGGGAGAACGTCGACGGACATCGAAAGGGGTCGCGTTGCAGATTCCCGCCAAAATGTGCTTCACACGAATGACTTTGAAAATCCCGCCATTTCTACCGAGCGGCCGTCTATTGGCGGGAATCGCGAGCAACATGTGGCGGGGGTCCTCCAATCTCTGCCGCTCACGTCATCAGCGTGCGCTACGGGCCGCCATCAGCCACCCGTCATAGGGGCCGCCATTTCTCCTATCGACGGTGCGGCGCGGGAAAATCACGAGGCGGAGGACGACATTATTTTCCAGCAGCGTCTTCCCGCATTGACGGCTTTCAAGGTGGAAGGGGGTGACTGGGGCGCATTCCAGCAAAGATTTCTTGCCCATCAAGAGATGTCGGATTGGTCCGACGCTACGGCACTACGGGCACTGCCTGCGATGCTGGACGACAACGCGCTCGCGGCCTTCAGGTCCGCCCCGAGATCGGCCCGCTCCACGCTCAAGGCCGCGCTGGGCCTCATGGCCAAGGTGTACGGACCACCTTCGGCCTGCCGCCACCAATTTTACGAGCGACGGAAGGCAGACACGGAGACCGCGCTCGCCTACCACACGGCGTTGTTGGCTCTCGCGGACGCCGCATTCCCTCGTATGGACGAGGAGGGGCAGGACGCCATGGTTTTGGAACAACTGCTGAAGTTGGCTCAGGACCTGGGGGTCCCCATCAACACAGCCGACGAGGTGGACATATGTTCGTTGCGTGTTGCGACGAGCATCCAGGCGCACGAGGTCCTGAAGCGGAAACAGGTGGTCGTCTGCGCTTCTGCCGCGGTCTCAGCTCCGGCCCCGGTGGACACCGAGCCCCAAGTCATTCGCCCACGGGAGGAGGCGTTCGCTGCAGCACGACCAGGGGATTGGAGGTTGGGGGGTCGTTCGCCTCTGCGATCGACCCGCAAGCTGGAGCAACTGAGACCTCCGACGTCCCTCGTCACGTGCTACAACTGCGGCCTTCGGGGCCACGTGGCGTCCGGGTGCCGCGCTCCACGTCAGCGCGCCACGGGACCTCGGCTGGACGACGACCAAGGCCCAAAGTCGTCCCAACTACCCCCGGCAAGTCGCAGCACTTCACATGCTTGGTCTACATACACGACACACATGGGCCGCCGCTTTGCGGCGGAGGAGGTGCGATTGGGGGCCGGGGATTCGGTTCGGAAAGGGGGGTTCGTACGGGGCCCGGGGGAAATTAAATGGTCCGAGTTGGACCACAGAATAGTGGCTGCGTCGGCCGGCTCGTCTGTCGTTACGGGATTCATAGACGGTATCGAGGTCAGGGTGTTGGTGGACACGGGAGCGTCGGCGACTATCATTTCCGATCTCATTTATAACATTCTCCCCGTCCAATGTCGGCCTCTGCTCCCGGTGGACGTGCCATGTTACGCGGCAAATGGGGGCTCGTTGGGCATTGTCGGTCAGATTCGGGCGAGCATTTGCATAGGGGATATTAAATTGGCGGGACCTGTTTTGGTCTCCTCTTCCCTAGCGGTTCCTTGTCTGTTGGGTACAGACTTTTTTGCTAAGATGCCCATTAAAGTTCTGGTTGATCAAGGTTGTATTGAGCTGCCATCGGGTCACCGTATTTCCTTTTTGTCTAACCCTACTGAACTGCGGACGGCTTGTGCGACGATCCAAGCGCTAGCGACTCATACGGTGCACGTGCCCCCGGGACCGCAGATGTTGGTACCCCTCCGGTTGCGGAAGCCATTGGGTGGGGAGACTGCGGGACAAGGCGTGCTTTTGGGTCCGTCGAATAGAGCTGTCGGGGGTCTGGATTTGGCGGTGGCTCAAACGTTGGTTCGGGCTGACGAGGACCCGTTCGTTATGGTTTTGAACGCTGGTTCGCGGCCGGCCGTTATTCCGCAGGGCACCGTGCTTGCTCACGCGGCACGGGTCCCTGCGGAAGAGCGGCTTATTGCGCGTGTTGATCCCGTCCCGGCGCAGAAAATTCAATCAGGTGAGGACCTGGAATGGTTGGACTCGCTGTGTGCGGGCTCCAGTGATTTGTCGAGGGTGCAATTGGGTGCGCTGCACGCTCTGCTGATCGAATTCTCCGATGTGTTCAGCAAGCACAAATATGATATTGGGTGCACGGACCTGTTACGCCACCACATTGAAACAGGTGATGCGGCACCAGTCCGGCAGAATCCCTTCCGGCTGAGTCCTGCTGAGAAGGAACACGTTTAATCGGCCGTCAATGACATGCTGACTGCCGACATCATTTCGCCCTCATCCAGTCCATGGGGAGCACCTATCGTTCTGGTTAAGAAACAAGACGGGTCCTTGCGTTTTTGTGTAGATTTCCGTCGCCTTAATAAGATCTCCGTGGCTGACGCGTATCCGCTCCCCAGAATGGATGAGTCTCTGGACGCATTATCCGGGGCGCGGTATTTTTCTACACTTGACTTACTGTCGGGATTCTGGCAATTACCACTCGACGATGAGTCTAAACCTAAGACCGCATTCCGAACCCCAGGGGGCCTGTTCCAGTTTAATCGCTTGCCCATGGGACTCCATTCTGCTCCCGCGATGTTTCAGCGCCTTATGCAATTGGTTTTGTCGGGTCTGCAATGGGATACTTGCTTGATTTACCTTGACGATGTCATTGTTTTCAGTAGAACTTTCGAGGAACACCTCCAGCGATTAAGGGGGGTGTTCTTACGGATGCGATCGGCTAAGTTGAAGTTTAAACCGGCTAAATGCCACCTGCTTCGGAAATCCGTAAGGTACTTGGGCCACGTTGTCGACTCTTCGGGGATCTCCACCGATCCCGCGAAGACGAACTGTGTCAGTTCATGGCCGACGCCCACGTCGGTTTCTGAGGTCCGCAGTTTCATTGGATTTGCTTCCTACTACCGCCGATTCGTTGAGCATTTCGCCACCATTGCCAAACCCTTGCATGCTCTGACAGCAAAAGGGGTCAGGTTTCGATGGGGGCCAGAGGAGGAGGCCGCGTTCTGCTCCCTTCGGGACGCCTTGGTGGGTGCCCCGCCCTTATGTTACCCTGATTTTACGAGACCCTTCTTGCTGGATACTGATGCTAGTAACACGGGCATTGGGGGGGTGCTCTCACAGGTCGTTGGGGGAGTCGAACGGGTGGTCGCCTATGGTAGCAGGGTTTTGTCGCCAGTGGAACAGCGCTACTGCGTGACCCGTCGCGAGTTGCTGGCTATTGTTTTTTTGTACAGCAATTTAGACCTTATCTCTATGGCCGTCATTTTACGGTCCGTACGGACCACGCGGCGCTTCAGTACGCATTGAGGGTCGCCCAACCCTCGGGCCAATTATCACGGGGACTCGTTCTGGGATCCCGTGCTTGAGTACGTAATGTTCCATGAATGCCCGGGCCACCACCAAGGCCGTTTTATCAGGGATGGCCACTGCCACGGGGTAGCGGGTGAAATACTCTACTGCGACTAGGATATACCGGTTGCCTCGATGGGATCGCGGGAATGGCCCCTGTAGATCGATCCCGACCAGCTGATTCGTGCGGCTGACGCGGAACGGCCTTAGGGGTACCTGGTATCGTGCCGGTTTCGGCCCGCACTGCTGACAGGCGCGGCAGCCCTGTACCCAGGCCGCCACGTCTTGTGCCAATTTGGGCCAGAGATACTGGCGACGCAGGGTCTCTCGAGTGCGTCGTTCCCCATCGTGGCCCCCGAGTGGGTGGTCATGCACCAGCCGTAGCAGCTGGGGTCGCACCTGGGCAGGAACACAGATGCACCCCAGCTGGCCGGCCTCGGTTAACTCCCGTACCACTCCGTTCTGCACACACAACCGGGCATACAAACCGCTCCAGGGTCCTGGTAGGGCGCTCTTTTCCTCCCGCAGTGCCGCCTCCACTGCCGCCAGATCGGGATCTCGCTGCTGGGTCTGTCTCAGCTGCTCGTCGTTTAGGCCCGGGAAGGCGCAGCCGACGTCCTCCTGGATCCGTCCGATCGGGTCCCGAGCCGCGGGTCCCGCGCTTGCCGGGCGGTCGACGGGATCCTCGGTGCCACCTGTGAGGGTCTCTGTGGCGCACACTGCACTCTCTCTCGCTGGGGGGGGGTCAGTGGCCGCGGCCTCTCGGGGGTCCGTTGCCTGCCGGCAGCGTCCCCCCGTGAAACACGGGCAGGCCTCCTCCGCCCTTGTCTCGGCGTACACCGTGGGCCGCCTCGACAAGGCGTCCGCGTTTACATGCGTCCGGCCAGCCCGATACTCGATTTGCAGGTTGTACTCCTGCAACTGCGCCAACCACCGGGCCATCTGCCCCCGTGGCTCCTTGAATGTAAGAAGGAACTGCAGAGCATAATGGTCAGTGCGTACGCGACATTTCCTGCCGTACAAATACGGCCGGAACTGC
This sequence comes from Lampetra planeri, assembly GCF_965212315.1. Taxonomy (NCBI): domain Eukaryota; kingdom Metazoa; phylum Chordata; class Hyperoartia; order Petromyzontiformes; family Petromyzontidae; genus Lampetra; species Lampetra planeri. Next base: position 7,381,917 of record NC_136160.1, read on the forward strand.
TTACATGCGAAAATCACGGCGTACAACTCTTGGCGGGTCACGCAATAGTTCAGCTCGGCCCCACTCAAGGTCCGGCTGGCGTACGCGATGACTCGTTCCGTCCCATCCTGTACCTGTGACAACACCGCGCCCAGCCCGCTGCTGCAGGCGTCGGTGTCCAAAATAAAATCGGTGGTAAAATCGGGGAAAGCGAGGGTGGGGGCGTGGGTGAGATGGTCTTTGAGAGTGGTGAAGGCCGTCTGGCAGGCCCCCGTCCACTGATAGGGGTGCTTAGGGGAGGTGAGTTGGGTGAGGGGGCGTGCAATCTCGCTGAATCCCTTTACAAATCGACGATAATAGGTGGCGAGCCCCAAAAATGATCTGATCTCCGTCAGATTCCTTGGCCGTGGCCACTCCACTACGGCGCGTACCTTCTCCGGATCGGTACGCACGCCTGCCTCGCTGACGCGATGCCCGAGGTACCCCACCTCGCGTTGTGCGATGTAACACTTACGTGGCTTGAGCTTGAGATGAGCCGCTCGCAGTCGCTGGAACACCTCTCGTAGCCTGGACCAATGCTCAGACAAAGATCTACTGAACACGATCACATCGTCCAAGTAAATCAGGCACTGTTCCCATTGCAAACCCCGCATCACCAACTCCATCAGCCGCTGGAACGTCGCGGGCGCATTGGTGAGTCCGAACGGGAGTACTCGAAACTCGAATAGTCCCATCGGGGTGGTGAATGCGGTTATTGGCCGATCCTCCTCCGCCATCTCCACCTGCCAGTACCCGGACGCGAGATCGAGGGTGGAAAAGTATCGCGCTCCGGCGAGGCTGTCAAAAGTGTCGTCGATGCGAGGTATGGGGAAGGCGTCGCCGAGCGTGACTGCGTTCAATTTACGGTAATCGACGCAGAACCGGGTTGACCCATCCTTTTTCGTTACTAGTACCACCGGGGCTGACCAGGGGCTCGCCGAGGGCTGAATTATGTTATCGCGAAGCATGTCCCCAACCGCCTCTTTGATCTGTGTGCGTTCGGGTGCGCCCACTCGGTATGCAGGGAGTTTGATGGGTCGGGCTGCACCGGTGTCAATTTGGTGCTTAACAAGGTCGGTCCGACCCACGTCCGAGTCGTGTTCGCTGAATACGTCGGCATACTCCTGCAGTAACTCGCGCAGCCGATCGGCCTCTCCCTTAGGTAAATCCGCCCATGGTACATGTAACGCGTCGAGCAGGGGAACGACCACGGCTCGGGGAGTCGGGCCGACTCGCCAGGCAAGGTCCTGGTCACCCTCAGGACGACCGGGGTCCTCAGCCCAGAGTGCGAACACCGAGTCGTCAGAGTGGCGTGCGTGCAGGGGGTGTACGGTGGCTATCGGGGTGCGCCGTCGCAGTATCGCTGGGGTATTGTGGGGGTTAAACATCCGCATAAACAATCGGTCCCCATCTGCGTTTACCAACGTGGCGGATCCCACTATCCCATACCGTTTTGCCAACTCCAGGTGAGGAGTTAGCATTACCTCCCCTGATGGTCGGAGCGCGGGGTCGGTGGGGGATGTTGCCACCGGTACCAGCATCTCGGAGAGCGGGCCGATGGTGACTGCCGTCGCCAGGATAGCGGCCACAGGTACGAAGCGGGGGTGCGTCGGTTCTCGTCCCAGGAACGGTATCCGCTCGCCGTTGCTCTCCATGGTGGCGCATCGCTGGCGGGGTTGCACGTTGAGTCCCAGCCGTTCTAAGAGGTCGGTACCTGCGATACACTCGTGACACAACGCACTCGACACGTAGAACTCCTGGGTGCACACCTGACTGCCTATGCGGACCTCTAGGGTGGCTCTCCCCAGCAGCCCCATTCCGGCTCCGCTCGCCGTGTGCAGCGCGCGGTCCGGTGCCTGCAGGTGACGCACGTCGACCCCGATCGCGCTGCAGTGCGCTGCGCTCACGAGCGAGGCCACCGCCGCCGTGTCCAGCAGAATTCGGGTACGCACTCCGTTTACCTCCCCTTCCACCAGCGACGTGGCCCCCGTGATCCCCGCCACCAGCTCCCGTAGCCAGTTGCCAGGAGTCACCGTTTCCGTGGGCGTTGTTGCTGGAACCTGTGTGGAGATCACTCGCTCGCCATTATCACGACAGCTTGTTTGTATCGGGGCTACGTCGAGTTCACCCCCCGGTGGTCCCCTCTCTAGGGGGGCCTTAGTGTTTGACCTTAGCCCTTGTCTAGCTCGGGCGACCTGAGGACAGTCCCTCCTGAGATGCCCTCGCCGATCGCACACATAACACGTCCGGGGAGGGGTGGCGGCTCCGTAGTGGGTCCCCTGCCCGCTCCCTCTCCCTGTACGCAGTTGCTCCAACTCGGACTCTAATTGGGATACCTTCCCGGTCAGCCCCCCTACTGTGGAGTGTAGCTCACCCATCTCAGAATGGATGGTCTTCACATTTTTATTTGCTTCCTCGCGTACTTGGTGTACCTGGCCAGCAATATCTCCTATGCCGGTCTGTAACCCGGCCGCCCACCCCGGGATTGTCTCGCTAGGTCTCTGGGGCTCCCTTGCCCGTCCCCTTACTGCGATGGCGGGCTCTTCCTCCTCGTCGGAGAGTAGGCTCGCTACGCGCACTCTCGTCCCCTCCCTCGAGGCTGCGCGCGCTCACCCGAGAGTTTCTCGCATTTGCGCGCGTGCTCAACGAGGGTGTTAAAGGAGAGGCGTGCACCGTCTACATTTGGCTGCCACCACGGGGTGCGTGCCAAATATTGCTGGACCTTCCCGGCGGCGAGGCCCTCAATTATTTTTGACTCGTACTCTGGGTACGCGAGCTGGGTCAACATGCGTACGTCTTCTGCGTAATCTCGCAAATCCTCGCCGGGTTGCCGGCGGCGTGCCTCTAAGGCCGTCTGCGCATCCTTCTCGTCATAGGCGCCGAAGCGCCGTTCGAGTTCGCACATTAATTCTTCCCACTGAGTTTGTGCGCTTGCGGGCAAAGCTTCCACAAAGTCAGCTGCCCGCCCATCTAAATGTAGCTCTAACTGCTGCAACGCCTCCTCATCTGACCACCCATTAACCTTTTTAGCACCCCTGATGCTGCGGGCAAACGATTTCCATGATGGAATCCCTTTGCCCGTAAATGTGCATTTTACTTTAACTTGGGTCGGGGGGCCTCTTTCCCTTGGGGTTGCAGGGGATCGTCCCGTTTCTGACACCAATATGTGGGGGCCGTTGGCCCCCGGGGTCTCTCCCGCCATCATCCCCTATTCCGTTTATGTTACCCCACCTCCCTAATACCCGCTAGGGTTTCGCCGGCCTTCGAACGCGACGCCCCTACCCATACGGCTTCACGCAGCGCTCCCACGCTGCAAGCATACGTGCGCACGGCATCATCAATCAAACGCCATACTCCCCCTCTTTACACCGCTACGCGCAGCTCTCGCACGCTGCGAGCGTGCGCCCGTCTACAGCCCTGTGCGGCACTCGCCTCCACGTCGAATAACGTTACCAATGCGCGCCCGTATCCGACACGTAGCGAACGTACGCGCACTCACGCACACAGCTCCCCGCGGAACTCACTCACCACGGAGCACTCACGTTGTGATCGCGCACCTGTATCATACACGTAGTGAACACACGCCCACCCACACGCGCAGCTCCGCGCCGCGCTCACTCACGTGGCGAACCACTGTGTACGCAGCACCACACACGTGCACACCTCTCCACGAGATCACACGAGGCCACGATTCGCTATTAATGATTTATTGTCCGCTACCTGGAACAAGGTGTTAAATAAGTGAGTCGACGAGGCTGGCCTACGCTGATACCTTTATGCCTATTCCCGATTTATCTGCTATGATTATAATTCACCTCCTTACTCACTGTTAGGTGCTCACGGCGGTCCGTTGATCCCCTGCTCGCAGCGTACCTCAGTGCGTCTCACGGACGTCCGGGTCGCTGGGCTGGAGCTCGTGGTGTCGCCTGGTGCTGGAGTCAAGAGAGAGCCCGATTTCCCCTTTGCGCCCACTATTTATCCTCCCTACCTCAAAGGGATGTGGCTCTGAACAATGGGCTCGCGCCCCTCTGGCACGCGCACCGCGGTTCCGGGCGCCTGTGATATGCTAATCAATGTGCGGCGTTGCGCGGCGTAAATTCTAATTAATCCCTTTCCCTCCCTAACAATGGTGCCTGCGCGCTCAAGCGTAATTATCCCAACCATCCGTGACTATGCGCAAGAGCCCCTGCGGTCCCGCTACTCATGCTGTCCCGTCCCTCCCCTGCTTGCCCCGTCGACACGTGGGTGGTGTGTGTGGGGGATGCGCTTCAACCGCGGTGGCCGAATGCCCCTCGCCGCGGCCATACCATCTTAAGGCAGGTCGCAGCGCCGCGGTGCAACGTAGCGTCGGGGGAGGCCGGCCAATTCCCTGATCGCCGGAAACCGTGAGAGTTAATCCCGATAAGGGTTTCTCGGATAAAAACCGGTCGATCAGGTGACCTTCCCTTCCAGCTCTATGGGGGGGGGGGGGGGGAAATGCGTGCGGGTGTGTTCATGTGAGGTGAGGTGAGGGGGACGAGGGGTTGGCTCCGTTGCTTGGTGGTGGCGAGGTCGGGGATGGGGCGCCTGCCGAACGGCTTCGTGGCGGCGGCATCACACTGGTTGTAATCACAAGCGAAACGTCGTACTCCAATTGTAAATGTTATGGGTTTATTAGTAATGTTGTGGGTTTACTAGTAACTAATTGGCACGTTTTGTTGACGTGACAGACCTTACTTATTGGCCGTGTCAGGTGGTGGTGGTGGCGGGTTCAACGACACAATTATGTTTATGTGATCTAGAACCCCAGTGTAGCCGATGAACAGACTGTTGGGGCAAGTGCTGTTGGCGAGCAGCACCTATGATGCCTCACTTGATACAGCAAATCTGGCTGTGACGCTCCCACCTGATGACGGAGACTTGTGTTCCCTCCGAAACGTCGTGATTTTTTATTCTTTTATTTTTATTAATTTTTATTTCAATTTTTTACCTACGTGACTTTACCGATAAAACTAAGAGTATGAATCCTTGCAGTCACGAAAGCTTCAAATCTAGAATTAGCACCTATGAAGGCCGGAACTGTGGCACACGAGGGTGGTGGGGTAGCCTGCACCACGCCCGACTGCCTTTGGCTCCGATTCAGATAATCGTCAATGCTGTTGGGCGTGAATCGAACTCGGGTGGTCGGGTTCGCTGCACTGCCGCTTCCCACTCGCAGACAAACAAGACACACGCTTCGGATCGTTGTCGGTAAGTACGGTGTCTATTCAAGTATTTATACTCCTAATTATGGGTTTTTTTACATGTGCAGTGACATCGCGGGATGTCACTGTACAGTGCCGGCCCTAGAGAGGCACGGCGTGCGATGTAACGACATCGCGGACACCACGAGGGTGTGGGTGCAGTACCGGACCTAGAGAGGCCCGGTGAGCGCTGATTGATAGCGCTGGATGGCACCACGCTTGGCGTGCAGTGCCAGCCCTACAGGACAGGGTGTGGAAGTGCCGGCCAAAGGATGAGGTTACTAAAGGCCATGGCACTCTGGTTGACCCGAGAGGACACGTGACCAGTTAAGTCTACAAAGGGGGCCCCAAGTGGGGGCTATGGGTGGTCACGTGATTGGGATCCAGATCCTTCCCGAGGATTCTGGAAGGTGGTCGTGGCCAAGGGCGGAGACAGACACACCGCAGAGAATATAAGCCGGGTCCCGAGAGGGACCAGGCTTGTTGTTGTTCATCCTGGAAGAAACCTTTGTCTACGTTGTCCGTTCAACAAGTCTCCAACACGTGGACCTGGACCCAAGCTGTTGGTCTCGGTCCGTAGTAGCAGTTACGTTGTAATTAGTGTAGTTAGCCTGGTGGCCACCACCATAGGTTATTCTGTTAAGGGGAAAGTTACCCCGTGTGTTGGAGTTGAATAAATGTGTTGCCTCCAAGTCTACTTCTGTGACTCAGTTGAACTCACTACACATGTGTATTTAAGTTTAGTTTTTTGTTTATTCTACATACACTACAGTGCTTATTTCAATTGTGATGTTGTCTGTGTTTGGTTTCCGTGTGCCAAACCACTTTCCGAGAACGTAACCCCCCGCGATAGTCAGCCTTTTGTATGCGGATGGCGGTGTCGCATTAGATTCGCGGTAACGCGATGCGTCACCTGGCCACACAAAGACAACGATCCCCCGTGTAGCCTTTAACAGACTGAAGGGGCAAGTGCTGTTAGCGAGTAGCCACCTATGAAGGTCGCCACGGCACACAAGAGGGGTGGGTGGCCTGCAACCACGTCCGGCCGCCTTTGTCTCCCCAGTGGCGATGTTTACACCACTGCACTAGGTACTCATTTGAGGCTGAGTCGACAATGGGGAGGCCCAGGATCGGTTCAGATAATTGTCACTGGTGTTGGTCGTGAGCGGGAATGGAACCCGGGTCGCCAGGTTCGTAGCGTAGCGCGCTCACCGCTACACTACCGCTCCCCACCTGGCCACACATACTCACACGTTGACTGGCAAGCGGAAACTCCCACTCCGTGTGTGTCTCGGGAGGGATTATTCATTTACATGGGGGAGATATGGGGTGGCGGTGATGGGACTTTGGTCATTGGGGAATAGATTTGTGTTTATTTTTAGTGATTTGCTTAACTTTCCTATTCAGTACTCTGCACTCATGCTATGTTTTTTTATTGTTTGTTTTAACTTTCTCATTGGACATGTTGTACAAAAGAGCTTTTGTATAGGCCATCGGATTCTTACAGTATCAATAAAGATTCTGATGAGATGATAACATCATTGTGGGGTTGGGGTGAAGGGGGTGGAGTAGGGCAGTCGATAGATCATGGCTGCCGATAAGATTCGTTTTCGTGACCTAGTATGGGTTTTTTAAATAAATATAAAAATAGTATAAACAATGGCATCTGTACAAGTGAGTTCATTCTGTATATTTGTGGTGGAAATCCCCGTGGGGGATAACGCTCAGTTGCTATAGTAGTTGTAATAATAACGCACTTGCTGGCGAGGTGTGGCCGCTGGTTTGGCGGTGGTGGTTGTTGTGACGATGGCAGTGTTGGCTGAGTGACCCAAGCTGGGGCAGTAACAATGAGGGCCCTTAGGTTTGGCACAGCCCACAGATTAAGAGCCATACGCAGGTTAGGACTCTTAAAAAGGATGCACGCTGGTGACACTGCCAAGGTGGTTTTCATTGTTTTGTTTGTTTTGGTCAATCCACTGCTGGATGAGGGGCCCTCTTCCCCCACCCCACACCGCGCCTTGCAGGCCGTGGGTGATGGTTGGCCGTGACCTGACCGCTGGTTGGCCACGTTGGGGTGGCGGAAATCGTCGCTGACCGCGGCGCCAGTCGGCGTCTTTCGCCCACCCGATCGCCCTGCCAGGCCTCAAGCCCCTCGCCGCGTAGCTCCTCGCGAGACGCGTTGTTGTACTGTACTCGTGTGTGCCCCCCTTCAACCCCCCCCCCTTCACCAACCCGCCGCACTCGTGACCGGCGTGGTGAAGTATGGTCAAAACAAGGCTCATCTGTGGGTGCAAAGTAAGAGTCTAAATGCAGCGTGGGACAAGGGGGGAGTGATTTCACTGCGCGTGTCCATGATACTGTCATTGATGACGATGGCGAGATGTTGACTACCTCGCCTGGTATGCAGGAGGTCGTGGGTTCAATCCCGACCCTGACGCCTGCTGCTGCTGTGTATTTGGAGTTTGCGTGTCTCTCTCTCATCATTATCACGGTGGCTATGAGATGTTGACTACCTCGCCTGGTATGCAGGAGGTCGTGGATTCGATCCCGACCCTGACTCCTGCTGCTGTGTATTTGGAGTTTGCGGTGTCTCTCTCTCTCCCTGTGGTCGCGTGGATTTTTCTCCACATTTAGAATCAACTTGCGTTTGGAGTTTGTGGCTGCTCTAAATCTCTACATTACAAGCCGACAATTCGTCGAAGCATCCTTCGAGGTCAGGTCGCTTCTGAATCGTCTACAGCTCAGTGGGCTATGCCCGGGCAAAATAAAACATTTAGTTAACCACTGTACACATTTCTGCACAGGGCACTGCACACACGTGTACTGTATCAACTACCGACCTTGGGGAGCTGCTGCTATACAATGTGCAGTTCTTGTTTAAAAAAAAAAACATTCCTCCTGGGTCGATAAAATTGGTACCACTTTATGGGGAAGTCAACGATGCTTGTCCTATACGTGGCCTCGTTCCCGCCGCAGGACCGTGGAATGTCCACCACTGGCTCAGGGAAGCCCTGAGCCCTGGCTCAGGGAAGGCCTGAGCCAGTGGTAAACGGGAGGAGATCGTTTGGGAAGAGCGTCACTTTCCCCCCTTTTCGTCATTGCTCGCCACTTGCCGCCCACGCTCGCAGTTGCCCGCCAGTGACGTGCGGCGTTTGCTGCGGAAGGGAAGTTCCCCGGTGGCGGTGCCCGAAAGTGACCGAAAGCGAGGGGGGAGGGAGGAAGGAGGCAGCTTCGGTGCCATCTGCCATGGGACTAAATATAACACAACTTTTGTTCCTGGGTACGAAGTGTTATTTTTTAAATTGCATTATGCCTAAGAAGGTATAGGCAATGGCTATTATTCCACACAAACTTTGCTTTTGTGACACTACCCAGGAACAACATTGTTTTGTTACACTGTAATCAAAGAAAGCCCCTTCGAGACGCGCACTGAAGGGTACAGCGCTGCGCTGTTGACGTGTGTCATTCAAAATCAGTCGTCGTCAGCAGCCGTGATCTATCCACTGCTGGATGGTCTTACCTCGCGATGCAACCAGCTACCTCGCTCGCGAGCTGCGCTCACCGCTGCTCCGTCTCCGCTGGGGACGTCCCTCGGGACGCGCTCCGCCTTTGGCTGCCGCTCCGTTCTTAGTCTCGACCACCGGCCACCGTCAACTCTGAGCCGCGTTATGCCCAATCAGCACGATCAGCATGGTGATTCTGAGCATGATTACTGATCATGATAACCGTGATCACTTATGATTCTGAGCATGATTACTGATCATGATAACCATTATTACTGATGATGATTCTGACCATGATTACCGATTATTCTGACCATGATTACTGATCATGATAACCATGGTTACTAATAATTCTGACCATAATTACTGACGATGATAATCATGATTACTGATGATTCTGAGCATGGTTACATGCTGACGATGAGAGTGATGATACCCATGACATGACGTTGACAATGATGATAACCGTGGATGTAAATGATGACTGTGATGTTAATGATGATGACCGTGACAATCGGCATGCAGTATCCACGTGTGCTTGGTCCTCTGTGGCGTAGTGGACAACAATAATTTACATTTGTAAGGCGCATTTCATCCGTGGATGCCAATGCGACCACCGCCTCCCACCCTAAATATCCCGGGTTCAAGTCCCGCATCAGACGCAATCGGTAGGGTGCGAGTTCAAATCCAGGTTGGGGTGGCGGGGGGTTGACTCAGCCCAGAATCATTTTGGGGTCAATAACATTCCTACCACTTTGTGGGGAAAGCCATCAGCGGTTGTCTTATGACTATACTCACCCCCGGCACAGGAATGTGGAATTGCAATCACTGGTTATACATGTGACATGAGCACCACTCCTCGATGACGAATTCGCCATTCGTCACTTTGAATTCGCCCTCGGGCGAGACAATCCGAGATTCGCTATATACCTTTTGCAAGGGCAGACACAACTGGCCAAACACACACGCCACCACAGCAAAGCTGCCGCTGCTCCTCCGTGCGGTTCGCGAGACCCCTCAACAATGACCCCCCTCCCCCCCAGGCAAAGAGAAACCCGACGGACACGTGACCGATGTGCCGTAGACTCCTCAGTTGACGAGGAATCGCAGCGACTCCCAGAAGTGACGACGACGACTTGGCCGAGAGCCACGGCTTGAGAGGGCAGGGGGAGGGGGGAGGGCAGGGGGAGGCGGGCAGGGGGAGGGAGAGGGGGAGGGAGGAGGGCAGGGGGAGGGAGAGGGAGGAGGGCAGGGGGAGGGGGGAGGGCAGGGGGAGGGGGGAGGCGGGCAGGGGGAGGGAGGAGGGCAGGGGGAGGGGGGAAGGCAAGGGGAGGGAGTGGGGGAGGGAGGAGGGCAGGGGGAGGGCAGGGGGAGGGGGGAGGGCAGGGGGAGGGGGGAGGCGGGCAGGGGGAGGGAGAGGGGGAGGGAGGAGGGCAGGGGGAGGGGGGAGGGCAGGGGGAGGGAGGAGGGGAGGGAGAGGGGGAGGGAGGAGGGCAGGGGGAGGGGGGAGGGCAGGGGGAGGGGGGAGGGCAGGGGGAGGCGGGCAGGGGGAGGGAGAGGGGGAGGGAGGAGGGCAGGGGGAGGGGGGAGGGCAGGGGGAGGGGGGAGGCGGGCAGGGGGAGGGAGAGGGGGAGGGAGGAGGGCAGGGGGAGGGGGGAGGGCAGGGGGAGGGGGGAGGAGGGCAGGGGGAGGGAGAGCAGGGGAAAGGGGGTAGGGCAGGGGGAGGGAGGAGGGCAGGGGGAGGGGGGAGGGCAGGGGGAGGGGGGGAGGGCAGGGGGAGGTGGGAGGGCAGGGGGAGGGGGAGGCAGGGGGAGGGAGGAGGGCAGGGGGAGGGGCAGGGGGAGGGGGAAGGGTAGGGGGAGGGAGGACAGGGGGAGGGGCAGGGGGTGGATGGTTGGGGGCCAGGGGAGGGTTTTGGACAGAGCTTATAAAGGATGCGTGCCCCACTCGAGCGACCCCAAATCAGCCATCTCAGCCCAGCACCCATCTATCAAGCAAGTAAACCGTCCTCCACCACCAGGGAGTGGCATCTTCGTCGCCATCGGGGTGAGCGGGTGGCTTCGTTTCTCGCCGAGTGTTTTATCAGTCTCGTGGGAGACCCCAGGGCAGGGTCTGCTGTGGCAGGCACCACGGGGACGTTGATGACCCATGCGCACTCTTTGCGGTGGTGCGGAATAGATGTTTTGGACCTCAGCCCCGGCCAGACAGCTACGGCTAAAAATTAAAGCCCCGATTGTTGTAATCATCGTCGCTTATCATTATAATACGAGTCATTGATAATATCGTCAGCGTGGTGTGATTCTCATCATTGCATTGTGTTGAAAAAGTGGCGCTTGCAGACTTTTCAGTATTTCTATTTATTTTAATGTGGTGACTTGCTTAGCTGTTTCTCTACGTTGCACCCCTGATCGGCTGTACTGTTCGTTGTTGTAACTCGCTGACCCGCCCCGACTAGACATCTGTGATAAATAGCTTCATAGCTCATCGGATTCCTCCTGGCAGTCTAAATAACATTCCGATTCTGATCATTATATCGTTAGTGGACATGTACTGTAGAGTGAACAGAAAATTACCTACGGTTATAAAAAAAAACAGGCTGACGTTTCGAGCAATGACCCTTCTTTCTGTGTGTGTGCGTCAATATATGTGTGTAAGTCGCTGTGTGTGTGTAATTCGATCTGTGTGTGTGTAAGTGGATGTGTGTGTGTAAGTCGCTGTGTGTGTGTAATTCGAACTGTGTGTGTAAGTGGATGTGTGTGTGTAAGTCTATGTGTGTGTGTAGGTCGATGTGTGTGTACGTAAGTCGATGTGTGTGTGTGTGTGTTAGTCAATGTGTGCGTGGTGTGTGTGTGTAGACAACTAATCATTTCAAATTAAGTTACTTAATTTTACATCTATAATGTGTGTGTCTAAGTCCATGTGTGCGTGTGAGTCGATGTGCGTGTGTGAGTCGATATGTGTGTGTAAGTCTACGTGTGTGTGTGAGTCGATGTGTGTGTGTAATGGTTCTATAGAGGCGCACACAGTGAACTTGGGAGGCAACACTATTTATTATTAACACAATAGGTAACTCTTAACATAGGGTAGTGACCACCGACCTATCCTCACTAACACACACCATCAGTCGCTAACACTGACTTTCTGATACGACTAGCGTGGCCAAGCCAGGAGGCTACTGGTTGACCACGCTGACTTGAGGCTTGACTCTTCTTCCTCACGAGGCGTCTTCATGAGGCATCTTCATCCTGGACTCGAGCAGCCCCGAACCCGGTGCGGAGGCCACTTATATGCGCCTCGGCGTGTCCGGGCCACACGCCGGCCACGCCTACCTTCGAGAACTCTCGAGAAGGCTCTTCTCCTGTCCACGTGGCCCCCAAGGTGCCCCCGGGGTCCCCGGGCCCCACCTTGATCCGGTCACGTGTCCAGCCAGGTTCATCCAGAGTGCCACAGCCTCACACAATGCCCGCGGTACTGACCCATGGCCTCCATACCCCCCGAACCAGCCGTGACGTCAATCCCGCATCCAGACGTGATGACGTCGTGTGTGTGTGTGTGGACCCGCGTGGTAGTGACGCTCCCCTGCGTAGTGACGTCACGCATGTGTGTGTAGGTCCACACGGTAGTGACGCTACAAGTCACTACATGTGTAAGTCCATGTGTGTGTGTCTAAAGTCGATTTATGTGTGTGTGAGTCCATGCGTGTGTGTGTAAGTCAGGTTTGCAGATTTGCTGAGCATTTCTGTGAGGTCCTGGGGGAGGGGAAATCCCTCAGCCAGGAAAACATCATGGCACAAAGTGGGGATAACCCTGCTGAGGCTGCGGTGCCTCAAATATTGGAAGAGGTCACCCCCTGTGAGTGGCTGGCTGAGGTGCCATCTGTTGAGGAAGTACTGAAGGCGATCCGGAGTCTGAGACCAGGAAATGCACCGGGCAGAGATGATCTCCCAAGTGAAATGCTCAGGGAGGGTGGCGTTTGTGCACAGACTGCCGTATATGACATCATAACAACAGTCTGGACCACTGGACGGGTTCCACAGGATTGGAAGGATGCCCTGGTGGTCCCCCTCTTTAAGAAGGGGGACCGCACAGACTGAAACAACTACAGGGGCATCTCACTCTTCAGTGTGCCGGGAAAGGTCCTGGCAAGGATTATTTAACATCGCCTTGCTAGGAACGCTGAGGAGAGGCTTGCAGAGCCCCAATGCGGTTTCAGGAAAGGGCGGTCCTGCACAGATGCCATATTTTCTGTCTGTCTGCTATAGCAGAGGTGTAGGGAATTCCAACAAGACCTACATCTCTGCTTTATTGACCTGGTCAAGGCCTATGATGCCATCAGTAGGCCTGGGCTCTGGGTTGTTCTTCGTGCTTTCGGAGTCCCTGACCCTCTGCTCACGATCATTAAGGACCTTCATAATGGTGAGCGGGGCCGAGTAAAACTACGTGGCCGGGAGTCAGAGCCTTTCCCTGTACACCTTGTGGTGCGACAGGGATGTCCTCTGGCTCCCACATTATTTAACATCTATTTTGACCACGTAGTTCGTGAAGCCTTCAATAGCTGTACCGGGGGAATTTCCATTTGGTACAGATATAATGGGAGGCTGATCGATGCCCGGGTGCGATCAAGGGATGTCAACCACGTTATGTAAGCCGATGATTTGGTAATTGCTGCTCATTCAGAGGAGGAGTTGGAGACGCTGCTGCTGAGACTAGAGCGTGCCACTAAGAGGTGGGGCCTTACCATCAGCCCCACCAAAACTAAGCACCTGCCTGGGTATTTTGTACCATCGGACACTCCACCCCCACAACTCCCAATCGGTGATAGGGCAGTAGTGGAGAGAGTGGAGAGTTTCCCATACCTGGGCAGTGTGCTTATGACCGGCTCCAGTTTAACAGCAGAGGTCTCACTCGGAATCAGTCGAGCGGCAATATCTTTTCATCGGTTGTGTGAAGCTGTGTGGAAGCTACCTGGTCTGTCGCTCCGCACGAAGCTTCAGGTCTTCTCGGCCACAGTCATTCCCTCCCTTCTCTACGCTTGCGAAACGTGGACCCCCCTAATGGAGCATCTTCGCCGGTTGGAAACATTTAGGCTGGCTTGCCTACGATCCATCCTGGGTTTAACCAGGCTGGATTGTGTGAGCTCACAAATCCTTGAAAGATCTGGGCAAAGTCCCATCGGTGAGCTCCTCCGGCAGGCAAGGCTGCGTTGGCTGGGCCATGTAGCCCGCATGCCCAGCCACCGCATGCCTAAACAGCTTTAGTTCGGCCGGATCGAGGGGGCAAAACGGGCGCGGCACGGGCTAGAGAAGAGATGGAGTGATGTGGTACAGGAGGACGTGGAGCTGAGTGGACTTGCCGATGACTGGTACCAGCGGTGTCAAGATCGGCCTCTGTGGAGGAGGCTCGTGAAGGACGCTACTGGGCAGTTGGAGGCAGTCGCCCTCCAACAACAACGGAGGGCGGAGGAGCGACGCTCACAACAACGAGCGGAGCGCCGGGTGGCTAAAGCACAGAAGGTTGGCACAGTAGGGGGCACAGGTGGTGCATCAACCAGTCATCTCGGTCATCTCAGTCAGTCGACCCGTGGCACCTGGGTCTGCCCCGTGACCTCCTGCCAGCGGGCGTTCGACACTTCACGTGGCCTCAAGGTGCACATGGCCTGGTACAAACGTCGTGGTGACGTCACCGCCACTTAGTGGCGAATGGCGGGTGTTGTTGTTGTGTAAGTCGACGTGTTTCTATGTGTGTGGGTCGATGTCTGTGTGTAAGTCGATGTGTGTGTCTGTCTTTGTCGCCCGGGCAATGCCGGGTACTTCCCGCTAGTATAATATATATGTTGAACTTCTTTAGCGCCGTACATAGGCCAACCATGCTAATTGGCGGTGCAGGGGAATGGAGACTGGGGAAGGAGACGACGGGAAGGAGACGCGGAGAAGGAGATGGGAGGAAGGAGATGGGGGAGGGAAACGTGGGGAAAGGATATGGGGGAAAGGAGATGGGGGGGAGGGATATGGGGGGAGGGAGATGGGGGGAGACGGGGTGTGGGGAAAGAGGTAGACGGGAGGAGGGACACACTGATTTGAGTGGAGACACCGTTGCTTTTATTCATTCCCAAAACGTACGTGCTGCGTTTCATTGGGGTGGGGAGTGGCAGCACTACGAATCCGGTTCCTTAAGTTTGATTTACTGCCAACATCAGTGGCGAGTGAAACGTGAAATGGTTCAGGGGCTCCTTCCTTCATCAAATCGCACTCACCAGATTGGTGAAGTACGGTCAAACAACCCACCAGCATTCACACGCCGTTGAGAAAGCCTTCATTCAGCAGTAGTCGAGTTTAATTTGGTTGATCAGGAGAGAAATGGAGAGACCAGGATGAGTCTAAATCGCACGAGTGATGACCTGGGGTTGTCACCACAACTGTTGTTTGCTGGCCCAAGTCTCCCTTGACAGAGATCTGCATGGCTCTCTGGCTTCTGACTTCCAACAAAATCATGCACGTGGTTACCCTTAGTGGTTTGGGCCTGGTTTACTTGCTAACATCTACGACTGTGTCAAGGTACGCCAGATCTTTTGTGAATACATGCCGACTATCTGTTCCACGAAACGATGAAGGAAGTGCTTGCATCTAACTTGCACCGCTTGATGTTCGGCACGGTCATATCACACGGTAACACACTTGTTTGTTACACAATCTCGGAGGCGCTTTGATGCCCAACGTTTCGCACCACGCGCTGGGAGCTTATTCAGGGGTTGACTTTATACCAATGGGTGGATGGAGGCGGGCCTCCTGGCTATTGTGGCGGCGTCCCCGTAATGTAAACGTGGAAAGGAAATAAGTTGTGAATTATCAATATTTTGCGTGCGACGTGCAAAGCACACCTACCTCCAAAGGAGGAGTTGACTGATTGGTTGACGGGCGCGCTCTTCAACCCAAGGAGCGGTGACGTAGCCCAGCGTTCGTGCGTGTCGTTGCTTGTCGCAGGCTTTCACGGTTTGAATCCGGCAGGATGTTGCTGGTTGATTCTGCGGTTGTGCGCATGAAACGTAATGTACCACACGCATGCCGTCCGTGAGACGACACGTAGCAACATCGCCCCCCCCCCCCACCCATTGCCACCGCGAAACCGCTGCTGACTGTATGTGTTTGTGAAACACTGCACCTTCACGATAGTGCCCACGCTATGAGAACAGCGTGATTACCAGATCTACTGATGACTTGATGCTGTTAAGGTGCTGAGTGGTTCTCCTCCTCTCGTCATGCAGAATCGCGCAAGGCACAGAAGGGTCGCGCCCATTTTGCCTGTCATGATGGCGGAGGAGTCTGGCATCGACCGAACTGCCGGTGAGTTCCCTGTCATACCGACAAGCCCGCCACATGCCACATTTCCTTTGACGGTATCCGGCCGACCCGACTGGCGTGAGGTTCCTCGTGATAATATTAATAAGAAAACCCTCTGAGCAAGTTCTTATGAATCTGCTACGGAATCCCCGCTACTTGAGGGCATGTCAGCTGGACTGCGCCAAACTCGGTAAATGTATTCTGGCAACGAATGCGCCATCATTTATGCCCGGGTCGACTTACGGTTTAATAAATTGACTTGAGTAAAACGTGGCCTGTGCGACGGTCAATGTCCCCCATCTACCCCGTTTGTGTTGCCCTTTGTAGCGGCCAGAACGGCAGACCGCCGCAGGCTCAGCGGCCGCGTGGGGATACCCAGCATGGTTGCCCTTCCACTGGTCACGCGGCCCGTGAGCGGGGACCGGCATGGCGGTCTGCGGGAAGGTAGGGGTGGCGTGAGACCGCTCATGGCACAGCACCCGGACCCCGAGGCCCGGTGCGGGTCATGGAGGCGGAATGGTGGGGCACCCGGGGACGACGCCGGCTTGGCGCGCTGGCGCGGTCAGAACGGAAGGGCCCCCTACTGGAGAGGCGCCTGCGAACCGAGAGGCGGCGGTGGCCGGGGCAGGGGCAGAGGGTGGCGCGAAGCTGCCGAGGTCCGGGAGGGCCGGCCGCAACGTCCGGAGGGCCGAGCTGAGCTAGATCTTGTTAGGGGGCGGGCCGGCAGCCAGCCTAGGCGCGGAGGGTCGCGCGTCCAGCACGGAGAGAGCGACGGTAGGGGTCGGCGGAACAGCTCGTCCGTGCCGCAAGAGCCGCGGGCCGAGCTGGAGGAGCGTCCCCTGAGCTTCAAGGCCCTAGAGGCCTTTCTGGAGGTGGAGCCGTGGGAGATTGCACTGCGCCTGAGCACGCCACGCTCGGGCCTGAGGCCGCTGCTCAAGTTGGAGGACATCCGGAAGGATTTTCTGGAGCTGCTTATCAGGGTCGTCGGCAGGGCCAGCACGTCCAAAACCAACCGAGAGAGCCACCATTGCCTCGTGGGACTCGTGAAGGATTCCAAGTTCTTGAAGCTCGTGCTGCCCATTTT
The DNA here is from genome assembly GCF_965212315.1 of Lampetra planeri. Lineage (NCBI taxonomy): Eukaryota > Metazoa > Chordata > Hyperoartia > Petromyzontiformes > Petromyzontidae > Lampetra > Lampetra planeri. Next base: position 7,399,081 of record NC_136160.1, read on the forward strand.
CATCACCTCCATGCCGGAGGAGAGCTCACCGGAGCGCACCGCCCTCTACCCGGTGCTGGTCTCCTCCATGCTAGACATAGCCAGCGCGCTGCTCGCCGTCTTCCCCAATAGCTCCATCGCTGAGGCGTCGTTGCTGCTCACGCTGCTCAATGCCACCGTGACGGCGCTGTGCCACGGCGGCGATCGCTCCCTCGAGGATTCCGAGGGGCGGCTGCGGGACCTGCAGCGGCAGGTGCAGGCGCGGCAGGAGCGGCGACGCGAGGGCTTGTCCGTCGCGCATGGCCTGGACTCGCAACCGCCCGAGAACTTCCGTGAGCTGCCACTCTACCCGTCGTACGCCGACATCCGCCCCAACCGCAAGCCCTTCGTGCGGCCCAACATCGTGTGCGGGCGCTACCCGGACGCGGCCACCTACCTGGATGTGCAGTTCCGGCTGTTGCGTGAGGACTTCATGAGGCCGCTGCGTGAGGGCATTGCTGAGGTGCTGGGCGCGACGGCCGTGGGCGGTGCGCGTGCCCTCCACGGCCGCTTCAACGACGTGCGCGTGTACCCGGGTGCGAGCGTGGTGGCGCCCATCTGCACGCCGCAGGGCCTGGTACACAGCGTGCGCTTTGACGCGGCGGCGCTGCACAACGTGCGCTGGGAGAACTCCAAGCGGCTGCTGTTCGGCTCGCTTGTGTGCCTGTCAAGCGACGGCTTTGCCACCATGCTCTTTGGCACGGTGGCCGAGCGCTCCGCTGAGGACCTGCGCAGGGGCTTCGTCTGCGTGGCGTTCGTGCCCGAGAGCAGGGGGTTGCTGCGCGCCATCGGGCCGCGCGAGTGCTTCCTCATGGCCGAGAGCACGTCGTACTTCGAGGCGTTCCGCTACGTCCTGGAGGGCCTCAAGGAGGTGGACGAGAACGAGCTGCCCTTCAGCCGCTACCTGGTGGACTGCGAGAAGGTGGTGGAGGCGCCCTGGTATCTTAGGGATCCGCTGCTGGCGCGGAGCCCCAGCTACGACTTCTCGTGCCTGCTGCTGGATCACCACGCGACGGCCCAGGAGCAGGTCGTGGCCCCCGCTCTGCGGCCCAAGTGGTGGCCCACCAAGGAGGAAATGGGGCTCGATGAGTCTCAGATGGAGGCCCTGGTGGTCGCCGTGACCCAGGAGCTCTCCATCATCCAGGGACCGCCCGGCACTGGTACATGCGTGTGTGCTCATCGGCGTCGTTGTCATCATTGTGATCATTGTGAGGGTTGGGTTGGGGTCCGCCAGGTTCCGACAAGACCTCCAAACCACTCATAAAGCCATCCAGCTCGTGGCACATAGTCACTCCTCAGCCCAGTCAACTGAAAATGAAGAACCACCGACTCTTACAAGAGACACTTTGATATTTATCAGAGCACAAATAAACACAACACCGAAATAATCACTAAACAATCAACCTGCTAGCGACACCCTAAAGTCACCCAACCGCACAAAATAATCTTGACTCATCATGAACCAATGCAGACTTGATACCTTGCGAAAAGGTATGTGCAGTAGATTTTGACAAAAATTAATAACTCATGTATTTTCCTGAAAGCCCAAATTAATCATTTCAAATCAGTTATACATTGTTATTCTTTGAAATGTTTATTACAAGTCACGTGCTTAAACCGAACAAATATGTTGCTCCGGTTAATCTGAAAGCAACGTGATCGCCCCTACTGTACAGTAGTTGCATATCTTTACAACAGTGGGCGGGGTTTTATTGATTTTGATTGGCGTGGCTCTGCTGTCGTCCACTTTTCTGCTGGGCGGGGGCAGTAAAGTGTTGTTATCACTGATCGTTGGAATTCGTTCTAAATCGAAAGAGTAACAATCAATCATCAGTTGTACATCATTTTGAGTGATTTATATGTTCATTTATTTCGTGAGATTTAATTTATACCCTATATTAGTGTTTTTTGGCATAGAGATCTGCGGAAAATTTATTTATTTTTGGATTATCCTCGATTTTTATTTAACCGCTGCAGTCCTCCCCGTCATTAGAACGAATAATTGAGAGTCGTACTGTATTTGGTGTTTGAACAGAAAGGATTAAACCTATTGTTATTGTTTGATCATTTTGATACTGCCAAAGAAGGTCCAATAGATATCATCTTTGTTGTCATCGTCATAATTAATACCATCATTTCAGAACCCTCACTATCAATGTCATGGTCCACTACACGAGACCTGCCGGGGAGTAGAGTGTGGGTAACTCCGACCACTTCCAAGACCTTTGCTTAGCGTGGAAGAGTAGGCCAAAATAGCATGTAGAGAGGCGTTGTACAGCTCCCTCGGGGGGAGGCCCTTCTGCAGTTGCAGGGCTGCATTAGGAAGCTCTGAGTTAAATAAATGTTCATTTTGTTGACCTAATTTATTCATCCACCTCTCCGTTGCTGCGATGGTTGCAGGAAAGACCTACGTGGGCCTCAAGATTGCCGAGCTGCTGCTGAACAACAAGGCTGCGTGGAACCAAGTTGACCCGGGTCCCATCTTGGTCGTCTGCTACACCAACCACGCCCTGGACCAGTTCCTCGAAGGTGACATCTCTCTCGCGCGCGATCGTAACAGGACGAATGGAGCATCGACCGCCTGTTGCAACTTTTACCGCTGGATGAAGGTCTCTCCACGCCTCGTCAGGGGCCCCCCCTCCCAGAGGTTCCTGGGGTCCGGGGTCGAATGGTTCGTGGGAAGGCCCCCGTAAACGGAACAAACATTGCCATTGTGCGACCGGCTTGAGAATGAGGCCCATGGCGATTTGTCATTTTTGTCTATTCCCCGCTCTGAGCGACCTCGATGGGGGTTGTTTGATCGTGCGTGTGCATGTGTGTGTTTTGCGCAGCGGTTAGCGCACTGCACCACGACCCCTGCGACCCGAACCTGAGTTCGATTCACGCTCATGACTAACAGTGTGCTAGAATAGTAACCGATTACCACGTTTGGTTAACATGACAATTCCTTACTCATTGTCTGTGTCGGGTGGTGGCGGGTTTAACGACATATTCATATTTACGAGCTCTAACTCCAAAAAAACCTTTATTATGAATAATGAGTAATATTGGTCACTTGTTTTTGTGCCCCGTCCCAGGAATCACAAAGATGTTGTCCACGGATGGCGTGGTGCGAGTGGGCGGCCGCTGCTCACGAGATTCCCTGGAGAGCTGCACGCTGAGGAAGCTGCGCGTGAAGCACCGCGACGACAAGCCGGCGTACCTCCGCAGACTCTTCTACGAGGTCTCAGCTTCCCCTGGCGAGCCCCGAAGCCGACGGGAGTTCGCGATGGCCGTGTCGGGGCGGGGGGTTGAGCCGACGCCACCGTGGGGATTGGGGATTCGGACTCTGTGGCCCACTGGTCCACCCCTCGCCCTTTCTCAGGGAAATTGTGATGGCCACTGTAACTTAGGGCACCGTGGTGGCGAGATCTTACCTTCTAGATTTGAAGCTTTCGTGACTGCAAGGATTCATACCGGTTTTTTTTTTACTTTACCGAAAAAACCTAACAGTATGAAATCTTAACTACTTCGTCTGGTATACAGGAGGTCGTGGGTTCAATCCCGACCCTGACGCCTGCTGTATATTTGGAGTTTGCGGTGTCTTTATCCCCGTGGTCACGTGGATTTTTCTCCGAGTCCTCCGGTTTTTCCCTCCACATTTAGAATCGGCGTGCAAGTATTTGGCTGCTATAAATTTCCACATCATAAGCCTTTTTGTTGAACTTTCATTTGTGGCCAGGTCGCTTCTGAAGAAGTGCTGTATAGCTCAGTGGGCCTTACCTGGTAAAAAACATTGTTTTATAGTTTGATAGTAGCTCCTCGTGACGATCAGAATTGGAATCTTTATTTAGACGGGAGGAATCCAATGAGCTCGGAAGCTTTTTTTCTCACGATATGGGCGGGTCAATAATGATCCGACGTGAACTGAACGGTGGTGTAAAGTGGTGTTGGCCAAATTGGAGGAAGACTTCCCAACACAAACTGGGAAGACTCGAACCCGAGCAAGAGATAACATCGGTATTCCCGCGTTATTCACGAACCTGCTGTCCGTGATTTCGGTTATCCGCGAATCGCATCTGGAACTCTACACAACGGCATCGAGGGAGAGAGAGAGAAAAAAAGCGACGAGAGATAAAGTGACGAGATAAAGTAATAGGATAAAGTGGTACGATAAAGTGATGAGAGAGAATGTGATGTGAGAAAGAGATGAGATAAAGTGCGAAAGATTATTTATGTATTTAGGAGTGGCCTGCGAGTCCCCGCTCTCCTTCGTGGCATCCCGCGGCCCAGCACTTGCCCCCAAAGTTTGCGTCGGCGGGATGAGAGCCGTTTCGTTTTTTGTTTCCGTGGGTTGCGTGGGCTTTCTTTTTCATCTTCCATTCGGGGGAGGGGGATGGGCGGTCTCGCCGGTCTTGGTGTGTGTGTGCCAGGCTAGGTGCATGCGGAGGGTGTGACCGCTCTGCCCGCCACCCCCCCATGCAGGTGAAGACCGAGATGGCCCAATGCCAGCAGATGCTGGAAAAAAAGACGGCGCAGCTGATGGCCACTCACTTGGGAATCCTCAGAGACTCGGTGCTGATGAGCCATGTCGACAGAGAGCACTGGGAGCAGCTGGAGCAGGTCGTGAAGGTGAGTTGTTGCTCGCGATTCGAGCGACTGTCCCTCTCATTGTGGCCTCGCTATCTCTCTTGCGATTGCGTCTGCACTTTGTTTACTCTCATGGCAGGCAATGTTAAGGACAAACTTCAAAGTACGTGTGTATACTTTTTGGTTCTTTCGGTAAAGTCACGTAGGAATAAAATAAATTAAATCACGACGTTACAGCAGCCCTTTTGCCCACTTCAGCAATTGTTTCTTGCTGTGGTTGTCCCACCTGATGACGGACGCTTGTGTTGTGCCCGAAACGTCGCGATATAATTTATTTTATTTTATACCTACGTCACTTTACCGAAAGAACCAAAGTGTATGGATCCCTGCAGTCAGGAAAACTTCAAATCTAGATTGTACATGTGTATGTTAAACTTCTTTCGCCAAAGCACGTAGCCAACCGTGCTAATCGGATGGTCAAGTGAAGTGAAGTCAATTTGATGGCGCTTTGAGTGGCACAGATCTACCACTCACAGCGCCATCATATTAATGTGTGTTCTATGCCAGTGCAAGGAAATGTGGTGTTGAGTTGTGACGTGAATGTAGCAATGGAGTTGAGTGTGCGGATTGCTTCGGGGAGATTGTTCCAGAGGTGTGGTGGTTGGTAGAGTGTTTAGGCTGAGGAATAAAGTGATTGGTTGTTTGGCTTGATCTGCATCACCTTTCTAATATAAGGTGGGGAGAATCCACCTCGAGTCTAATTCACTCTGCACGACAGCTCTAAATCTGGGGCAAAAAATGTCAGATCTGGCAACACCCAACGCTTTCGGGGTTGAGCATGGGTGCCTCGCCTGGTATGCAGAAGGTCGTGGGTTCCATCCAGACCCTGTCGCCTGCTCTATATTTGGAGTTTGCATGTTCACCCAGTGGTTGCCGTGGATTTTTCTGCGGGTCCTCCGGTTTTTTGCTCTACATTTAGAATCAACATCACGCATTCAGAGTATTTGGCCGCTATAAATTTCCACATGACGATAAGCCGCTTCGTTGAGCTATCGTTTGTGGCCAGGTCGCTTCTGAAAAAAGCTATATAGCTCAGTAGGCCTTCTTACTTTGTAAAATAAAAAAACAGTCGAACAGTTTAGTTCTAGTCGTTTGAATCCACGCTGAAGACAAGACGCCTGTTTGCGCGCGAGCAGCAGTGCATGCAGCAGATGGTGATGGGAAGCAAGCGCGTGTCATACATCATGGAGTGGCTCGGCCTCGGATTCTCAGAGATCGGAGCTCAGCAACTCCCAGGCGTGCATGGAGGTGAGAGGCTACAAGGCAATGGGTTGTCACGTGGTCGTGACGGGCACTGCAAGATCCCACCGTGTCCATCCAGTGCTCGCCGAGCCCGCATTGTCTACTGGTTGCCAAACAAACACATTATCAGGTCGCGCTCATTACACACAAGGTGCTTGCCACAAATTAACCACAATAACTTGCTGATCTTGTCAAGGAGCATAAACCATCATTACGCAAACTCCGGTCATCCTCGCAGTGGTTTTTGGCGAGCCAAAGATGGTCACCGCATCGCACGCTTTCAGATGCACTCCTGTGGCTGTCTCAAACGCTCCTCGTTCCGATGTTAAGAAGCCACTGGAGCTCTGCACTTTTAAATAATGGAGATTGAAAACTCATTTCTTTAAAACTGCTTTTTGTGTTAAGTTTGTTTTCCTTGCCTCGCACCTCCGATTTACACAGAGGTGCGGGCCCAGGCCTGTGGAGACCGGAGCGAGCGTTGGTGGATCACACGCACGTGCATTTGTAAAAACTTTCTCCCTGCCCGCGAGGTCATCGTCTCCTGGCTTATGTGCCAGGGTACGGCGGCAATACAGCAAGTCGGTTGATTTCAATCCATACGCCGATCGGGTGTTCCGATTTCCTCCCACGTGAATAATCACTCATTGATGAAGTGAGCCCAATATCGCAACATAGGACGGCAGAGCTTGGGGAAGTTGTTGTTGGCGCCGATTTCTGGCTGCTGCCGTCCCACTTGTCTGTCTGTGGTTTCCCATGTCTCTGAATCATTCTCTGTCTCTCTCGCTGAGACCAACAAGCAACTACGCGCGTTACACATTCCTAACGACAACGATGACAAACGGCGACCTGACCTGTATCGGCACGACCTCGCCATGCACGCGCTGCGTCCAAGCAGGGGCACAGCCAGGACAAGATGAGGAGGAGCTGGAGGATTTGCTGGAGGAGCTGGAGGAGGAGCTGGAGGAGGAGCTGGTGGGGAACCGCATGATAGAGGAGGACCGCACGCAGCACGAGAAGATTGCGGAGCGGCGCCGCGCCATGAACGAGCTCCACCGACAGTTCGTCGCCTTCAGCCTCGAGGACCGTGGGGCTGGAGAGGAGGGGGAGGGGGAGGGGGAGGAGGAGGGGGGCAGGTGGCAGGTGAGGGTTCCTGCCGCTCCGCACTGCCGCCACCTTAGTTTGTCAGCTCCCGCGGCTCTGTTTTGTTTCTGCAGCTCGTCCGTCTAAACTAAAACTCTTAAACTACCTTTTGTTTAAATATTGACTTAAAGCTTTCGTGACTGTAGGAATTAATATTCTTTGGGTCACGTACGTGACCGAAAGACCCAAAGAATACCTTTTGTTTCACCAGGTAAGGCCCCACTGAACTATGTTGCTCTTTTTCAGAAGCGACTTGGCTCTCGCAAATGATAGCCCAATGGAGTTGCTTGTCACCGTGCAGAAATTTGCAGCAGCTAAATACTCTTGACGCACGTTGATTCTAAATGTCGAGGAAAAAACTAGAGGACCCGTAGAAAAATCCACGTGACCACCATGGAAATATACAGGCATCATGGTTGAGATCGAACCCACAACCGCCTGTATATCAGGCGAGGTAGTTCACATCGCGCCATTGCGGTGCCCCAGGTGTCCACACCTGCCTCTTATTCTGTCTGTACTGAACGTCACCATACGAGGAAGAATCCCTTTTGATTTCTCGCAGAGCGGTGCGACCCTTCGCGTTAAAGAACGACGCATGGAAGTGGCCATCACGGAGCTACATCTGAGGTCCCTTACTCCAATGATCTCTCGTCCGCACACAGTAGAGGGTGACACTTGCTCAGCACATGAGAGGGAGGTTCCTCACATGACAGACAATTCCATATTTGAATTCTCAGAGTTAATAATATAATTAATAAGAATTAGCCGTAACCAAATTCTTTAGTGCAGTCATTTGTGACAGGGCTGAGACCAGGAACTCGCTCCACTTGTAAGTGTGTTGAACTTCTTTCACGCCATACGTGGCTAACCGCGGTAATTGGAGGTACGGGAGGACAACAAACTAAACACACAAAAAGCAGTTGATTTTATCTCCTGGTTATATAAAGGATACGGACACAGGGCTGGGTTTAAACACAAGCAGCTGCCTGGATTCGAACCCAGCAGACTCGTTGGTGCTGGCTCGGCACTCTGACTGCTAAGCCGCCCGGTCACTTCAAAGCGATTCTCATCCAGCGATCGGAAGGGATGAATGGGCCAAGTCTGGGCTGTGATGGCTACGCTGTACGTGTCTGCTGTGAACCAACACTGTAGAGGCAGTGAGGGTTGGTGGATCACAGCACATGCTGGGAGTGTAGAGTTGCCATGCCCTGGCTCGCCAGGAGAAGGCGGTGCAGCAAGTTAACTAATCGGGGGATAGAGCGTTGCCCCTCCCCCCCTCGCGCAACGCGTGGGTTTTCTCCGGTTTCCTAACAAACACAACCTCGTTAATAATCGGCTGAAAACATCCTAAAATAATAACCCCCAAAGTAGTGGCGGCGGCAGGACCCTTCTGAGGAGGGGTCCGCGACTCGGCGTGGCCCTCTCCGGATAAATCAGTGGTAACAAAAAAAATATTAATTCGACTTTTGACCCGAGACGTCGAGCCTGCAGCCTTCTGACGGAGAGCCGAGCGCTCAAACGGAGGAACTCGTGATGGAGCAACCGGCGTCGCGTTCCTCCCCTGTGGTGTGCAGAGCACCATGAGCAAGCGGAACATGAAGAGGATGGTGACGAGCGAGCTGAAAAAGGCGGCCTTCACGTCTGACGAGGAGGAGAAACAAGTCCAGAACGTCTGGCACCTGGCCATGGCAGAGCGGTGGCGTTTGTACCGGTACGAGACTGCCGGTGCTGTCTCCTTCGTTAAAACCATTTTTTCTTTCTTTAATCGTCTAAAAATTGGGAACACAACTCAAATGCGAAGGCACGATAAAGTGTCAGCTGCTTATTGATTTCACGGTGGCTCGCACACCATGTCAGACGTTCTGGCAGTGGTGGACCGTTGATCCAGCTTTGGGGAGCTGCAAACTCCACCTCGTCTCAGCCAATTGACGCATACAGGCGGATTGGCTGACACGCCCATATATGGACATGCCTATGATGAAGAGCTTCATAGCTCATCCGGATTCCTGATTGTGGATTCTGTGAGAAACTGGAATGCGACGAGGACGATTGCTGCGACCTCGCCGCCGCTTCTCGCGAGACCCGACCTGGTGTGAGCCCAGCACCGCCGCTTGTGAATCCCTCAGCGCGCGTTATCCAAGACCGGAAAACCAACAGTCTCTCAAGGCTATATGGAGGATCTTTGTCTTTGTATGTGTGTGTGTGCGCATGCCGTGCCGTGCAGGCTGTGGGTGACCAGGTACCAGACAAGCATCCGGGACACGATCGCGGACGAGGAGGACCGGTACCAGAGGCTGGCGGACCAACTGTCAGAGGTGCGGGACGAAGAGGACCACGGCATCCTGAAGGAGGCAACTGTCATCGGCATGACCACGACAGGCAAGGCCCCTCCGCACAACCGCATTCGCAAACTGTGATTCGCAACTTTCATCTTTATTCGTGTTTATGATCTCGTCAAGGAGCATAAACCATCGCGCAAACTCCGGTCATCTTCGCAGCGGCTTTTGGCTGGCCCTTCCGATATTCGGAAGCCACTGGAGCTATGCACTTTTAAATTATCTAGATTGAAAATTCATTTCTTTAAAACTGCTTTTTGTACACTATAGGAACCTCATTTGCCAGTATAAATATGATAATTGGTTTTTTACCCTTCTATCTGGCAACAAAACTGACACCTTTTTACAAGGAGTCATGTTTGTATAGACCGCAATACCTGCAGTCATAATACAAACAAAAGACATAACTCTTGTTTGTGTAATAACAGCCATAGAGGGTTCACGTGGGGATTGGCTTGCCGGTCCTGCTTGTAGCCAATAAGGGTTGAGATAGGGACCATGGCCCATGCGTCATCACGACAGGTCATCAGGAGTGATTGGCCTAGCCATTCGGGGCCCCAGCTAATGGGGAGCCGGATGAGGGGCGTGGTCCCGGGATTGACAGGGAACCATCGAGAATGGTCGAAGCTGTCCATGAACGATTGGCTGGGGGAACCACGTGACGAAGGTATTAAGAGCGAGTGGAGGAGAACGATCGAGAGCAGACTGAAACTGACAAGAGCAGGGTCACGCGCGGACGGGGGCTGGGGTTGCCACGTGCGCGGTGGGGACTTAGTGCGTGGTCTGTCCTCTCTCCGTTGTCTGCCAGCAACGGAGAGTGAGTGAGCAAAGTGTATTGTGGAGTGGAAATAAAAGGACCGATTCCGAAGCCGTCTCCTGAAGGATTATTACATTTGTATTATGACTGCAGGTATTGCGGTCTATACAAACATGACTCCTTGTAAAAAGGTGTCAGTTTTGTTGCCAGATAGAAGGGTAAAAAACCAATTATCAACTGCTTTTTGTGTTTGGTTTCTTGTCCTTGCCCCATACCTCTGATTAGCATGGTTGGCTACGTACGGTGCGAAAGAAGTTCAACAGACATACATGTATCGAAAGTTCAAGTTTAATGTGCAATTTTATTGTCACAGAACGCTTCACATAGATGGACGTATATCACATGACAGCAATCCCTCACCAATCACAGGGGGCTAGGTTCCTGGAAAATGCCGCGGTAGGCAAGTCAGCGATTGGTAAAGTAGAGGGCCTGTGGGAAATAGTGGATTAGGGGAACCACGGCCAAGGTCAGACTCGTCATAGCTTAACTAAGTTCCCTGTTTATTAACTAAACACTGAATAAAATTCAGTACAATAACATAAATAAACACGTTAACTTTACGTACCTTTACTATTAACGATGGTGATGAAGATGACAATGAGATGATGGGGGAAGGGGGCTGTTTAGAAAGAGTAGAGGCTCAGCCCACGTGACACTCTCACCTTCACCACTCGCTGCACACTTCAGGTCCATGATTAAGGGCAAAATTAATCCTTTCCTGGAATCGGAAGAAAATTAAACTAACCTTATCGGTACAGTACTTCTTTGACGACGTCACACAATACAATGATGTCATGCTGGGATGCAATGATGTAATATACACGTCATGTGAATTCCTTAACACCGTGCTTACCTGTGGATACTCAAATTTCCAGGCCGCAATTGGTACATGAAACTGCGGTTGGCGATGGATTCCTGTACATCAATAAGAATTTAAATTATGCATCGCAATAAAAGTTACATGACGATAAGCCACTTCGTTGAGCTATCATTTGTGATAAACAGGTTGCTTCTAAAAAGCTATATAGCTCAGCGGGCCTTACCTGCTTAAATCAAAAATTGTTTATATTTGGCCACGGTGCGCTGTGACGCTACGCGGAATGGCGCAAGCACGCTGGCGACCTCCGGTGACATCCGGTGACCTCCGGCGCGTCGTCCGTGTCCCCCCCCAGGGGCCGCCAAGTTCCGGGGAATCCTGCAGAAGGTGCGGCCCAAGATCGTCATCGTGGAAGAAGCGGCCGAGGTCCTGGAAGCTCACATCATCACCACGCTGAGTAGCGCCTGCAAGCATCTCATCCTCATTGGGGATCATCAGCAGGTTTGTTGGCCACAAACACAAAGGAGACATCACAGCGATACACTCCGCTGCTCCTGAAGCGGTTATCTGGCTTGACCACCTGAATGTGAAATTGTAGTCGTTGCTCTGCATCTACATCAGCCGTACGGAAGAAGAAGGAGGAGCAGGTTTGTTCGGAGCCTCCGTCTGTCCAACCGACTCCTGTATGTGGGCAGTTACCGTTGTCATCATTGTCATCTTCGTCATCGTCGCACGTCATCGCGGTTTTATCTTCGTCATTTGATCACTATAATCACCATTTTCGAGATCAATGTCATCACCATTATAGATCGAGCTTCACTATCATCGTCGTCGTCGTCATCGTAACCACTGTCCCTGTCTCTGGCTGTTGTTTTATTACACACCCTTGCGTTTGCCAGTGCTTTTGACCGATGCATACTGAACGCGTACATCATCAAGCGTGTCCATCGTCACCCCACCGTTTTCTCATCGTCAGCATCACCACCATTTTCACCATCGGCATTGCCTTACCAGGGGCGGTGCGGCTGTTGACTGGGTGGATTATCTGGGGTACACATTAAATGTGCTTGCGAAAACACAATTGTGTTCACACGTGCATTGATTCCACGTGAGGCACGTGTGCATGCGTGTGTATATCGCGAGCGTGTGTGTGTATTGCGTATGTGTGTGCGTTTGTGTATCGCGTCCATGCATATGTAGTGGTGGTATTGACGTGCGCCGACTGTGACAGTGATGGATCACGGGGCGGCGCGGGGTGCGGGGTTGGGCACGCGTTGTGGGCGTGGTGTGGACGCGCGCGCCGGGAGTGACAGATGACGAGGCGGCGCGGAGTGAGTGGTGAGGCACGATGAGATGTGGGAAAAGAGGATCGTAGCCAGCACCCGGCGATTGGTCGAATAAGTGGGTGCTCGCAGCGACGTCCGCAGGTGGGGTATAAAGGGGGACGCGCGAGAGCACTCGGGGAGAGTTACCCAGTTGAAGACCCGAAGACGGAGCTGAAGACCTAGTGAAGCCGAGTAGCTCAGTGGCGTTAGTCGCCGAGTAGCTAAGTGGATGTTGGTCATCCGAGTAGCTCAGTGGGCGTTAGTCGCCGAGTAGCTAAGTGGATGTTGGTCATCCGAGTAGCTCAGTGGCGTTAGTCGCCGAGTAGCTAAGTGGATGTTGGTCATCCGAGTAGCTCAGTGGCGTTAGTCGCCGAGTAGCTAAGTGGATGTTGGTCATCCGAGTAGCTCAGTGGGCGTTAGTCGCCAAGTAGCTAAGTGGGTGTTTGTCACCCGAGTACTAAGTGGATGTTGGTCATCCGAGTAGCTCAGTGGCGTTAGTCGCCAAGTAGCTAAGAGGATGTTGGTCATCCGAGTAGCTCAGTGGGCGTTAGTCGCCAAGTAGCTAAGTGGGTGGTTGTCACCCGAGTACTAAGTGGATGTTGGTCATCCGAGTAACTCAGTGGGCGTTAGTCGCCAAGTAGCTAAGTGGGTGTTTGTCACCCGAGTACTAAGTGGATGTTGGTCATCCGAGTAACTCAGTGGGCGTTAGTCGCCAAGTAGCGAAGTGGGTGTTTGTCACCCGAGATACAAAGTAGGTGTTAGTCACCTGTAACCAAGTTTGATAAAATAAAGAGTGTGTTACCCGTGAAGTCGTCTCCCGTGGAGTTACTACATTACAACTGGCGTCAGAAGTAAACCTGTCTTCAAGAAGTATGGACACAAGGAAGACTACCCGTACCCACGAGCGAGGTCGGGATGACGACTGCGTACCGGGGACACCGACCTCGGGAGTAGAGGACGAGGAGTTGCCGCCGATGCAGCACTTCGCGGTGATGGCCGACGCTCCGCTTGCCTCCGACACCGGCCTCCAGGACGCGCACGCCCGCTTGGCGGAGTTGCTACTCGCCGCCGCCGCTGTCTTGGCCGACATCTCCGTTCCGGCGAGCGGAAAAACGGCTGCGGGGGTCGTGGAGGAAGCGACGGTGGAGGATTCCCGCCAAAGGGCGCTTCGCGCCAAAAGCCTGGAAGTTGCCGCCGTTTTTGGGGGGCCGCCACCGATTGGCGGGAAAGACGGACGCCACGTGGCCGGACACCTCCGCGCAGCGCAGCCCACGTCATCGGCGCGCGCCGGAGCCCTCCATTTTGCGCCTGACAACCGAGCCGACATTTTACACAACTCCAGCGGAGCGCGGGAAAATCTCTCCGACGTCGACGACGATCGGGTCCTCCAGCAAAGATTGCCCGCGCTGTCGGCGTTTAAGGCGGATGGGGGCGACTGGGGAGCCTTCCAACGAAGGTTCCTCGCTCATCAGGAGATGTCGGGGTGGTCCGACACCACTGCCCTGCGTGCGTTGCCAGCGATGCTTGACGACGACGCGCTTGCAGCCTTCACATCTGCTGCAAGGTCGTCCCGCTCTACGCTCCAGGCCGCACTACACCTGATGGCGAAGGTGTTCGGGCCGCCCTCCACGTGCCGCCACCAGTTCTACGATCGGCGGAAGGTGGCTGGGGAAACGACGCTAGCCTACCGCACGGCACTGCTCGCCTTGGCGGACGCGGCTTTTCCCCGCATGGATAAGGAGGGGAAGGACGCCATGGTGACGGAGCAGCTGCTGGTGTTGGCCCACGAGTTGGGGGTCCCCATCAACGTGGCAGACGAGATGGAGATCTGCTCCCTGGCGATCGCCACGAGCATTCACGCGTACGAGGTCCTCAAACGCAAGCCGGGGGTCGTCTGCAAATGGCCGGGGAATGCGGCACTGGCCGCCACGATCGCCGAACCTCAGCCAGCTGCGGTGCAGGAGCGGGCCTTCGCTGCACCGTGTCCGGGGGAGTGGAGAACGGGAGGTCGTTCGCCCACACGTTCGCCCCGCAAGCTGGAGCAACCGAAACCTACGACGTCCGTCGTCTGCTACAACTGCGGCCTTCGGGGTCACGTCGCAGCCGGGTGCCGGGCCCCGCGTCCGCGCACCGCAGGACCACGTCGGGACGACGACCAGGGCCACAAGTCATCCCAACAAAACCCGGCAAGTCGCGGCACCTCACACGTTCGGTCCACAAACACGGCACATTCGGGTCGCCGCTTCGCGGTGGGGGGTTCGCGGCTGGGTGCCGGGGGTTCAATTCGGCGGGGGGGGTCCGTACGCGGCCCGCAAGCAGTCGAGTGGTCCGCATTGGCCCACAGGATCGTGGCTGCGTCAGCCGGGTCGTCCGTGGTAACGGGGTTCATTGACGGGGTTGAGGTCCGGGTGCTTGTTGACACGGGTGCGTCGGCCACCATCATCTCGGACCTTATTTATAACATCCTTCCCGTCCAAAGTAGACCCCTTCTGCCGGTAGACGTGCCATTTTATGCGGCGAATGGGGGATCCCTGGGGATCATCGGCCAGATTCGGGCGACTATTTGCATTGGGGACATTAAATTAGCGGGCCCTATTTTTGTATCATCATCGCTGGCCGTTCCCTGTTTGCTAGGTACGGACTTTTTGTCAAAAATGCCCATCAAAATTCTTATTGATCAGGCCTGCATAGAGCTTCCGTCAGGTCGGCGGGTTGCCTTCTTGTCGAGCCCTATCAAAGTGCGCACGGTTTGTGCGACGGTGCAGGCGCTGGCGACTCACACTGTACGGGTAGCCCCGGGATCGCAAATGTTAGTACCCCTTCGGTTCAGGAAGCCACTCGAGGTGGGTGCGGAGGCACAGGGGGTGCTGTTGGGGCCGTCAAACAGAGCCAGTAAGGGCCTCGACTTAGCGGTTGCTCAAACCATGGTGAGAGGGGACAGTGAGCCGTTCGTAATGGTCCTGAATACGGGGTCGCGGCCCCTATTCGTCAGAATCCTTTCCGGCTCAGCCCGGCCGAGAAGGAACATGTGCAATCGGCGGTTAATGATATGTTGGCGGCCGATATCATTTCGCCCTCTTCTAGTCCGTGGGGTGCTCCTATTGTCCTAGTAAAGAAACAGGACGGGTCCTTGCGGTTTTGTGTCGATTTCCGCCGCTTAAACAAAATCTCGATGGCGGATGCGTATCCGCTCCCCAGGATGGATGAGTCGCTGGATGCCTTGGCGGGAGCGCAGTTTTTTTTCCACACTCGATCTGCTTTCTGGATTTTGGCAATTGCCACTCGATAACGAGTCTAAACCTAAAACTGCTTTCCGCACACCTGGGGGCCTTTTTGAATTCAACCGTTTGCCCATGGGCTTACATTCCGCCCCCGCCACGTTCCAGAGACTCATGGAATTGGTTTTGTCAGGCCTCCAATGGGATACCTGTTTGATTTATCTTGACGATATTATCGTCTTTAGTCGGACTTTCGAGGAGCACCTCCAGCGACTGAGAGCGGTGTTCCTCAGGATGCGTTCCGCTAAGCTAAAATTTAAACCGGCTAAATGTTTTCTGCTTCGGGAATCTGTCAGATATTTGGGCCATATCGTGAGTCGTTCAGGGATCTCGACGGACCCTGCTAAGACGCATTGCGTCAGCTCATGGCCAACGCCAACCTCGGTCACGGAGGTTCGTAGTTTCATTGGTTTTGCCTCCTATTACCGTCGTTTTGTCAAGCAATTTGCCACCATAGCCAAGCCCCTGCACGCTTTGACGGCTAAGGGTGTGAGGTTTCACTGGGGGGCAGAGGAGGAGGATGCGTTCTGCTCCCTCCGTGACGCTTTGGTGCAGGCTCCCCCCTTGTGTTACCCCGATTTCACACAACCGTTTTTGCTTGACACGGACGCCAGCAATACGGGTATCGGGGGGGTGCTCTCACAGTTGGTCGGGGGGGTTGAACGGGTGGTCGCCTACGGTAGTAGGGTTCTTTCCCCCGCAGAACAACGCTATTGCGTAACTCGTCGTGAATTGTTAGCCATTGTGTTTTTTACACAGCAATTCAGGCCGTATCTTTACGGCCGTCATTTTACGGTCCGGACGGACCATGCGGCTCTACAATACGCTATGCGCGTGGCGCAGCCATCGGGCCAATTGTCCCGATGGTTGGAGGTCCTTCAAGACTACCAATTCACGACGATTTACCGAAAAGGGTTGCGGCACTCAAACGCGGACGCCTTGTCGCGGTTGCCGCCGTGCACGGACTGCACATGTTTGTTGGGATCAGCGCGGTGCAAACCCCCGGTCGCCGGCGCCCCGGGAGTTGCGCTCGCCGCCACTGACACCCCGGGAGAGGACGCCCCCACGGGGAGGGATTCGCTGTTGTCGTTGCCCATCATTGAGTGGGGCCGCCTCCAGATGTCCGACAGCTCCCTACTTACGCTGCGTCGGAAAGTTGGCGCTCCCGAACAAGGGGAGGCGCGGGTCGGTTCCTGGGTGTGCAGACAGGGCCTGTTGATGAGGTGGGACAACATGTCCCGGCGTCACGTGCTCGTGGTGCCTGTTGCTATGCGGGGTAGGATTGTTCTGGCAGCTCATGAACGGCTCATGCATCTGGGTTTTCACAAAACGCTCGCCCTAATCCAGCGAGACTATTATTGGCCGGGGATGGGTAACGACGTGGCGAATATTCTTAAGGGATGCGTAGAGTGCGCCAAAAGGAAACCGCCACCATTGGCGGCTAATCCACCGCTGCAATCCATTCAGGTTTCGCGTATAAACGAATTGGTAGCGTTGGACATCTTGGGGCCCTTTCCGGTTACACCAAGGGGAAATAGGTTCCTGCTGGTTGGCGTGGAATACTTCACCCGATGGCCTATGGCATGGCCGCTCGCCAACCAGTCGGCTGCGGCGGTGGCGGACGCCTTTGTCCAGGGTTATGTGTTGGACAAGGGCGCCCCCGAACGCTTGCTGACGGATCAAGGGAAGAATTTTTCGAGCGTTTTGTTGCGCGAGGTGTGCGACCTGTTGGGTACAAAGAAAGTGCGTACTTCCCCCTACCACCCGCAGACTGACGGGATGGTTGAGCGTCTGAACAGAACGATTACGTCTATGTTGTGCCAACAGGTCTGCGACGATCAGGTTGATTGGGACTTACAGGTGCCGGGGGTACTCGCGGCCTATCGAATGGCCCCTCATGCGGCGACAGGGTTTTCCCCATTTTTTCTTATGTATGGGCGGGAGGCCGATCCGGCCATGGACGTCCAACTGGGGATTTCCCAGCCACGTGCAAAATCTAAATTGGCAGACCACATCAAATTTAATATCGCCAAATTGACTGAAGCGCGGGAGGGGGCAAGGTTGAATTCGCGGTCGCGGCAAATTGCAAACGAGAAATTGCATGAGCGGAGGGTGCATACGCATGATTGGAAACCAGGCGATAAGGCCTGGCTGCATTGTCCACATGCACCGTTGGCTACGTCCCCCAAGTTGTTGAGACCTTGGAGGGGACCGGTGGAAATTGTGCGGGTTGCACGGCCCCAGAGTATACAGATTAAATGGGGGAAACGCCGTTGGTATGTGCACCCCTCCCGACTGAAGCCCTATGCGGCACCGTGTGACCCCGTTCTGTGCCGTGACGACCGGGCGTGTGATGTGACCGTCGACTCGGGGAGGGAGGTGTCGCAGGCTGATCCTCACGTGTCTCCACCTGACCCACCCCCAGGTGCCTCGGGCTTGACGGCTGCTGACCATCGAGAGCCTGAACCCCGGGGCACGCACGAGTCCTCGATGCCTGGCCGATGTCTTCCTGAACCGCCGGCACCACCGGACGTTCAACCGCGTCTGGTGCCGTACGACGGACCGGCAAGGCGGACTCGGGCTAGGTCTCAACAATTTTCATGAGGACGGGTTTTTTTTGTGCTCTACACCGAGCTCGCCCGGTGTTCCCCTCTGCCGGGATAATGTCCCGTTGTAGGGACGCTCGGAAGAAAAGGGGACACTGCACGAGTCGAAAGAAAAAAAAAAAATTTTCCATTTATTTTTTTTGTATACACATTGCTATTGTCACTCGCCGGTTTGTATATATTGTTCTGTTGTCGCGGTGGCATTGGTTGAGGGTTGCGGATGGTGGTGTTCGCGTCGTGTTGTGTTGTTAGCTTAGTTGTTGTTCTTGTTGTTGTGTTGTGTTACGGGGCACACAGGGAGGGTTTGTAATTTTTGTAGCAGCCGGGGCGGCTGCGAGCTATGTGGTAGGGGGTGATGTAGTGGTGGTATTGACGTGCGCCGACTGTGACAGTGATGGATCACGGGGCGGCGCGGGGTGCGGGGTTGGGCACGCGTTGTGGGCGTGGTGTGGACGCGCGCGCCGGGAGTGACAGATGACGAGGCGGCGCGGAGTGAGTGGTGAGGCACGATGAGATGTGGGAAAAGAGGATCGTAGCCAGCACCCGGCGATTGGTCGAATAAGTGGGTGCTCGCAGCGACGTCCGCAGGTGGGGTATAAAGGGGGACGCGCGAGAGCACTCGGGGAGAGTTACCCAGTTGAAGACCCGAAGACGGAGCTGAAGACCTAGTGAAGCCGAGTAGCTCAGTGGCGTTAGTCGCCGAGTAGCTAAGTGGATGTTGGTCATCCGAGTAGCTCAGTGGGCGTTAGTCGCCAAGTAGCTAAGTGGGTGTTTGTCACCCGAGTACTAAGTGGATGTTGGTCATCCGAGTAGCTCAGTGGCGTTAGTCGCCAAGTAGCTAAGAGGATGTTGGTCATCCGAGTAGCTCAGTGGGCGTTAGACGCCAAGTAGCTAAGTGGGTGGTTGTCACCCGAGTACTAAGTGGATGTTGGTCATCCGAGTAACTCAGTGGGCGTTAGTCGCCAAGTAGCTAAGTGGGTGTTTGTCACCCGAGTACTAAGTGGATGTTGGTCATCCGAGTAACTCAGTGGGCGTTAGTCGCCAAGTAGCGAAGTGGGTGTTTGTCACCCGAGATACAAAGTAGGTGTTAGTCACCTGTAACCAAGTTTGATAAAATAAAGAGTGTGTTACCCGTGAAGTCGTCTCCCGTGGAGTTACTACATTACACATACATCGTGTGCGTGTGTATATCGCGCGTGTGCGTATATTGTGTTGCGCGCATGAGCCCGAGCGTGTATGTTGCGTGCATCGCGAGCGTTGCGTTGCTTCCCCCGCGTGTATTTGTGATGCCCGTTGTCCGGGCCCACCGGTAGCTGCGACCGAGCGCCAGCGTGTACGAGCTTGCCAAGCGCTACAACCTGGAGGTGTCGCTCTTCGAGCGCCTCGTCAAGAACAGCGTCCCCTTCGCCCGGCTTAGCATCCAGGTGAGCGCTGCGCCACACCCGGCCGCCGCACGCCGTTACGGCACTCTGAACTAAGACTAAACTAATTTTATTGTGCCAGGTAAGGCCCACTGAGCTGTATAGCTCTTTTTCAGAAGCGGCCCGGCTATCACAAATGATGGCTTCTCATGTGGAAATTTATATCAGCCAGATAATGTGAAAGCCCGTTGCTTCTAAATGTGGGAGGGAAAAACTGGAGGACCCAGAGAAAAAGTCCATGCCACCCACAGTGAGAGAGCCACACAAACTCCAAATATACAGTAGGCATCAGGGTCGGAATCGAACCCACGAACTCCTGCATACCAGGTGAGGCAGATAACATTTCGCCACCGTGAGAGCCACTCGCCTTCGTTGCCGCCTCCTTCACACGCTGGATTTGGAATCCAGAGGTCACCGGCGTGGCAATTGAAACAACGGCGCCAGTTCCCTAAATCCACCGCACCACGCACCAACCACCACCTCTGTCCACCGAGTTGAAGGAATTACCTCTCTGGCCTCTCTATGTGCTGGGTAGAAGGGCCATGGCCTGAAACGTCCCCATTTATATATTTTTATTTGTTAGGCCACAAACTGCGTTATTGACGAACGTGGCGAGGTTTGTTTTGTCAGATGGGGGTGTCACAGTTAGTCAATCGGCAGGTTTCCTATCATGGTGGGGTAAAATGTGGGTACTCCCACCTCTTCCAAGACATCTGGGCAGTTTGGAAGAGTAGACCAAGATACCCTCTAGAGTTCCCTCCAGTGGAAGTGCTTTTGCCAGCAGTGGTGTGAGCGGGCAATTGCAGAGCTGCGCCCTTAACTCTTGCCTTCAACGTTTCCAGGGTTAGCACAGTGTGATATCATCACCCAGTAAACGTACAACGTTGGGGTGTGGTTTGGGGCGTGGTAGTTGAAAGCAATGTCGGACCAACATTACCCCAACGTTGGCCAAACATTACCCCAATGTCGGCCCAACATTATCCCAATGTCGGCCCCACATTTCAGACGCGAGTGAGATCCAACCGAGAGAAAAGTGTCCTTGGCAAGGGATAGCCGTGCGTAACGAGACTCTGTATTTTCTGCATGCTCACGCACGCGCGCACACGCAGCACCGCATGCGGCCGGAGATCGCGAAGCTGCTGGTGCCGCACATTTACGACCATCTGGAGAACCACCCGTCCGTGCTGAAGTACGAGAACGTGAAGGTGAGGGCCGTGCGCTGGGGGGAGAGATGCCCCGGGGCCCGCGCTCGAATCCGGAATGTAGATGAAGAGTCGATGAACAACAACGCGAGCTGGAAGTGTTCATCGTTCTTACAGAGGGGGTCGTCGCGGATGAAGGCGCCGTGGTAGCGCTTTGCGAGTTCCACCGAACGTCTTGCGCCTCGAATCCACTGATGCCGGACGCGTTGAAAAGTGGAGACGGATTATGAGACAAAAGTAAAGACGGATTATGAGGAGATAAATGCGTCCATGGCTCGGGAGAGGCGTGCGTAACAGGACCCTGTCGTGTTCATTTGAGCAGCACGTTTTGTTTGAATGAAAACTAAGAAGAGGTTTTTGCACTTTCTGCCAATAAAACAGGAGGCGTTCAGGTGTAAAAACACCAAATAGAAACCTTTTGCGAGGAATCAAGTCTGCATTCACCGCACGTACTTGTGACAAAGCATGCAAAGAAACATTCTCTGATAATGTGTGATGCATTGTCTTCAAAACTGATTGGCCTACACCAGAGACAACAGCCTTCTTTATGGCCTAGTCTCACCACCAGTGTCAGACCAGAGGACACCAAAAGGCGAAGAGTACGGAGACATTGCCAGTGTCAGAGCATTTGTAGCTCGGGTCGAGCAGTTATATCTATGGGCCCCTTTTGCCAGTATCATGTTTTATGATCTTATCTACTTATAATCTAATGGGATTCATATAGTATTTTAATAAGGCGCTTTACAGCAATTATACAATTGTACACAGCTATGATAATAATTTGAAAGAAAAAATGGGGTTATTGTAAGTGGTGGTGTAGTTTTGATGCAGTAAAACAATAGGCATTGATAAGGAGGGGTTGGGATAGGTCCTATTCGAAGTTGGGGGGCGACAGAAAGCTGGGGGGCTGAAAAGTAATCGGGCATCGTTGGGAAGACAGAGGGGGGCGACGAGGGGCTCCAGCCCCACCCCCCCCCCCCCCCCCCCCCCACTTTGCCTTTTCTCTTTCGACTCCACTGGCTTTCCGTTTACTACGAAACTATAAAAAAAAATGTTTTACCAGGAAAGGGCCCGCTGAGCTATACACAGGGGGTCCCCGATATACGTTGGGGTTAGGGACCAGAAAGTTGCAACTTATAACGAAACGACGAATCACGGGGAATTTCCCCCCATAGCAAAAGCAACCAAAATACGGACTGCACATGTGTAGTGGTGATACGCGCTGGGGTAGGGATCGTGTGCCAGCGCGTAGTGATTGGCTGTGTGTGTTGGTGACGCGCGCTGACGGTGAAGGATCAGGGGTCAACGCGGGGTCGGGGGTTATGAGGCAGTGATTGGTTGGGTATCAGTGACGCGCGCTGACAGCGATGGGATCCTGGGGCAAGCGCACAGGCGCACGGGGAGCGAGTGACCAGCGAAGACTGAAGACGGAGGAGGAAGAGATAGGGCCCTGCGGTACCTAGTCCCGCTGTCCTGTAGGGGCCGGGGCTCTGTGTGACCCAGAGGCGGAACCCTGGGACCCGGGGCCGAGCGTCCGTGAGAGGGCTGGCCCTTGGGACTCAGAGGTTGTGGCCCACGCCCAAGCTGGGGTGGGCCTGTAGGCTCCACGGACGTTACGGGGCGGAGTGCAGTGTGAGCATGCAGTGTGAGCCATAGTAACTACACGTGTCAAGTGAAGTGTGTGTAGTCAGAGGCATAGTAACTACACGTGTCAAGTGAAGTGTGTGTAGTCAGAGGCATAGTAACTACACGTGTCAAGTGAAGTGTGTGTAGTCAGAGGAATAGTGACCACACGTGTCAAGTGAAGTGTGTGTAGTCAGAGGAATAGTGACCACACGTTGTATCGTGACAAGTCAAGGTTTAATAAAAAGTGTGCTACCCGTCAAGTGGTTTCCTGCCGTCATTCCAATACTTCAACTGGCGTCAGAAGTGAAACAGTCTTCCAGGCATGGATACAAGGAAGACCCGTCGGACTCACGGGATTGACCGCGAGGATAACCTTGACGACTCGGGCCAGCTGGCATCGGGGGGAGAGGACGAAGAAATGCCGACGCCGCAGGATCCGCCGAGGGCACCGGATGAGCGACTGGGGACCAATGCCGTACTCCGCGAGGCGCACTCCCGTCTGGCAGAGTTGCTGCTCGCCGCCGCGTCCATCCTGGCGGAAATCAGCACGTCGGGAGGAGCGGGGACGTCGGCGGACATTCAACAGGGTCGCCCCGCAGATTCCCGCCAAAATGACTGGGCGATTCCCGCCATTTCAACTGCGCGGACATCTTTTGGCGGGAACGGCGAGCACCACGTGGCGGCGGTTCTCCAAGCGCGCCCGCTTACGTCATCAACGCGCGCTGCGGACCGCCATCAGCCACCCGCCATTGGGGCCGCCATCTCGCACACCGTCGGTGCGGCGGAGAGGAACCACGAGGCAGAGGACGACTTCATCTTTCAACAGCGCCTTCCCACATTGTCAGCCTTCAAGGCGGAAGGCGGGGACTAGGGCGCATTCCAGCGCAGGTTTCTGGCGCATCAGGAAATGTCCGCCTGGTCCGACGCTACGGCGCTGCGGGCACTGCCTGCCATGTTGGACGACAACGCGCTCGCGGCCTTCACGTCCGCACAGAGGTCGGACCGCTCCACGCTTAAGGCTGCGCTGGGTCTCATGGCCAAGGTCTACGGACCTCCCTCGGCGTGTCGCCATCACTTTTACGCCCGGCGGAAGGCGGACACGGAGACCGCGCTCGCCTACCGCACGGCGTTGTTGGCTCTCGCCGACGCCGCGTTCCCTCGTATGGACGAGGAGGGCCAGGACGCGATGGTCTTGGAGCAACTGCTCAAGTTGGCGCAGGACCTGGGGGTCCCCATCAACACGGCCGACGAGGTCGATATTTCTTCTTTGCGGGTCGCAACAAGTATACAGGCGCACGAGGTCCTCCAGCGTAAACAGGGGGTCGTCTGCAATGCTGCCGTGGCCTCAGCTCCGGGCCCGATGGTCACCGAGCCCCAAGTCGTCAGCCCACGAGAGGAGGCGTTCACCGCGGGACGACTGGGGGACTGGAGGTCGGGGGGTCGTTCGCCTCTGCGATCGGCCCACAAGCTGGAGCAACCGAGATCTCCGACGACCCTCATCACGTGTTACAACTGCGGCCTCCGGGGCCACGTGGCGTCCGGTTGCCGCGCTCCACGTCAGCGCGCCATGGGACCTCGGCTGGACGACGACCAAGGCCCCAAGTCATCCCTACTAACCCCGGCAAGTCGCAGCGCTTCACATGCTCGGCCTACATGCACGACACACATGGGCCGTTGCGGCGGAGGAGAGCCGGTTAGGGATCGGGGATTCGGTTCGGCGAGGGGGGATCGTGCGGGACCGAGGGGACATTAAATGGTCGGAGTTGGGGCACAGGATAGTGGCTGCGTCGGCGGGATCATCGGTCGTTACGGGATTCATTGACGGGGTCGAGGTCAGGGTGTTAGTGGACACGGGGGCGTCGACGACTATTATATCGGACCTCATTTACAACATTCTCCCCGTCCAATGTCGACCTCTGCTCCCGGTGGACGTGCCATTTTACGCGGCTAATGGGGGCTCGTTGGGCATTGTCGGTCAGATTAGGGCGTCCATTTGCATTGGAGATATCAAATTGTCGGGACCCGTTTTCGTTTCTTCTTCCTTGGCGGTTCCTTGTCTGTTGGGCACAGATTTTTTTGGCTAAAATGCCCATTAAAATTCTCATCGATCAGCGTTGCATTGAACTACCATCGGGTCGCCGTATTTCATTTTTGACGAACCCTACCGAAATTCGGATGGCGTGCGCTACGATACAAGCGCTGGCGACACAGACCGTGCACGTGCCCCCGGGTTCACAGATGTTAATTCCCCTCCGGTTGAGGAAACCATGGGTGGGGGAGACCTCGGAACAGAGCATGCTTTTGGGTCCTTCAAATAGGGCTGTCGGAGGTCTCGATTTGTCGGTGGCTCACACTTTGGTTCGGGCTGACAAGGACCCGTTCGTGATGGTTTTAAACGCTGGGTCGCGGCCGGCCGTTATTCAGCAGGGCACTGTGCTAGCTCACGCGGCACGGGTCCCTGCGGAAGAGCGGCTGGTTGCGCATGTTGATCCAAGCCCGACGCAGAACAATCCAGTGAGGGAGGACCTTGAATGGGTCGATTCGCTGTGCGCGGACTCGAACGATTTGTCAACGGTACAGTTGGGTGCGCTGCGTGCGTTGCTGATAGAATTTTCTGATGTGTTCAGTAAGCATAAATATGACATTGGGTGCACGGACCTGTTGCGCCACCATATTGAAACAGGCGATGCGGCACCGGTCAGGCTAAATCCCTTCCGGCTGAGTCCTGCTGAGAAGGAACACGTTCAGTCGGCCGTCAACGATATGCTGGCGGCCGACATTATTTCGCCTTCTTCCAGTCCTTGGGGAGCACCTATTGTGCTGGTTAAAAAGCAAGACGGGTCCTTGCGATTTTGCGTAGATTTCCGTCGCCTGAATGAAATCTCCGTGGCTGACGCGTATCCGCTCCCCAGAATGGACGAGTCCCTCAATGCATTGTCTGGTGCGCGATATTTTTCTACTCTTGATTTATTATCGGGATTCTGGCAGCTGCCACTCGACGACGAGTCTAAACCTAAGACAGCATTTCGGACTCCAGGGGGCCTATTCCAGTTTAACCGGTTACCCATGGGACTTCACTCCACTCCCGCGACGTTTCAGCGCCTTATGGAATTGGTTTTGTCGGGCTTGCAATGGGATACTTGCTTGATTTACCTTGACGATGTCATTGTTTTCAGTAAAACGTTTGATGAACACCTCCAGCGATTGAGAGGGGTGTTCTTGCGAATGCGATCGGCTAAATTAAAGTTGAAACCAGCCAAATGCCACCTTCTTCGTAAGTCCGTGAGATACTTGGGCCACATTGTCGATTCTTCGGGGATCTCTACCGATCCCGCGAAGACGGACTGTGTCAGTTCATGGCCAACGCCCACGTCTGTTTTGGACGTGCGCAGTTTCATCGGTTTTGCTTCTTACTACCGCCGATTCGTTGAGCATTTCGCCACCATTGCAAAACCCTTGCACGCTCTAACGGCAAAAGGAGTCAAGTTCCGATGGGGACCAGAGGAGGAGGCCGCGTTCTGCTCCCTCCGGGACGCCTTGGTGGGTGCCCCGCCCTTGCGTTATCCTGACTTTACAAGTCCCTTCTTGCTAGACACGGATGCTAGCAACACGGGCATTGGGGGGGTGCTCTCACAGGTCGTTGGGGGAGTCGAAAGGGTGGTCGCCTATGGTAGCAGGGTCTTGTAGCCGGTGGAGCAGCGCTACTGCGTCACCCGTCGCGAGTTGCTTGCTATTGATTTTTTTGTACAGCAATTTAGACCGTATCTCTATGGCCGTCACTTTACGGTCCGGACGGACCACGCGGCGCTTCAGTATTCATTGAGGGTCGCCCAACCCTCGGGCCAATTGTCACGGTGGTTGGAAGTCCTCCAGGACTATCAGTTCACGACCACATACCGTAAGGGGTTGCGCCACACTAACGCCGATGCCCTGTCGCGATTGTCGCCTTGTCACAAATGTGCGTGCTTAATGGGATCGGCGCGCTGTAAACCGCCAGCTGCGGAAAGTATGGGGGCGTTGGCTGCGACCGCGGATGCACCAATCGGGGATGTTCCCGCTACCCCTGAGGGAGAGGACTCGCTGCTCTCACTGTCGCTGATTGAGTGGGGCCGTCTCCAAATGGCTGACAGCTCCCTGCTAGCGTTGTGCCGCAGGGTGGGGGGTCCCGAGGAGGGCCGGGAGCGAACTGGTTCCTGGGTACTTAAGCAGGGCCTGTTAATGAGATGGGACAATTTGTCCCGGCGGCACGCACTCGTGGTGCCTTCCGCTGTGCGGGGGAAAGTTGTCCTGGCCGCACATGAACGCCTCTTGCATTTGGGAGTAAACAAAACGCTTGCTCTGCTTCAGCGTGACTATTATTGGCCGGGGATGGGGAGTGATGTGGTGAATATTCTAAAGGGGTGTGTTGATTGCGCCAGACGGAAACCGCCGCCCATGGCATCAAATCCACCGCTGCAATCTATTCAGGTCTCGCGCACTAACGAGCTCGTTGCGCTCGATATTTTGGGGCCTTTTCCAGTCACGCCTAGGGGTAATAAGTACCTGTTGGTTGGTGTCGAATACTTTACCCGGTGGCCTATGACGTGGCCACTCGCCAACCAGTCGGCGGCGGCTGTGACGGACGCCTTTGTCCAGGGCTACGTCCTGGACAAGGGGGCTCCCGAACGCTTGCTGACCGACAAAGGGAAAATTTTTTCAAGTAAATTGCTGCAAGAGGTGTGCGACCTATTGGGTACTAAGAAGGTGCGTACCTCCCCGTACCACCCACAGACAGACGGGATGGTGGAGCGACTCCACAGGACTTGGACTTCTATGCTGTGCCAGCAGGTGTGTGAGGCACATGTTGATTGGGACCTGCAGGTCCCGGGGGTCCTCGCCGCGTATAGAATGGCCCCCCATGCAGCAACGGGATTTTCCCCATTCTATCTGATGTATGGTCGGGAAGCCGACCCGCCCATGGAAACGCAGCTGGGACTGTCCGCACCACGAACAAATTCGAAATTGGCAGAACATATAAAATTTAACATTCATAAGCTGACCGAGGCACGGGAGGCCGCACGGCTTAATTCGCGGGCTCGCCAAATTGCCAACGAGCGGTTGCGTGCACAGAAGGTGTCCGTTTACGACTGGAAACCAGGCGATAGGGCCTGGCTGCACTGCCCTCAGGCACCTTTGGCTACGTCGCCTAAATTGTTGAAGCCATGGCGGGGACCCATGGAGGTCGTGCGGGTTGCACGCCCCCAGTGTGTTCAAATAAAATGGGGAAAGCGCCGTTGGTTCGTCCACCCCTCCCGACTGAAACCGTTCTCGCCTCCATATTGCCTCCCTTTGTGTCGTGAGGGCCGAGCATGTGACGTGACCGACGACCCAAGGGGGGAAATGTCTCCGCCTGATCCTCACATGTCTCCGCCTGATCCTCACATGTCTCCGCCTGATCCGCTCCCAGGTGTCTCGGAACTGACAGCTGCCGACCACCGGCGGCCGGATCCTCGCGGCGCGGCCGGTCCTTCCAGGCCCGATCCGCGCCGTCCAGGGCTGCCGGAGCCACCGGACGGTCGTCAGCGTCCCGTCCCATACGATGGACCGGCCAGGCGGACTCGCGCTAAGTCGCGCTACTTTTCATGACCAACCGAATGAGGAGCCGATGCGGCCGGAGCGCCTCGTCACTGCGTTCCTCATCCGCTCGACCGCTCTATCACCCCGGTGGAGGAGCGAGCGGAGGGGGGAGGGATCAATAGTCACAGAGACACTGGACACGTTAATTTTCTGGGATTTGCTTTTAGTGTGTTGTTCGTCGGGCTGTACATAGCTTGTTGTCTAGGTGTTGTGTGTTGTTGTTGACTTTTATTGTGTTGGTTGTCGGTTTGTACATAGGTTGTTGTCGGGTGTTGTGTCGTTGTGTTGTTGTTGTTGCGTTACGGGGCACACTGGGGGGTGGGGTTTTTGTTGTGTTGACGTTGTGTTGTGTTGTTTAGCAGCCGGGCCGGCTGCGAGCTATGTGGGAGGGGGTGATGTAGTGGTGATACGCGCTGGGGTAGGGATCGTGTGCCAGCGCGTAGTGATTGGCTGTGTGTGTTGGTGACGCGCGCTGACGGTGAAGGATCAGGGGTCAGCGCGGGGTCGGGGGTTATGAGGCAGTGATTGGTTGGGTATCAGTGACGCGCGCTGACAGCGATGGGATCCTGGGGCAAGCGCGCGGGGATTGGTCAACTAAGGGGGATGCTCACGTCGAGGTCCGCATACGCTCCGTCTCCCGTGAGCGGGGGCTATAGAAGGTGGTGCGCACAGGCGCACGGGGAGCGAGTGACCAGCGAAGACTGAAGACGGAGGAGGAAGAGATAGGGCCCTGCGGTACCTAGTCCCGCTGTCCTGTAGGGGCACCCAGAGGCGGAACCCTGGGACCCGGGGCCGAGCGTCCGTGAGAGGGCTGGCCCTTGGGACTCAGAGGTTGTGGCCCACGCCCAAGCTGGGGTGGGCCTGTAGTATCCACGGACGTTACGGGGCGGAGTGCAGTGTGAGCATGCAGTGTGAGCCATAGTAACTACACGTGTCAAGTGAAGTGTGTGTAGTCAGAGGCATAGTAACTACACGTGTCAAGTGAAGTGTGTGTAGTCAGAGGCATAGTAACTACACGTGTCAAGTGAAGTGTGTGTAGTCAGAGGAATAGTGACCACACGTGTCAAGTGAAGTGTGTGTAGTCAGAGGAATAGTGACCACATGTTGTATCGTGACAAGTCAAGGTTTAATAAAAAGTGTGCTACCCGTCAAGTGGTTTCCTGCCGTCATTCCAATACTTCACATGTACACTGCCTGCACTACACATAATGTACACACATTTATAACCAATTCTGAGTAAAAAAAAACACTTATTTGAAAACCATTTTTATGAGTGTTTCAAAGCAGCCCTGTACACTTTAAATCGTTTCATGACATTTTAAAGCAATAACTCGAACAGAAAACCATTCTTAGTGTAAAAAAGGCAGACTCTTAAACAGCATTTAAAAAAATTCCTTAACCTATCATTTTATACTCTTACCTTGAGGAGTGGATGAGTCGTGTTGAAGTGTTGCGACGATATTTTGCGATAAAGTCTGTGCCGATTAAAACGAGAACTCGTAGCTACGCACGCGAGAGAACACGATGGGACTGAGAAGATGGCGGCGCATGCTCGAAATCCGAGTTGCACAGTACCTCGACACCCCCCACCCCTCAGAGCCGAGTTAAGCCGTATACACACACAGCCAGTTACCGCGTGTGTGTGGTCTTGCTCGGCTGCACTGCAGTCTCGAATGACGTCACGAAAACTTGGGACTGTGTCGTCGCTCAGGCTCGATCGTCTCATAACGGTGGCACTTCGGCTTTCCGGCGGGTGGCTGTGGCCATCTCCATTCGTTTTGCGTCCATCGCTAACGTTGCTGACGCTGTTGAGAATAAGAATATTGTATTTATACTGGAGGAATCCGATCAGTTCTAAAGCTCTTTTTTCACAGATGTCCTGTAAGGGACATTGGGCCAGAATTGTATAACAAACAATGCAAAAACACGGCATGAGTGCAAAGTATAGGAAAGGTACACAAATCACTTTAAATGTATGCAGAAAAGTAATCAAAATAATGTATTGGCAGGGCATCGCCACGAACCTGTACTTCGTGCAGCACTCTCACGCGGAGGTGGAGGTAAAGGACACCAAGAGCCGGCAGAACCTGCACGAGGCGGACTTCGTGGTCGCGCTCTGCAAGCACCTTCTGCTGCAGGGCTACGCGCAGGAGCGCATCACCGTGCTCACCACCTACACGGGCCAGCTGCTGGCGCTGCGCAAGCGCTTGCCGCGCGATCGCTACGGCGGCGTGCGCGTGTGCGTCGTGGACAAGTACCAGGGCGAGGAGAACGACCTGGTGCTGTTGTCCCTCGTGCGCAGCAACGCCCGGGGCCAGACGGGCTTCCTAAACATCGACAACCGCGTGTGCGTGGCGCTGTCGCGCGCGCGCATCGGCTTCTTCATCGTGGGCGACGCAAAGATGCTGTCAGCGGTGCCCCTCTGGAAACGCGTGATCGGTGAGCTGCACGCCGGCGGGCGCATCGGCCCCGCGCTCATGCTGCGCTGCCAAAACCACCCGGAGCGCGAGGCGGCGGTGGTGACCGCCAAGGACTTTGCACGGGCACCCGAGGGTGGATGCGAGCTGCTGTGCGAGTTCCGGCTGGACTGCGGGCACGTGTGCACACGCAGCTGCCACGCGGAGGACCCCGAGCACAAGAAGTTCGAGTGCCAGAAGCCGTGCAGCCGCACGATCTGCGAGCTCGGGCACCGGTGCCGCAAGGTTTGCCACGAACAGTGCGGGAAGTGCACGGAGCTCGTGGCCAAGACGATGGCGGCGTGCGGGCACGAGCAGATGATGCCGTGTCACGTAGACACAGCGCGCTTCTCCTGCCGGGTGCCGTGCCCGAAGCCACAGGCGTGCGGCCACGCATGCCCCCGTCTCTGCGGCAATAATTGCCTAGCCTCGTGCGTGGAGCTGGTGAGAGAGAGGCAGGTGTGCGGGCACGAGTGTGACGTGCCGTGCGGCCGCAGGCACGAGCCTAGGCCGTGCCACGCGCGCTGCCAGACGGCGCTGGCTTGTGGCCACGCGTGCCACGGGAACTGCCGGTGGTGCAAGAACGGGCGGTGGCATGCAGCGTGCGGGGAAGCGTGCGAGCGCTCGCTGCCCTGCTCGCACCAGTGCACCGCGCCGTGCGCGGCGCGTGGCTGCCCCCCGTGCGCGCTGCGCTGCCGTAACCGCTGCGTGCACAGCGCGTGCGCGCGGCCGTGTGGCCAGCCGTGCATGCCGTGTGCCGAGCCGTGCGAGTGGCGCTGCGAGCACCACATTTGCCGGCGACTGTGCTACGAGGAGTGCGACCGCCCGCGCTGCGACAAGCCTTGCCGCCGCCGCCTGCCGTGCGGCCACGCGTGCGTGGGCTACTGTGGGGAGCCGTGCCCCTCCAAATGCCGCATTTGCCACGCCGCCGAGGTCACTGAGATATTCTTCGGGAACGAGGACGAGCCGTCCGCGCGCTTCGTCGAGCTGGAGGACTGCGAGCACCTCGTCGAGGGCACGGGACTCGACCGGTGGATGGAGACGAGCGAGGACGGCGGCGGCGGGGGCGCGGACGACTGCGGAGAGACGCCCGTTGTCGTGAAGCTCAAGGAGTGCCCCAAGTGCAAGACGCCGATCCGGCGGAACCTGCGCTACGGCAACATCATCAAGCGCACGCTCGGGGACATCGAGGCCGTGAAGCGCAAGCTGTGGGGCAGCGACGAGGAGATCGCGCAGGCGAAGAACCGCGTGCAGGAGATCCTCGCGAAGGTGAACCCCAAACCGCTGCCCGCGTCACCGCTGCGCGCGATGCTCAACTTCCGCTACCTGCTCCTCAGGGACAGGACGACGGTGTCCGAGTGGAATATCCCGACGGATTTTCTGAGTGCGCTGCTGGCAGGAGAGCTAAACCTCCTGCAGGTGAACACTCTGGAGAACAAAGCCACGCTACTGGCGGACATCGCCAAGCTGAGGCCGGAGCTGTCGAAGATCAGTACAGAGAGGAAGGAGGTAGTCAAGGAGGCCCTCGACAAGCTGGTGGAGTGGATGTGCGAGCAGCAGACGGCCGGGCTGACGGAGCAGCAGCTGCAGGACCTGCGGACGGAGACGCTGCGTCTGAGCTTCCTCATCAAGGTGCAGGCGGGCATGAGCGTCGCCATTAGCGTGGCCAAGGTGTCCGACGCAGCAACTGCGATCAGCGAAGAGATCATGAAAAGTGAGCGTGTTTCCAATTCAATTGTTATAATCGTCCTTTGTTGTTGTCATCGCCATCATCATCACCTTCTCTTACTGTCATCAAAAAGAGCTAATCACATGTTTGGTTTTGCGAGTTAATTTGGCTACATTCCAGCTCTGCGAATGAAATGCAGAGCTGTACCGTGTGTTGTGGTGATGTCTGACGCTTTGCTCCGCGTGCCGGGAGCTTCTTCACTTCAGTTGCCAATGAAGTTCCCAGCAGGTCGGACCAATATATTTTGACTATATTTTTTATTTCACCAGGTAAGCCCGACTGAGCTCTATAGCTCTTTTTTTCCGAAGCGACCTGGCCATCATAAATTATACCTCAACGAAGTGGCTTATCGCGTCGAAATGTATAGCAGCCAAATAATCTACATGCACGCTGATTCTAAATGCAGAAGGAAATACCGGAGGACCCCGGAGATATGTCATACAGCACAACCGCGAACGCCTACGTAAGCGATCTAACCGGAGTGCCCGATCATTCCATCCCTCTGCTGTGCGCACGCCTAGCTCTCACGAACAAGCGGAGGTTCGGGCCCGAGCAGGAGAAGGAGGTGCGCCGGCTCGCCGAGAGCCTCCAGGAGGAGCTGCCCAAGAGCGGCCTCGGCATCTCGGACTCGGAGCGCGCGTCCATCGTGAAGGCCATCGGCCTGACGCCAGGCCACTGGTACAAGTGCCCCCGCGGCCACGTGTACGCTATCGGCGAGTGCGGCGGCGCCATGGAGAAAGGAACGTGCCCCGAGTGCGGCGAGCAAATTGGCGGGGAGCACCACAGCCTGCAGGCCGGCAACGCGGTCGCCACGGAGATGGATGGCGCGCGGCACGCCGCCTGGTCGGACACCGCCAACAACATGTTCAACTACGACCAGCTGCGCGATTTTCCGTGACGCGTCACGGGCCCAGGAGCTGCAGTGTGGAGCCAGCATACGGGAGGTGGGGGGGTCGGGTAAACTCGCCGATGCGTGTTCGTTGTGGTCGTACAGCGTAAAGGCCGTAATTATAATATATTTTGGTGGGAACACATCCCCCCCAATATTCAAATATGCTAAAAATATCCCCCCCAATATATTGAAGCCGATGCTTGACTGCTGTGGGTAGGTACAATCAATGTCAAACACTGTACTGCCTCTCCATTTCATTCCTTTAAAATGTATTAAAAAGTGGAAAACTAGAATGTAATGAGTGTTACGTAGGCTACATCACTATCGAGTGGAAACAAACGTTTTTAGTGAAAACGGGCCAATTCCCGATTGCCAATCAACCATCACTAATGTCAGCTATCATAGCTAAGTAAATTACTTGGAAAGTTGATTAGCCACACATTCACCCAGCGACCAACAATGGCGCTCACGGGCGTATTCAACTAACGTTAATGTCTTTATTACGTTATATTTGTCAGAAAGCCCACGTGAAGTCGGAGTAAAGTGTCAATCATTTATGTTTCGCTGCATGTGTAATATACATTTGTAGACAGTCGCTTTCATTTATTGCATATCCGTTTAGTATAGTGCAGGGGCGGTTTCTTCATTAGGGCGATTGGGCGACGCACCACCAATGTCATTCAACCACAGAGTCACGCTAGCCGTCACTGTGCCTCTGGATATAGTCCAATCAGCGTCATGTCACGTTCTGTGGAGTACCGCCTCTTTTTGGGCGATTTCACTCCGGCTGAGAATCGGCCCGAATGGTCCCATAGACTTACATTCAAAGATGTTTTTTTTCGAACGGGGGTGCTGCAATGCATTCTCTATGGCTTCTGGGAGGGCATGCACTAACGTGCTTACGTCATCATACGTGCTAACGTCATCATACGTAAGCACGTTTCATCCAACAATATAATTTATCGCCACCTAGTGGAATCTTTAATAAAATAAACTTGAGTGGTTTGTTTTAATAGTGAGTATATAAACAAACAAGATGTATTGTAAGAGTCACTTTATTTTTCATTAATATTAAAGAAGTGAAGTTGCCTTTACATGCTTAAGCTGTTAATTTATTCATTGCATGGGTGGACCTTATCAATCATCCAGACATTTGCCCCCCCTGAGAGATTTTGCAGGAGCCGCCACTGGTATAGTGTATAGCTGTACTTGCTTATGTGTTTCTTTGATTATGTGTTTCTTTGATTAAAGTGCAAGCAGTTTTATTACATTCAGCTTCCATTCACAGTGAGTGTCATCATGAGCAATTGGAAGGGTGGCAGTGACATTCGTCAGTTTTTGGGCTGCTTCAGAAAAGAAGAAAAGTAAGTTGAGAGCAGTGAGAAAATGAGTACCAGTCAGATTGTAGTGGGTTTGACTGAAGCGCACACTCAACTTGGAGGCAACACTTTATTAACACATAACAACCAACTGGAGCATTATACGCAGGGTGGTGATCACCGTTCCTAATCTCACTAACACTCGGGGAATACTACACAGCATGACCCGGGCAGGTAACGGGCTGCCGGCTCTAAAGAAAGCTGTCTCTGGTGTGGACCAATCAGTTTCAAAGACAATGCATAAATTATCAGAGTATTGTTTTTTGTTTGTATTTTACTGCAAGTATTGTAGTTAATGTAAGCATGATTCCTTGCAAAAGGTGTCAGTTCTGTTGCCAGAAAAAAAGGGGAAAACCCCTATTAGTATATTTTGGTACTGACAAAGGAGGTCCCATGATGTAAACCACTTTGTTGGGCTATTATTTGTTGCCAAGTTGCTTCTGAAAAAAAGCTACATAGCTCGGTGTGCCTTATCTGATAAAATACAAATAATTTAGTTTAGTTTTATATTTTAAAAAGGATCTTTCACAAGTGGCGTTATTATTTGTCACCTGTGATAAATTATAACACATTTTACGTGTTTGTAAAACTGTGCTTTACCAATGAAGTGTTGCTTGCCTAGTGTTTAAAATTGGCATGCGGGAGTGTGGTGTTGTTAATCTCACACTTTCTGTGCTGTGTTGAGGGAAATGGTATCATGGCTACAGAGGACTGGAATAGCAAAACAGCCAAAAAATGTGAAATAACTGAAAAGTACATGGCCAGCTGCTTCACATGGTGCCTTAAAGACCTCTTGGTGGTGTTTTTATTCGGAACAGAGTCAGGCCATGTGTAATGGGCACATTTTTACAAATTTAGCTGCACATTTACGTTATTTGGTGAAACCGCAGAGCAACATCACCCCCCGTACTGGCAAACTTTACCCATCCGTAAAACGTGGGCGCCTTCGTGGTGGCTATGCAAGTGGCGCAGATGCCGATGACGAATGTACGCGCTGTTATATTGCATTATTTTGCAGTAACTCGACCAGCGATGGTACAGGGGTCTGTAACCAAAATAATAAGGGCAATTTTTTTCCCACTTTGGTAAAAAAAAAAAATATTTCAAGAGCCGCACAGCAGTCCTTGAAGAACCGCATTCGGCTCCGGAGTTGCAGGTTGCCGACCCCTGAGCTCGCACTTGTTCAAAGCAAATTGACGTCAGTGCCTTCGGAGATGTTGCGCTTTTTGGGGTTATATTATTCCATTGTTTGCAAAAAAATTTAACCCCGTAGGTTTTCGTAGCTGATTTTAATCCCAAATGCTTTTCCGAGTTGTTTTTTTCCGGACGGGTCTGCGTGTCGAAGAATTTCTTCTCTTAAAGCTTCCGCCATGCACTACTGTGCAAACTCAACACACAGTTCGCGAACGGGTTTAATAAAATTGTTAAATCTCACATTGAGCCTATTAGTGTCACTTAATATATGCATACTGTATGTGCACCGTATAACTATGCATGTATGTTGAACCTCTTTTCGTACCGTACGTAGCCAACTGTGCTGATCAGAGGTGCGGGGGAAGGACAATAAAATAAACACTAAAAGCAGTTCCAAAAAGTTTAGTTTTCCATCTAGATTTAAAAGTGCATAGTTCCAATGACTTCCTAATGTCGGAAGGAAGACCATTCCAGACAGCCACAGAAGCGTATCTGAAAGTGCACGATGTCGTGATCTTTTTGTTCGATGGTGACCACACTCGAGTCTTTTGTTCAAAAGAAGTGCCACTCCAAGTTGTTTGGCAGTTTCCTGCCCCGAGTGGGGAACTGTCCACCCCTCATGATGACTAGAGCCAGAACCGGTCCACCGGGCCTCCTGTATTCCACAGTGAGCCAGGCGGCAGAGGTGGGACAAAGTCATTGTTATGCAAGTCCAAGTCGAGTCGCAAGTCATCAAATTCATGACTCGAGTCTGACTCGAGTCCAAGTCACATGACTCGAGTCCACATCTCATAGGTGGGACAAAGTCATTGTTATGCAAGTCCAAGTCGAGTCGCAAGTCATCAAATTCATGACTCGAGTCTGACTCGAGTCCAAGTCACATGACTCGAGTCCACACCTCTGCCAGGCGGTACCGGTCCATCTCCCAACAGAGGAGTGGCAGCCTCTCTTAAGCAACGAGAGTCGGAAGGGGTTCAGTCTGGCCCTGCCAGATGGAGTTTGACCAGAAGGTGTCTTAAATGCCTGTCCCCTGGGGTCTCCAGCACGAGATTATGTCGATGTTTCTACCGTGCTGCTTTGTAGAAGTGCCAGGTCGAGGGGTTACCAGCCCTTTGCACACACTAACCTAGCAATACACACAACCCCCCACACACACAGCTTGCAACACTTACACAAACAGCCTGTATCGCCAAGTATCAAGGCCTACACGCAACCTGTATCATACACAGCCACTGTACGCCCTTTATTACGCCAAGCTATACAAACAGTACACCACGCTACTACACACTATACAGTCACACTTGGCTGTACCGCACAATACTGTACACAGTGCAATACATTAAAAACACAGAAATATACAGACACGAACACGCGTACGTACACATACAGACACGAGGACACAACACGAGAATACAAATGGACGTGCTGGCGATACTGCACACTGACGCAGCTTCACAAACCGGTTCTCATAAAAGTGTAAAATAACAAAAAATATAAATCTGTTTTGTCAGTCTTTAATCGACCCTGTCGCTAAGTTTGAGTCTACTGAGGTAAATATTGATCGGTGGTTTGTTTTGGGTCCGGGGCAGGCAATTTTTTTTTTATCGATTGTCTTCAGGACTGGGTTGCTGCCAAAACGCAGGCCAAGCGGCAACAAGTCGCCACTGTGTCCAGGGCCTACGGAAAACTTAAAGGGCCTTCGAAAAAAAATGTTGGCCGTGCTTTAAGGTGTTGTTTGGATGATTTTTGTTTAAGCAAGATACTTTCTTGAATAAATATATATAGCAAGTGTAGTGGGTTCCACGGAGACTGGAGACGCCGTCTTAGAGGCAACACGGTTTATTTATAAACTTTAATAACAAGACTCCCCTTAACTCCCACTATCTATGGCTAGCGTGGCCTCACACTGGGTTAACCGGGCCCTGAGCCCTCCGGCTATGCTCGGCCCCGGCCCTTACAAGGACGTCGGGTCCCAGGGTCCGAGCTAGGCTGGTCTTCTTTCTTCGTCTTCAGAACACTGCCCCGAGTTGTGCTTGAGGTGCCCCTTTTATCTACCTCCCGGGGACTCCCCGCCCCCGGTACCGCCCCCTCTCTGGAACCTTCCAGGGGACTCTGGAAGAACCCCCCAACCCCTCACCTGGGGTCTGGGCGGGGGGAGAACCCGCCCCCGCAATGGTCTGGCTCTCCCTGACCTTCACCAGCTCAGGGTGGCACCCCCTATGGGCCTGTGCCCGCAACTGCAGGTAAGTGTATATACGGACGGGATACGATGTGCATTTCCGACGCTACACAAGGATGAGCACAGTGTATGTCTATACAAAGAGGCAGAGTCATGTCAATGTTTTTTTTGTTCATAAGATGAGAGAAATTAACGCCGGAGATGAACTTTTAGAGATTCTTTCATTGGAAAATTATCAATAACATCTTTAAAAAAAATTCGCACAATCTCATTCTCAATAGAGAGTGGTGCAAGGGAAGACAAGCGGCGGCGTTGTTGTTGTGCTACGCGTGAACCAAGCGAGTGGCATCGACGGTAGTCGTGACATGTGCAGCGGTAGCAGCTGTCGAAAGTTATCACTGAAGGCCTACGAAAGAAAAGTGCCCAGGGCCTACAAGAACCTTAATCCGGCCCTGGCTATACGACAACAGCCTGTGAAGCTTCGTGTTCAGCCGCTCATAACACATTCCTGCGCAGGGTTGCTCGGTCAATGGCTAGGGTCAACGGCGGCGACTGTGAGGGCGGGCACAAGCCGGCGTGAGTAGGTTAAACGTTGAGTTTTATAAGGGCACCACGGGGTGACCAGCCCCACCCCACCCACCCCCACCCAGCCCCTCCCCACCCAGCCCTTCCCCACCCTCCCCACCCAGCCCTTCCCCACCCTCCCCTCCCCACCCAGCCCCACCCTCCCCACCCAGCCCCTCCCTGCACGACGGACGGACACAATAATCCCCTGTGGGCTGGTGTAACCAGGAGGTTCTTACCAGTATAAACGTTCGTCTTCCAACTGCTTTAACATCACGAGAACTGATTTTGAAGCAACACCACCTCCACTCCGCAAGAGTTTCTGACCGCGATTGCGAATCACAAGAAACTAAATAATTTCAGATTTGTTTTGTGTACCGGTGTACTGCTGCTAATACTTTCACGTGCTGCACACAGACGCACGTGCTGGCTCACAGACGGAAGCAAACCACGGAGAAAGGGGCCGTCCATAAATGACGTCACGCACCTAGGGGGGGGGGGTCAGACATTTGTGACGATGTGTGACGAGGGGGTTGAGAAATGTGACGTCACATCAAAATGCGCAACTTTAAATATAAACACGTTCTACTTAATTAAATAGACTTTTTGATAAATTCTAGATTTGAAGCTTTCGTGACTGCAATGATTCATATTCTCAGGTTTTTTCGGTAAAGTCACGTAGGTAAAACATTAAAAGTAATGAAAGTAAAATAAAACAAAACAAAAATAAAAATAAAATTCACGACGTTTCGGAGGCAACACAAGTCTCCGTCATCAGGTGGGACCGTCACAGCCAGATTAGCTGCATCAAGTGAAGCAATGATTCAAGATGTAATCCCTTATAAGCAAGTTGAAGGGGGGGAGGAGAGGGGGGGGGGAGTTCATCAGAATGTGGTAGCCAATGAATGGAACGTATCGGGAGGGAGAGGGGTGGGAGGGGGAGGGAGCCAACAAAACATTTGGCGACGGCTTGGACGCGGCTGCTGCGCACGCCAACACAATGGGCAGAGAGGGGGGAGGGGAGGTCTGATACACATGATAGAACAAAGGAACGAAAATGCCCATGTTTATGTAGTGGTGGTATTGACGTGCGCCGACTGTGACAGTGATGGATCACGGGGCGGCGCGGGGTGCGGGGTTGGGCACGCGTTGTGGGCGTGGTGTGGACGCGCGCGCCGGGAGTGACAGATGACGGGGCGGCGCGGAGTGAGTGGTGAGGCACGATGAGATGTGGGAAAAGAGGATCGTAGCCAGCGCCCGGCGATTGGTCGAATAAGTGGGTGCTCGCAGCGACGTCCGCAGGTGGGGTATAAAGGGGGACGCGCGAGAGCACTCGGAAAGAGTTACCCAGTTGAAGACCCGAAGACGGAGCTGAAGACTTAGTCGCCGAGTAGCTAAGTGGATGTTGGTCATCCGAGTAGCTCAGTGGCGTTAGTCGCCGAGTAGCTAAGTGGATGTTGGTCATCCGAGTAGCTCAGTGGCGTTAGTCGCCGAGTAGCTAAGTGGATGTTGGTCATCCGAGTAGCTCAGTGGGCGTTAGTCGCCAAGTAGCTAAGTGGGTGTTTGTCACCCGAGTACTAAGTGGATGTTGGTCATCCGAGTAGCTCAGTGGGCGTTAGTCGCCAAGTAGCTAAGTGGGTGGTTGTCACCCGAGTACTAAGTGGATGTGGGTCATCCGAGTAGCTCAGTGGGCGTTAGTCGCCAAGTAGCTAAGTGGGTGTTTGTCACCCGAGATACAAAGTAGGTGTTAGTCACCTGTAACCAAGTTTGATAAAATAAAGAGTGTGTTACCCGTGAAGTCGTCTCCCGCCGAGTTACTACATTACAACTGGCGTCAGAAGTAAACCTGTCTTCAAGAAGTATGGACACAAGGAAGACTACCCGTACCCACGAGCGAGGTCGGGATGACGACGGCGTACCGGGGACACCGACCTCGGGAGTAGAGGACGAGGAGTTGCCGCCGATGCAGCACTTCGCGGTGATGGCCGACGCTCCGCTTGCCTCCGACACCAGCCTCCAGGACGCGCACTCCCGGTTGGCGGAGTTGCTACTCGCCGCCGCCGCTGTCTTGGCCGACATCTCCGTTCCGGCGAGCGGAAAAACGGCTGCGGGGGTCGTGGAGGAAGCGACGTTGGAGGATTCCCGCCAAAAGGCGCTTCGCGCCAAAAGTCTGGAAGTTGCCGCCGTTTTTGGGGGGCCGCCACCGATTGGCGGGAAAGACGGACGCCACGTGGCCGGACACCTCCGCGCAGCGCAGCCCACGTCATCAGCGCGCGCCGGAGCCCTCCATTTTGCGCCTGACAACCGAGCCGACATTTTACACAACTCCAGCGGAGCGCGGGAAAATCTCTCCGACGTCGACGACGATCGGGTCCTCCAGCAAAGATTGCCCGCGCTGTCGGCGTTCAAGGCGGATGGGGGCGACTGGGGAGCCTTCCAACGAAGGTTCCTCGCTCATCAGGAGATGTCGGGGTGGTCCGACACCACTGCCCTGCGTGCGTTGCCAGCGATGCTTGACGACGACGCGCTTGCAGCCTTCACATCTGCTGCAAGGTCGTCCCGCTCTACGCTCCAGGCCGCACTACACCTGATGGCGAAGGTGTTCGGGCCGCCCTCCACGTGTCGCCACCAGTTCTACGATCGGCGGAAGGTGGCTGGGGAAACGACGCTAGCCTACCGCACGGCACTACTCGCCTTGGCGGACGCAGCTTTTCCCCGCATGGATAAGGAGGGGAAGGACGCCATGGTGACGGAGCAGCTGCTGGTGTTGGCCCACGAGTTGGGGGTCCCCATCAACGTGGCAGACGAGATGGAGATCTGCTCCCTGGCGATCGCCACGAGCATTCACGCGTACGAGGTCCTCAAACGCAAGCCGGGGGTCGTCTGCAAATGGCCGGGGAACGCGGCACTGGCCGCCACGATCGCCGAACCTCAGCCAGCTGCGGTGCAGGAGCAGGCCTTCGCTGCATCGCGTCCGGGGGAGTGGAGAACGGGAGGTCGTTCGCCCACACGTTCGCCCCGCAAGCTGGAGCAACCGAAACCTACGACGTCCGTCGTCTGCTACAACTGCGGCCTTCGGGGTCACGTCGCAGCCGGGTGCCGGGCCCCGCGTCAGCGCGCCGCAGGACCACGTCGGGACGACGACCAGGGCCACAAGTCATCCCAACAAAACCCGGCAAGTCGCGGCACCTCACACGTTCGGTCCACAAACACGGCACATTCGGGTCGCCGCTTCGCGGTGGGGGGTTCGCGGCTGGGTGCCGGGGGTTCAATTCGGCGAGGGGGGTCCGTACGCGGCCCGCAAGCAGTCGAGTGGTCCGAATTGGCCCACAGGATCGTGGCTGCGTCAGCCGGGTCGTCCGTGGTAACGGGGTTCATTGACGGGGTTGAGGTCCGGGTGCTTGTTGACACGGGTGCGTCGGCCACCATCATCTCGGACCTTATTTATAACATTCTTCCCGT
This sequence comes from Lampetra planeri, assembly GCF_965212315.1. Taxonomy (NCBI): domain Eukaryota; kingdom Metazoa; phylum Chordata; class Hyperoartia; order Petromyzontiformes; family Petromyzontidae; genus Lampetra; species Lampetra planeri. The sequence goes on from NC_136160.1 coordinate 7,441,009, forward strand.
CCAAAGTAGACCCCTTCTGCCAGTAGACGTGCCATTTTATGCGGCGAATGGGGGATCCCTGGGGATCATCGGCCAGATTCGGGCGACTATTTGCATTGGTGACATTAAATTAGCGGGCCCTATTTTTGTATCATCATCGCTGGCCGTTCCCTGTTTGCTAGGTACGGACTTTTTGTCAAAAATGCCCATCAAAATTCTTATAGATCAGGCCTGCATAGAGCTTCCGTCAGGTCGGCGGGTTGCCTTCTTGTCGAGCCCTATCAAAGTGCGCACGGTTTGTGCGACGGTGCAGGCGCTGGCGACTCACACTGTACGGGTGCCCCCGGGATCGCAAATGTTAGTACCCCTTCGGTTCAGGAAGCCACTCGAGGTGGGTGCGGAGGCACAGGGGGTGCTGTTGGGGCCGTCAAACAGAGCCAGTAAGGGCCTCGACTTGGCGGTTGCTCAAACCATGGTGAGAGGGGACAGTGAGCCGTTCGTAATGGTCCTGAATACGGGGTCGCGGCCGGCCGTAATTGCGCAGGGAACGGTGCTGGCTCACGCCGCGCCGCTACCCGTTGAGGAACGGCTCGTGGCTCAAGCAGATTTTACTGTCGAGTCGCATCCTCAAAGTGATGAGGGGACTGAGTGGTTGGACTCGCTGTGTGCGGGTTCTGCTAACTTGTCCGGGGTGCAATTGGGAGCATTGAGGGGTTTGCTCATCGAGTTTGCTGACGTGTTCAGCAAACATAAGTACGATATCGGCTGCACTGACCTGTTGCGCCACCACATAGCTACAGGGGACGCGGCCCCTATTCGTCAGAATCCCTTCCGGCTCAGCCCGGCCGAGAAGGAACATGTGCAATTGGCGGTTAATGATATGTTGGCGGCCGATATCATTTCGCCCTCTTCTAGTCCGTGGGGTGCTCCTATTGTCCTAGTAAAGAAACAGGACGGGTCCTTGCGGTTTTGTGTCGATTTCCGCCGCTTAAACAAAATCTCGATGGCGGATGCGTATCCGCTCCCCAGGATGGATGAGTCGCTGGATGCCTTGGCGGGAGCGCAGTTTTTTTCCACACTCGATACCTATTTCTGGATTTTGGCAATTGCCACTCGATAACGAGTCAAAACCTAAAACTGCTTTTCGGACACCTGGGGGCCTATTTGAATTCAACCGTTTGCCCATGGGCTTACATTCCGCTCCCGCCACGTTCCAGAGACTCATGGAATTGGTTTTGTCGGGCCTCCAATGGGATACCTGTTTGATTTATCTTGACGATATTATCGTCTTTAGTCGGACTTTCGAGGAGCACCTCCAGCGACTGAGAGCGGTGTTCCTCAGGATGCGTTCCGCTAAGCTTAAATTTAAACCGGCTAAATGTTTTCTGCTTAGGGAATCGGTCAGGTATTTGGGCCATATCGTGAGTCGTTCAGGGATCTCGACGGACCCTGCTAAGACGCATTGCGTCAGCTCATGGCCAACGCCAACCTCGGTCACGGAGGTTCGTAGTTTCATTGGTTTTGCCTCTTATTACCGTCGTTTTGTCAAGCAATTTGCCACCATAGCCAAGCCCCTGCACGCTTTGACGGCTAAGGGTGTGAGGTTTCACTGGGGGGCAGAGGAGGAGGCTGCGTTCTGCTCCCTCCGTGACGCTTTGGTGCAGGCTCCCCCCTTGTGTTACCCCGATTTCACACAACCGTTTTTGCTTGACACGGACGCCAGCAATACGGGTATCGGGGGGGTGCTCTCACAGTTGGTCGGGGGGGTTGAACGGGTGGTCACCTACGGTAGTAGGGTTCTTTCCCCCGCAGAACAACGCTATTGCGTAACTCGTCGTGAATTGTTAGCCATTGTGTTTTTTACACAGCAATTCAGGCCGTATCTTTACGGCCGTCATTTTACGGTCCGGACGGACCATGCGGCTCTACAATACGCTATGCGCGTGGCACAGCCATCGGGCCAATTGTCCCGATGGTTGGAGGTCCTTCAAGACTACCAATTCACGACGATTTACCGCAAGGGGTTGCGGCACTCAAACGCGGACGCCTTGTCGCGGTTGCCGCCGTGCACGGACTGCACATGTTTGTTGGGATCAGCGCGGTGCAAACCCCCGGTCGCCGGCACCCCGGGAGTTGCGCTCGCCGCCACTGACACCCCGGGAGAGGACGCCCCCACGGGGAGGGATTCGCTGTTGTCGTTGCCCCTCATTGAGTGGGGCCGCCTCCAGATGTCCGACAGCTCCCTACTTACGCTGCGTCGGAAAGTTGGCGCTCCCGAAGAAGGGGAGGCGCGGGTCGGTTCCTGGGTGTGCAGACAGGGCCTTTTGATGAGGTGGGACAACATGTCCCGGCGTCACGTGCTCGTTGTGCCTGTTGCTATGCGGGGTAGGGTTGTTCTGGCAGCTCATGAACGGCTCATGCATCTGGGTTTTCACAAAACGCTCGCCCTAATCCAGCGAGACTATTATTGGCCGGGGATGGGTAACGACGTGGCGAATATTCTTAAGGGATGCGTAGGGTGCGCCAAAAGGAAACCGCCACCATTGGCAGCTAATCCACCGCTGCAATCCATTCAGGTTTCGCGTATAAACGAATTGGTAGCGTTGGACATCTTGGGGCCCTTTCCGGTTACACCAAGGGGAAATAGGTTCCTGCTGGTTGGCGTGGAATACTTCACCCGATGGCCTATGGCATGGCCGCTCGCCAACCAGTCGGCTGCGGCGGTGGCGGACGCCTTTGTCCAGGGTTATGTGTTGGACAAGGGCGCCCCCGAACGCTTGCTGACGGATCAAGGGAAGAATTTTTCGAGCGTTTTGTTGCGCGAGGTGTGCGACCTGTTGGGTACAAAGAAAGTGCGTACTTCCCCCTACCACCCGCAGACTGACGGGATGGTTGAGCGTCTGAACAGGACGATTACGTCTATGTTGTGCCAGCAGGTCTGCGACGATCAGGTTGATTGGGACTTACAGGTGCCGGGGGTACTCGCGGCCTATCGAATGGCCCCTCATGCGGCGACGGGGTTTTCCCCATTTTTTCTTATGTATGGGCGGGAGGCCGATCCGGCCATGGACGTCCAACTGGGGATTTCCCAGCCACGTGCAAAATCTAAATTGGCAGACCACATCAAATTTAATATCGCCAAATTGACTGAAGCGCGCGAGGCGGCAAGGTTGAATTCGCGGTCGCGGCAAATTGCAAACGAGAAATTGCATGAGCGGAGGGTGCATACGCATGATTGGAAACCAGGCGATAAGGCCTGGCTGCATTGTCCACATGCACCGTTGGCTACGTCCCCCAAGTTGTTGAGACCTTGGAGGGGACCGGTGGAAATTGTGCGGGTTGCACGACCCCAGAGTATACAGATTAAATGGGGGAAACGCCGTTGGTATGTGCACCCCTCCCGACTGAAGCCCTATGCGGCACCGTGTGACCCCGTTCTGTGCCGTGACGACCGGGCGTGTGATGTGACCGTCGACTCGGGGAGGGAGGTGTCGCAGGCTGATCCTCACGTGTCTCCACCTGACCCACCCCCAGGTGCCTCGGGCTTGACGGCTGCTGACCGTCGAGAGCCTGAACCCCGGGGCACGCACGAGTCCTCGGTGCCTGGCCGATGTCTTCCTGAACCGCCGGCACCACCGGACGTTCAACCGTGTCTGGTGCCGTACGACGGACCGGCAAGGCGGACTCGGGCTAGGTCTCAACAATTTTCATGAAGACGTTTTTTTTTGCTCTACACCGAGCTCGCCCGGTGTTCCCCTCTGCCGGGGTAATGTCCCGTTGTAGGGACGCTCGGAAGAAAAGGGGACACTGCACGAGTCGAAAGAAAAAAAAAAAAAATTTCCATTTATTTTTTTTTGTATACACATTGCTATTGTCACTCGCCGGTTTGTATATATTGTTCTATTGTCGCGGTGGCATTGGTTGAGGGTTGCGGATGGTAGTGTTCGCGTCGTGTTGTGTTGTTAGCTTAGTTGTTGTTCTTGTTGTTGTGTTGTGTTACGGGGCACACAGGGGGGGTTTGTATATTTTTATAGCAGCCGGGGCGGCTGCGAGCTATGTGGTAGGGGGTGATGTAGTGGTGGTATTGACGTGCGCCGACTGTGACAGTGATGGATCACGGGGCGGCGCGGGGTGCGGGGTTGGGCACGCGTTGTGGGCGTGGTGTGGACGCGCGCGCCGGGAGTGACAGATGACGGGGCGGCGCGGAGTGAGTGGTGAGGCACGATGAGATGTGGGAAAAGAGGATCGTAGCCAGCGCCCGGCGATTGGTCGAATAAGTGGGTGCTCGCAGCGACGTCCGCAGGTGGGGTATAAAGGGGGACGCGCGAGAGCACTCGGAAAGAGTTACCCAGTTGAAGACCCGAAGACGGAGCTGAAGACTTAGTCGCCGAGTAGCTAAGTGGATGTTGGTCATCCGAGTAGCTCAGTGGCGTTAGTCGCCGAGTAGCTAAGTGGATGTTGGTCATCCGAGTAGCTCAGTGGCGTTAGTCGCCGAGTAGCTAAGTGGATGTTGGTCATCCGAGTAGCTCAGTGGGCGTTAGTCGCCAAGTAGCTAAGTGGGTGTTTGTCACCCGAGTACTAAGTGGATGTTGGTCATCCGAGTAGCTCAGTGGGCGTTAGTCGCCAAGTAGCTAAGTGGGTGGTTGTCACCCGAGTACTAAGTGGATGTGGGTCATCCGAGTAGCTCAGTGGGCGTTAGTCGCCAAGTAGCTAAGTGGGTGTTTGTCACCCGAGATACAAAGTAGGTGTTAGTCACCTGTAACCAAGTTTGATAAAATAAAGAGTGTGTTACCCGTGAAGTCGTCTCCCGCCGAGTTACTACATTACATTTATACCAATGCAGGCTGAAAAATGAAGAGAGTACTGTTAAAAATAACTGGGGATGTTAACACTCGGTGAAGTAAATTAAAATAGTGCCTGTCAGATAAGATGGTCCAAAAAGTGTAATTAAGTCTTTTTTGCGTGGTTAATAACATCTTTCCAGTGATTACTGAGTTTGTACCCATCATCACGGTTGAAATTATGTCTGTGTTTGTATATTTGTATGGCTTCGTGTACAAACCTTTGATGGTAGCCAGGAGGCTTGCAGAGAACCTTGGTCTCGGAAAAGACAATTTCATGAGAGCCCGCCGAGTTGTAGCAATGATCGGCAACGGCCGAAGAATCAGTTCTGCCGTGTTTCAGATCTGACTTGTGCTCGCGGACACGATCAGCAACATGACGTTTTGTTTCTCCAATGTAGCAATCACCACAAATGCAACTCAATTTGTAGACTCCAGGATACTGTAAGTCAGGAACGACATCCTTCACAGATGGAATCAGATCACGGATTTTATGCACTGTGCTGAATCGGACTTGGATCTTATGTTTGTTTAGAATTTTGGAGATCTTTTTGGTCACGCCTGCTATGTATGGTAACGTGATAGTTTTGGTCGGAGTTTCATGTGGTTGTTTCTGTGTGGTGGGAGAGACAGCTTGGCGGATAGTACGGTCAGAGTATCCGTTCATCCTGAGGGCCCGATGTACATGTCTTAATTCATCAGTCAGGTGGTGTTGGTCAGAAATGCCATGGGCTCTGTGGTATAGCGTTTTGATGAGAGAATTCTTTTGAGATGGGTGGTGGTGGGAATCCGGTTTCAGGTAGGAATCTGTGTGGGTGGCTTTCCTGTAGACAGAATGTCCCAAGGATCCGTCAAGCCTCCTCTTAAACAGAATATCCAAGAATGGTAGTTTACCGTCTTTCTCCACTTCCATGGTGAATCTGATAGATGGGTGTCTAGAATTGATGTGGTCCAAGAAGTGGTTCAATGCTGGGAGGCCATGTGGCCAGATGACGAAAGTGTCATCCACATATCTCTTCCACAGGGAAGGACGCAGGGTGGATGTCTGGATGGCGTCTGATTCAAACTTTTCCATGAAAATGTTGGCTATAACTGGTGACAAGGGGGAGCCCATAGGGGTACCCTCATTCTGTTTGTAGAAGGTGCCATTCCAGGTAAAATAGGTGTTGGTGAGGCAATGCCTAACCAGCGCAGGTACATCAGAATTCAATCCCTGTTGGACTAAGTCCTCAATTATTGTTAGGGTGTCCGGTACTGGGACTTTGGTAAACAAAGATACTACATCAAAGCTGACGAGAATGTCATCAGGAGATAGTACCATGTCCTTAACCATAGAGACTAATTGGGTTGAGTTGAGTACTGCCGAAGAGGTTTTGCCTGTGAAGGGGAGCAGAGTATCTGATAGAAAACGGGCTAGTTTGTACGTCGGAGAGTTTATCGTCGACACGATGGGTCGTAGCGGGGTGCCTTCTTTATGGATTTTAGGAAGACCATAGAGTCTGGGAGGTCTTGCCGCCGATGGTTTTAGAGAGGGACGTTTGCTTGGTTCGATTAGGGAAGTCGAACTCATGATGATACTGTTGGTTTTTGTCGTTAGGCTTTTAGTGGGATCGTTTTTAATTTTGGAGTAACTCCCATCATTAAGAAGGTCCAGGATTTTGTTGTTGTATGAATCTTTATCCATGATGACCGTGGCATTGCCCTTGTCTGCCGAGAGGATGACTATATCATCTCTCTTTTTTAAATTCGCGAGTTCAGAGCGTTCGTTTTTGCTGATGTTACTAGTGGGTTTCTTAGCATTCTTGAGAATAGTAGCTATTTCAGCTCTTGCTACATCAGCATGGATGTGTCCTATGCCTATGAGGGCTACATCAATCTGAGAAATCATATCCTCTACTGGTATATATTTAGGGGTGACGGCGAAATTTAGTCCTTTGGCCAGTACCGTTTTTAGATTGTCAGAGATTGGAATGTTACTCTGATTAATCACGGTCTTGTTAACATCCAGCTTTGCGATGTGTGGCTCTGGTTTCTTTTTAGATAGGAGGTTGAATTTAGAAATCAGGTTAGCTTTGCATTTGGCTGACATTGAGTCAGCAGAAGCAGAAGTCATGTTATCAACGTGGTTCCAATCAGAAGGTGACATTTTTTGTGTTAACATTAGATGTGTTTGTAAGAGAGTCTTGTCTAAATTATCGATAAATGTTTTCTCCTACATCAGAGTGCAGCGCCACAATAAATACGCACTACAATAACAATAGTTTAAAGCGATTTGAAGCATGTTTTATTTTTTTTTGGGGGGGGGGGGCAGAGCTTTGTGACGTCATATTTGAGGGGGGGGTCTGACTTTTTGTGACGCCGTGTGACGAGGGGGGGGGTCAAAAAATCGTCCAAAATCGCGTGACGTCATTTATGGACGGCCCCTAAGGGGTTGACAGCTATGATACACTATAACAAAAACAAACGTATCGCTGTCGTTAAAGCCACGGTGGCTTCAAAAAAAGGAGGGGGGGGGGGTACATAAGAAACGACGTTTCGGGCAATGGCCCTTCTTCACAGCGCGTGTCCATAACAACGCCGTCGTCTGGCTCACGACCCCCCACCCACGCGCGAGGCGATCGCGCCCATTGGGTGGCCACGTGCGTGGGCGGCAGAGGCGTAGCTAGGATATTTTGCGCCCGGGGACGAACTATAAAATTGGCGCCCACCCCCCCCCCCCCTTTAATCACATTTTCCTATTACATCGAATAAGGAATAACAATTTAAATTTTAATGAAACATTGTATTTAAAGAAGCAAATTTATAGAAATTATATTACATGGCACACTCAGTCACTGTCGTAGACTGGTTGACATAGTCTACAAAATATAAATTTTTCTTGATTTCACTGTCGCAAACTGGTCAATCACGTAATCAAAATCTGTTTTTTCCAATGTTTCTCTTTCAACGCTAAGAAGAGCAAGATCGCTGAGGCGATCTTGTCCCATTGAAGCACGCAAATACGACAATAAGTTTCAATTTGCTGAACGACCGCTCACAGCTTGCAATTGAAACTGCTATTGTTAATAAAATTTGCAGTGAAATTGGGAAATATGTCGTCTCCATAAAACACAATAAAACCAAGAAGATCCAAAGGAGTTTCTGGTAGAACTTCATTCTGGTTACTGAGCAGCATTTTGCAATCTCCAATTTCTGTGAAAAATTCGTGGCCATTGATGTCGGTGTCTTAGAAATTTCCAAAATCTGTGCAATTTCGACGAATTGCATCGACATCTGTGTCGGATAGAAGAGTTTTGACGTCCAGCAGAAATCCAAATTTCGTGTTCAGGTCTTTTAGTCGTAAAAACCGTGTTGACATCTCTTGTCGAAGTCGATAAAAAACGCTCTTCATAACGCGCACAATTTGTTCTTCTGCTGAAAGTCCTGCATTTCTTGCCAGTTCTCCTGGCATCTTCCGACGTCGCCTAATTCTTCTGTCCACATCGATCCCCCAGGCTGTGCATCTTATTTTGGCGTTTTCTACAGCAAATTGGCTCAAATCATCACGAAACTTGACAAATTCATGCTCCAAAGATTCAAGATCAGTTGCTGCTTCTTTGAAATTCATAGTAGGATCCTGTAAGCGCTTCTGAACACGATAAATTTTTCCAAGAATGACATTCCAGAAATGTAATAAAACTATGAAGTTAAAATTTAATACGCATGCCTGTAACTTGTCTGCATCACTTCTGGTATCAGGCGTCATAGTTACGTCCTCCGATAATTTGTCTAGCAGCCATACTAGTTCATCCAGTTCTTCATAGATAGCTTTAACAGCTTCTGATCGTGCACTCCAGCGTGTTTCAGACTCCCGCTTTACTGTGATGGGCACAGCTTTTTTTTAACTCTTCCCAACGAATTGTTGAACGAGAGAAAAACAAATATATACTTTCAACTGTTACAAAAAATGTGACAAGTGGATCCTGTTTAGCTGAGTGTACTCCTGCTAAGTTTAAGCTGTGGTTGTCACAGTTGACAAACAATGCTCTGTAATTTTTGTCACATATTCGTTGTTGATGGCCGGATATATGCCCAGTCATCACAGCAGCATTGTCATAACATTGTGCCCGACATTCGGCTAGAGGTATGTTGTCAGATTTCAGTCTCTCGGCGATGACTCTTTTTAGGCTTGCTGCATCTTTTGCATGTATCTCGATATAACCTAAAAATTATTATTTGATAGTTACTTTTTTAGTTTGAAAATCCACATCCACAAATCTTATGACCTGAGAAAGCTGTTCCCGATGTCCTAGATCAGGAGTTGAGTCAAGTAAGATACCGTAGTACTTGTTTTTCCTGATATCACTCAACAATTGGTTCTTTACAGTCGACGCAAGTATGTGGATAAATTCATTCTGGATTTCCGGTGACAAATAAGAAACTGATCCCGGATTTTCTCCTGCGTGCTGTACGTGTTTTGCTAACAATGGGTCATACTGAGCAACGAGTTTGATCAGCGCGAAAAAGTTTCCAACATTTTTATCCTCATCTGCATTCAAATTTTCCTCATGGCCACGTAGTGCCAAATTTTGTGAAACCAGAAACTTAATACAGGTGAGTATCCTTTGCAATATATCTCGCCAACGTTGTTTTTCCAAATGAATCTGAGCTTGAACCACTGCGTCAATTCCAGTACCATCAATTATCCTTCGTTCGACTTCCTTCCGTACTGTGGCTAGGATTGTTTTAATGAGAATTTAGTTTTTCTGGCTTTCTCCACTTGTTGAAACCATTTGTTAACTCAAACGAAGCTTGTGAGTTTGAACTCGATGATGTAAATAATAGACAACAGAAACAGTAAGCAGCTTTATTGATTGGTGAATATAATAGCCACGAACGATTCACTTCCTCTCCGTTCGCTAGTCGGCGTTTAAACCATGCTGATGTAATTGAACGTTCTCTGGATACTGATGATAGATTGTCTCTGTGCTGAAAAGGCAAGGATCCGAGAGTAATCATTTCATTGCGAAGAGGTTGTGATATTTTCGATAGCTTTGTCGTTTTATCAAATTCTAAGTAGCCAACATCGTGAAACCTTAGTACAGCAGGAACAGCATCATAATGAGTATTTTCAGCGTCTCTATCAGAAGATTCTTCTAGCTCATCTTCCCCGTTACTGTCAACAAGTTCATCATCATGTCGTAGTTTCCGCCACCAAAAAACAGGCCAGTGACTAAGGCTGAAAGACTGCGCCTGTTTGTTGTTTGGGACGTTCTTCCATGTAAGTTCTTAATAGGCGTACCAAAATGTAATTACATGACATGTAGGCTGTGTGTGGCGGGATATATAAACTTTTAGGTTGAGGTGTAGATTTGTGCAGTAGTTTCAGGCTGCCGCGCCCGCCGCAATAAGTTATAATGTCACGTTGTAAGCCTCATTTTGGCGCCCCTTTACCTTGGCGCCCGGGGACATGTGTACCCCCCTGCCCCCCCCTAGCTACGCCTCTGGTGGGCGGAGTCTCCGTGCAGGTCGCGGCGCCGCGTTAAATAAAAGCCCCTGCGACAGCAATAGCAGCAACATCATCATCAGCAGTAGCAGCAGCAACATCAGCAGTAGCAGCAGCAACATCAGCAGTAGCAGCAGCAGCAACATCAGCAGCAGCAACATCAGCAGTAGCAGCAGCAACATCAGCGATAGCAGCAACAACAGCGGCAACATCAGTAGCAACAGCGGCAACATCAGCAGCAACAACAGCAGCATTAACATCATCAGTAGCAGCAACAACAACATCAGCAGCAGCAACAACAACAACATCAGCGGCAGCAAGGAGTCCGCTCGTCGCCCTCGCCCGCGCCCGCCATGGCTTCTTCCCCCCTCCTGCTGCTGCGGGCCTCGCTCGCCAGGCGAGGCGCGCCTCTGTTGTCAAGGCAACAGGTACAAGGCCCAACCCGACGTCTCCCGCCGTCGCTCGCAACTCTGAGCCTCCGGCAGCAACTCTCGACACTCGACACTTTGAACAAACGGAGACGTGTCCCACCACCACCATCACCACCCCTCCCCCCCCAGTGTTCAGGCGGTGCCGCGAGTGGCCGAGTCGCGGCCGCGGGCTTCGTGTCTCCGCCGTGGTGACCTCTTACCCACTTTACGTGTTTGTGTCACGGCGGCGGTGGTGGTGTAAACGGAAGCGTCAATTTTGTGCAAATGTGTGGCGTGGGTTTTATACATTTTTATTCTAGGGCCGCGGTGTTGTAGGCGAAAAATTTAATATCGATTTAAAGCTTTCGTGACTGCAGGGATTCATATTGTTGGTTCTTTCTGTAAAGTCACGTAGAAGGGAAATAATAAAATAATAGTGCTTTCTTTTTTATAATTTTATAATTTCCCTTCTACATGACTTTACCGAAAGAACCAAGAATAGGTGAAACGTTGTTGCTGTTTGTTTGACCCGGAGCGAGGGCCCCCCCGGTAAGAGGGCTGACCCACTGCTCACAAACTCCATAGAGCAGAGTTTGTTAACCTTCACTGCCTGCAGCCTTGCACCCCTTGAGTTGTCAATCGGTAAAGCATGTATGATGTTAATGCGTACATAGGGTTTGATGAAACAAAGTAGTAGTACTTACGTGCCTCATTTGTGTTTTAGATTATTTACCTTCTAAAAAAAAATCTGCCCAAGGGTATCTCGCACTCCCAAAGGGGTGCGTGCCACCCCAGGTAAACAACCACAGTCCTAGAGGATCAGCAAGGGTGGACCGGTCCCTGCCACGGGAATGTGGAATTTCCACCCCTGAATGAGGGCTGCCAGTGGAGATGAACACCTTCCCAAGTTTGAGCCGAGACATTGCGATTTCATTTGCCCGAATGTTTTTGTTTGAGAAATTGTAAAGTGAACGTTCATTGTTGTGTCCCCAACTACATCCGTTCGTTGCAATGGGAACAAATTAACTTTATGGCGGGACCCTGGGGTTCTGAATAAACGGAAGTCTAAATCGTAATTAATTTATTTTTAGCGACTCCGTCCCTCCGCGCACATAAACGCCTCGACCCGCCTGGCGCGGATCATTCTGTTGTCATGTCGTGTCCAAGCGCAGCAGCGAGGATGAATACGCAGAAGAGCTGAACAAGCGAATGCACTCCATGCTCGGGTACGGGCAGGATAATAAGTCTTGTTCAAAGCTGCTCAAACTGCCCACATGAGTTGAAAGGGTAAAAACCTATTACTATATTTTGCCACTGGTAAAGGAGGTCTCATAGTGTAAATGCTTACCCTGAGCTCTCAATACTCTGATAGTGCACTCACTCACTGTCTTTGAGTTGTACGCCCTTTGGCGTCATCTGGTCCAACACCAATGGAGACTAGGCTCTAAGAAAAGCTGTCTCAGGTGTGGACCAATCAACTTCAAGGACAGTGCATATCATGATCATCATCAGAGTTGTTTCTTTTTGTTTGCATTTTGACTGCTTTTGTCGTGGTTATTGCAAACATGATGCCTTGTATAAAGGTGTCAGTTTTTGTACCAGTTGAAAGGGTAAAAACCTATTACTACTGCCTACATGACTTAAGTCCTTTATTTGTCACCACAGTATGCATAATACGGTGAAACTGCTCTCTTATCTTCATTATTATTTGTAACCTACCAATGTCTGCAGCCAGGATCAATCGATGACAATCATATTACCTGTAGAATAGATAAGATGCGTTGCACCGTTAATTCCTCCTGTTTGATAATACTTCTCTTGTCCGTATACATCTGTACAGATTTTTTTTTGCGGTTAAGCCATAGTCCCCACATACCGCTCATATCAATGCGGATAAGAGGAGCGGTGACCCACTCTGTAGAGTAACATTGGTATAAACGCTTGTTACAATATGAACAGCGCATTGAAAACGCGTACTATTGTATGTATTGTTTACAAAGTGTGTTCACGAATCCACACTGAGAAACACGATGATTGACAGAGGGGTTTATAAAAAATTTCGATAGTGTATTTAAATAGAGGTACTGCAGGAAAGTAGTTTCAGTTTTAAAGGCATAGTTTAACAAGACAACACTTGCCACCATCCTTCAAACCCATTGGTGAAAAAGAGCAAAGTTTTTGTGTACATCTATATATATAAAATCGCAAATCTGTCTGTCTGTCTGTCTGTGTGTGTGTCTGTGTGTCGCCGGACCATACGCAGTTTCATTGGACGGCGGTTGCCCCTGGCAACGGGTAGCGACGCATTCGCTGCGGGGTGGACGCCATTTTTAATTCCCGTTAAAAATATGCGCACGCATTAACACGCGACTCTGAGGTAAATTCATCAAAGTTTCACGTCCTCTTCACTCCCCCCCCCCCACCACAATGTGTGCAATTACTATTGTAGGGTCGGTAGATAATAAAATTATAGCGATTAGACAGTATTATTGTAGCGCGGGGGGGGGGGGGTACCGGACCCAGTACCCAGCCTCAGCTGGGTGGGCAATTTAGGCGAGGCCGGAGGCTCTGCACGGTACTAGGCCTCGACACCCACCACGCGACTCTGAGGTAAATTCATCAAAGTTTCACGTCCTCTTCACTCCCCCCCCACCCCAATGTGTGCAATTACTATTATAGGGTCGGTAGATAATAAAATTATAGCGATTAGACAGTATTATTGTAGCGCGGGGGGGGGGGGGGGAATGGCACCCGTACCCAGCCTCAGCCAGGTGGGCAATTTAGGCGAGGCCGGAGGCTCTGCACGGTACTAGGCCTCGACACCCCACCACACTATAGGCCGTACATATTACTGCACAGCGGCCGAGGAGATCGTGGCTGGGGGGGGGGGGGCAGGGGTAGCAGCCCATCTGTGTATATATGTAAGGTTATTAAGAAATATATTTTTCACCCGGGCAACGCCGGGTACTTATGCTAGTCTATATATATAAAATCGCAAATCTGTCTGTCTGTCTGTGTGTCGCCGTACCATACGCAGTTTCATTGGACGAAATGGTTGCCCCTGGCAACGGGTAGCGACGCATTCGCTGCGGGGTGGACGCCATTTTTAATTCCCGTTCAAAATATGCGCACGCATTAATACGCGACTCTGAGGTAAATTCATCAAAGTTTCACGTCCTCTTCACTCCCCCCCCCACCCCAATGTGTGCAATTACTATTATAGGGTCGGTAGATAATAAAATTATAGCGATTAGACAGTATTATTGTAGCGCGGGGGGGGGGGGGGTAACGGCCTCAGTACCCAGCCTCAGCCGGGTGGGCAATCTAGGCGAGGCCGGAAGCTCTGCACGGTACTAGGCCTCGACACCCCACCCATGTCAAGCAACGACTTTGTGGTATAAACTCGATATACCCAGCGTTGCCCGGGGGGAAAATACATTTAAAATCTTCTGAAAACTTTCAAACATTACATACCAATAAAAAAACAACTGTGTAATTACTTTTAAACCCGACGCGCCAAGAATCGATTCTTTAAATGTTGACTGTACAAATAGTCATTAAGCTGGGTGAGCGTACTGGCAGTCTATAATATAGACTGTAGCCTGGTTATTAAGCTGGGTGGGTGTACTGGCAGTCTATAATGTAGACTGTAGCCTGGTTATTAAGTAAAGTGAGTCAATTTGTAACACGTAGGCTTTGGCGACCATTATTCATAAACAACGTTATTGGGTTTAGATCGCCTTATTTATTAATGTGTTGTAACCCTCCACCACCCGACACGGCCAATCAGTAAAAAAGTGTCACGTTGATAAAAGACTAATAGTTCACTGCTTTAGCCCACCGGTGTGTTGAAGCGTGAAACCACAACAATTACCATTTCAGAGTACGACGTTTCGCTGATGCTGGATGCAATTACCAGCGAAACGTCGTACTCAAAAATTGTCTGTCCGTCTGTGTACGCTCGCTTGCGAGGGATTTGCCGGGAGGCACGTCCCGTGCCCCGCGATGGGAATAGGCATGTCAGTTTCTTTATCCGTCACCTTTAAAGTGGTTTAATGATCGATTTAGTGTTATTCAACTTTATTTATTTATTTCTTTGCGTATATATGTAAGGTTATTAAGAAATATATTTTTCACCCGGGCAACGCCGGGTACTTCTGCTAGTTATAATATAATGTTTATACGAGAGCCGGGGGCTTCTGGGACCCCGGGTTCCTGCCATAATGTTCAAATGGTGAGTTGATACATTGACATTTCACCGACTTTGAAACGGAGGCTTGTTCACGCTGACCTAAATACCTAACAACCTGTTATAGGAAGAATAAAACAGTTACCACTATTGCAGGTATAAATGATGCCCTTCAAGTGGGATTTGTCTTACAATGTTTGGACTTTTGAGAGGAAACGGAACAAGGGGTAGCTGCTCCCTCCACCCTCCTCCAAAACAAATCTTTGAGAGTCATTTGCAATTTGCTGAGCCAAGTGGAACCAGAAGCATATTTGTATTTATTTTATTTTAAACCTACGTGACTTTACCGAAGAACCAAAGAGTGGATTCCTGCAGTCACGAAAGCTTCAAATCAAGACAGAACCATACCATAAAACAACTCTGGCCTCACAAGGCATGTGTTCTGAAATATATAACGAGTAATCTGATGCCTCCATGAGCCACGCATGGCAAAGCCGGCTCGGCACAGCCCCGGCTCGTCTCGCTTGTACAGCGGAAAAGGACATATGAGCGACCGCGCGCGGGTCGTTGCTGCCATCACGCGGCTTGTTGGCAAAGCCTCACCGATCCCCCCATTGTGTCCTCAGGGCTTGGGCGAGCAGCGGAGACGCGCGAGCGATGACAAGTCGAGGCCTCACGCCTCTCACTTCCCGGCACAGGCAGCACCCATGCTGCCCCCTGGAACCTTCGCCGGCAAAGTAGCGTTTGTGACGGGTGGTGGCACAGGGCTGGGCCGGGGCATGGTGTCCATGCTGTCTGCCCTTGGAGCTCAGTGCGTCATCGCCAGCAGGTGGCCGCCTTCACCACCATCCGTCCGTCCTTGAATACGCATCTGACTAACGCTGCCCTTTCTTGCGGAAATTTGAGTCGTAGTCTTGAGTGAAAGTGGCTCACTGCTCACATGAGCATTGAGCAACAATCATCTTCTTCGTAGCTCTTGAACTGGTGGTGGAATGTCTGCATTTCCATGGCTAGAGCCATCCTCTCCGTCGGGTGACTGTTGACTTCCCATTCGATCGTTCTTTTTTTATCTACTCTAAATGGATGGTGAGCCAAGTCAGAATCTGAATATTTATTTCGACTAGAAGAATCCAATGAGCTATCAAGCTCTCTTCCACAGATATCCAGTCGGGGCGAGTCAGAAAGTTACAACAACAAACAATACAAAAACAGATGGCAGTGCAAAGTAAAGTTTATAAGTACAATTTAAAGCTTTCGTGACTGCAGGGATTCATCTTCTTGGTTCTTTCGGTAAAGTCACGTAGAAGGGAAATAATAAAGTAATAAAAATAACACATCAAATAATACAATTCTCACGACGTTTCGCCCACAACGCAAGCAGCCGTCCTCGGGTGAAGAACAGGTCTTTCCGACAGACAGTCTTTCCGACAGACCTGTTCTTCACCTGAGGACGGCTGCTTGCGTTGTGGCCGAAACGTCGTGAGAATTGTATTATTTTATTGTGTTTTATTATTTTATTATCTCCCTTCTACGTGACTTTACCGAAAGAACCAAGAAGATTTATAAGTACAATTGCATAAGTACATACATTCCTGCCAATGTTTCAACACCAAATGCAATCTTGCAAACCTTGACTAGGATTGGAACTCACGTCCCTTCCATTTTTTACTTAAACACTCTTGACTGCAGCGTCGCTCGGATGTGATGGATAACCTACTTGCTATACTATACGGCCCCCTAGCGTGCTGCTTTGTTTTTTGTACCCAGGAAACTGGACGTTCTGCAGCAGACTGCAGCAGAGATCACGGCCGAGACGGGAAACAAGGTGCTCGACAAATGAGTCCTCTACACACCACAGGATGCCTCTTTGCTTTACAATGACATGTGATGGGTGATCAGCCATCCTTGAGAATGAGATGTGTGTGTCTACCGGACTTGTGATATTAGTGCTATTGTAATATATTACAACAATGTAACATTCTGTAATGACAGTTTTATTTTAAAATGCATTTAGAGTAGACATTTCCACATGATAAGCCACTTTGTTAAGCTATAATTTGTGGCCAGGTTGCTTCTGAAAAAACATCTTTATAGCTCAGTGGGACTTAGTAATATAAAAAGTTTATTTTATTCATAATCAACGTTTTTATTATCACCACTTTGCTGAATGTCTCCAACTATGCGTTTTTGGTCTGTTATATTTGTGTTTGTGGTGGTTACGATTCAAGATTGTGGTGCTCATCGTGGTGCGCTGGTGGTCGCGCTATCTGTGCTTGTGGGGGTGCTTGTGCTGATCGTACTCGTGATTATGGTAATGTGGTGGTGC
Organism: Lampetra planeri; assembly: GCF_965212315.1. NCBI lineage: Eukaryota > Metazoa > Chordata > Hyperoartia > Petromyzontiformes > Petromyzontidae > Lampetra > Lampetra planeri. The sequence continues at coordinate 7,458,239 of NC_136160.1, forward strand.
TGCAAGTGGTAGTGCTAGTCGTGCTGGTTCTGGTGATGGCGCTGGTACTCGGTGTGGTTCTAACAGTGGTAGTGATGGTTCTAAAGATGCTACCGGCGCTTGTGCTGTATATCAGTGTTACTTCATGGTCATGGTATTCGTGGGAGTGATGGTACTCCTGCTAAGTAGTACCGGTGGTGATGTTGGTGTGCGCCCTGTGCCTGACTAGGTGCACGCCGTGCAGTGCGACGTGCGGGACCCAGCGTCAGTGAAGGCGGCCGTGGACTCCGCCGTGGAGGTTGCGGGGCTGCCCCAGGTCGGAGGTCGCTCCTTCACTTTGCGCTCACTGCACACCGCTCATCTGTGTTTGGGTGCCACGGTGGTGAGATGTTAACTACCTCACCTGGTATACAGGAGGTTGTTGATTCGATCCCGACCCTGACGCTTGCTCTATATTTGAAGTTTGAGGTGTTTCTCTCTCCGTGGTCATGTGGATTTTTCTCCGGGTCCTCCGGTTTTTCCCTCCACATTTAGAATCAACGTCACACGTTGAGAGTATTTTGCTGCTATACATGTCCACGTGACAATGAGCCACTTCGTTGAGCCATCATTTCTGGCCAGGTCACTTCTGAAAAGAGCTATATGGTTCAGTGGGCCTTACCTGTAAAATACGAAAGTTTAGTTTAGTTTTTGACTTGTAATCCAGAGGTCGCTGATTTGATCTACCGGCGTGGCAGTTGAAACAATGGGAAAGTTTCTTAATTCCCCCCACCGTTGTCCACGCAGGTGTATAAATGGCTACACTACAGTTAGATTGCGTACATATAAATATTTACGTGACAAATCTTAATAATTGGCTGTGGCGGGTTTAATGACACATTTATATCATTTTACCAGTACCAAAATAGAAGAATAGCTTTTTCCCCTCTTTTCTGGCAAGAAAACTGAAACCTTTTTAAGAGGAATCATGTCTACATTAACCACAATACTTGTGGTCAGAATGCAAAAAAAAAACACTGACAATATATGCATTGTCCTTGAAACTGATTAATGCAGACATGATTCCTTGTAAAAAGGTTTCAGTTTTGTTACCAGAAAAAAGGGGAACAACTTATTCGGACACATTTATATTTACATAATCTAACCCAAAAACCCTTTATTATCGGGGCTCTAGAGCTTGAGAGCTCCCTCAAGAGGCCTCTCTATAGCTCCCTCTAGAGGAGGCCCTTCCGCTGCAGTGGCATAAGCAAGCAATTGCAGGGCTGCGCCTTTACCCCTCTTGCCTTCACATGAATTGCTTGTACGTACGTACGTTGAAATTATTTCGCACCATGCGTAGCCAGCCGTGCTAATGGGAGGCGCTTGCAGGTGATCATCAACAACGCGGCGGGAAACTTTGTGTCCCCGAGCGAGCGTCTCTCCCCCAACGCGTGGCGCGCCATCACAGACATCGTGCTCAACGGCTCAGCCTTCGTCACGCTGGACCTGGGCAAGCGGCTCATCCAGGCCGGCAAAGGTGACCGCTGCTTTGTGCCATTGTGGCCGACGACGACAAATGATGATGATGGTCACGACGATGAAGTTGACGTTGACCGTGCGGTGTGCTTTGCTACAATAGGCCATTGTGTGCTGGTATCTTCTACCAAACCAAACATTTTAGAAAATTAACCCCAAGTACAGGTATCTCTCGATTTACGAACGTTAGGTTTACGACATTTCGCGTGAACACAATTGACAATTAAGGACACTTTTCGATGAACGAAATAGAATTTCCGCGTGAAATGTCACTACGGCCACGCGCCGTGAGATCGTCAACGAAGAGCCACCTGGGAGGCTGCGGCATCAATCGGCCACAGAGTCTCACGGTGTCCCAACGGTGCAACAGCAACACCTCCGCAGCACCTTTACAGTCAGATCTTTTTCCATGAAAATGTACATTTTTTCTTTTAAATTATTATTCAATCGTTTTATTCTTCATGTTCTTTATTATTACTATTGTATTGTGAAAAGTGATACAGGTGTATATATTTAGGTTAGTAGTTGAGTTGGATTAAATGAATGGGAAAAGCCGTTCAGATTTACAATATTTTATTGTACCCGTGTTTTTTAAAGAACGCATCCCTTTCGTAAATCGAGGGATACCTGCATTAGAGATTAGAGTGCTCAAATTAAATTCAGAAGCAGAGGCGTAGCTAGGGGGGGGCAGGGGGGTACACGTGTCCCCGGGCGCCAAGGTAAAGGGGCGCCAAAATGAGGCTTACAACGTCACGTGATAACTTATTGCGGCGGGCGCGGCAGCCTGATTTACACCTCAACCTAAAAGTTTATATATCCCGCCACACACAGCCTACATGTCATGTAATTACATTTTGGTACGCGCGCCTATTAAGAACTTACATGGAAGAACGTCCCAAACAACAGACAGGCGCAGTCTTTCAGCCTTAGTCACTGGCCTGTTTTTTGGTGGCGGAAACTACGACGGCCTATTTTTTGTTCTTATTAGTGACATCAACTCCAGGCGGCTGCAGCAGCCGGAGCAGCCCACGCACGTCAACATAGCGTGGCCTTCATTTAGCAGCATTTACTACAAGGCTCACTTATACGTGTACGTCGCTCGTACCTTATATTTGAACTGACCTAAGAGCCGAGCCATGCTCGCTGGCGGACACTAAGTGAGAGTGTTACTTTGTTAGCTAGACCACCGTGCCACGACTACAAGCCACCGGACGAGCGTCAACCTCGGCGGGTAAGTCTATGCCGTTACATGGCCGCGTATGACCGACAGTAGAAGCTTATAGGCGGTGGCGTCCAAAGCGGCGACCTATTTTGGTTACTTGAACAACAAGAGGTATGTTTTATATTTTTTGATAAATAAATTAATGTTTTTTTAAATATAGAATACAATTTAATATATCGATATTTTTAAATATCTGCAGCATAATCTGCCTTTAAGCGTATAAATTATGTACTTTTAATCTGCATGTATAGCCTAATTATTATAATAATTATTTATTGTAGTAGCACTATGCCAGTGCCACTATGTTATTGTCTAGGCCTACACATATTTTTTTCACTTCAGTGTACTCAGTGATATAATAATATATTTATAATTTTTGTCAGCCATGTCAGGAAGAAAACGAAGTGGAGCTCAATGTCGTAAAAGAAAAAAACAAGCTGAAATGGCATCAAAGAAGTCAAGTACATTACTGGCTAGCTTTTTAAAGAAAGCCAAGAAGAAAGAAGCTGAAGCTGAAAACTCCAACTCTTCAGAATCAGAAGATGACGGCTATCAACCACCTATTTCAGAGCATGTAAACGAGAAGGTTGAAGACATTGAGGACTCGGAGAAAAACATGGTTCAGACAGATGTTACTGTCTATGTTGAGGAAGACTCCGAAAACACTGAAGACCAGGGCGTCGTCGTTGAACAGGTTCAACATGATGATGAACTTGTTGACAGTAACGGGGAAGATGAGATAGAAGAATATTCTGATAGAGAAGCTGAAAATACTCATTATGATGCTGTTCCTACTGTACTAAGGTTTCACGATGTTGGCTACTTAAATTTTGATAAAACGACAAAGCTATCGAAAATATCACAGCCTCTTCGCAATGAAATGATTACTCTCGGATCCTTGCCTTTTCAGCACAGAGACAATCTATCATCAGTATCCAGAGAACGTTCAATTACATCAGCATGGTTTAAACGCCGACTAGCGAACGGAGAGGAAGTGAATCGTTCGTGGCTATTATATTCACCAATCAATAAAGCTGCTTACTGTTTCTGTTGTCTATTATTTACATCATCGAGTTCAAACTCACGAGCTTCGTTTGAGTTAACAAACGGTTTCAACAAGTGGAGAAAGCCAGAAAAACTAAATTCTCATGAAAACAATCCTAGCCACCGCACAGCTTTTACTACATGGAAGGAAGCCGAACGAAGGATAATTGATGGTACTGGAATTGACGCAGTGGTTCAAGCTCAGATTCATTTGGAAAAACAACGTTGGCGAGATATATTGCAAAGAATACTCACCTGTATTAAGTTTCTGGTTTCACAAAATTTGGCACTACGTGGCCATGAGGAAAATTTGAATGCTGATGAGGATAAAAATGTTGGAAACTTTTTCGCGCTGATCAAACTCGTTGCTCAGTATGACCCATTGTTAGCAAAACACGTACAGCACGCAGGAGAAAATCCGGGATCAGTTTCTTATTTGTCACCGGAAATCCAGAATGAATTTATCCACATACTTGCGTCGACTGTAAAGAACCAATTGTTGGGTGATATCAGGAAAAACAAGTACTACGGTATCTTACTTGACTCAACTCCGGATCTAGGACATCGGGAACAGCTTTCTCAGGTCATAAGATTTGTGGATGTGGATTTTCAAACTAAAAAAGTAACTATTAAATAATCATTTTTAGGTTATATCGAGATACATGCAAAAGATGCAGCAAGCCTAGAAAGAGTCATCGTCGAGAGACTGAAATCTGACAACATACCTCTAGCCGAATGTCGGGCACAATGTTATGACAATGCTGCTGTGATGACTGGGCATATATCCGGCCTTCAACAACGAATATGTGACAAAAATCACAGAGCATTGTTTGTCAACTGTGACAACCACAGCTTAAACTTAGCAGGAGTACACTCAGCTAAACAGGATCCACTTGTCACATTTTTGGAACAGTTGAAAGTATATATTTGTTTTTCTCTCGTTCAACAATTCGTTGGGAAGAGTTAAAAAAAGCTGTGCACATCACAGTAAAGCGGGAGTCTGAAACACGCTGGAGTGCACGATCAGAAGCTGTTAAAGCTATCTATGAAGGACTGGATGAACTAGTAGGGCTGCTAGACAAATTATCGGAGGACGTAACTATGACGCCTGAAACCAGAAGTGATGCAGAACAGTTACAGGCATGCGTATTAAGTTTTAACTTCATAGTTTTATTACATTTCTGGAATGTAATTCTTGGAAAAATTGATCGTGTTCAGAAGCGCTTACAGGATCCTACTATGAATTTCAAGGAAGCAGCAACTGATCTTGAATCTTTGGAGCATGAATTTGTCAAGCTTCGTGATGATTTGAGCCAAGTTGCTGTAGAAAACGCCAAAACAAGATGCATAGCCTGGGGGATAGATGTGGACAGAAGAATTAGGCGATGTCGGAAGATGCCAGGAGAACTGGTAAGAGATGCAGGACTTTCAGCAGAAGAAGAAATTGTGTGCGTTATGAAGAGCGTATTTGATCGACTTCAACAGGAGATGTCAACACGGTTTTTACGACTAAAAGACCTGAACACAAAATTTGGATTTCTGCTGGACGTCAAAACTCTTCTATCCGACACAGATGTCGATGCAATTCGTCGAAATTGCACAGATTTTGGAAATTTCTATGACACCGACATCAATGGCCATGAACTTTTCACAGAAATTGGAGATTGCAAAATGCTGCTCAGTAACCGGAATGAAGTTCTACCAGAAACTCCTTTGGATCTTCTTGGTTTTATTGTGTTTTATGGAGACGACATATGTCCGAATTTTCGAATTTCACTGCAAATTTTATTAACAATAGCAGTTTCAATTGCAAGCTGTGAGCGGTCGTTCAGCAAATTGAAACTTATTCTGTCGTATTTGCGTGCTTCAATGGGACAAGATCGTCTCAGCGATCTTGCTCTTCTTAGCGTTGAAAGAGAAACATTGGAAAAAACTGATTTTGATTACGTGATTGACCAGTTTGCGACAGTGAAATCAAGAAAAATGTATCTTTTGTAGACTATGCCAACCAGTCTACGACAGTGAGTGAGCCATGTAATATAATTTCTATAAATTTGCTTCTTTAAATACAATGCTTAATTAAAATTTAAATTGTTATTCCTTATTCGATGTAATAGGAAAATGTGATTAAACGGGGGGGGGGGGGGGGGGGGGGGACGCCAATTTTATAGTTCGTCCCCGGGCGCAAAATATCCTAGCTACGCCTCTGTTCAGAAGACCGTAAGTTCCAATCGTGGTCCGGGGTCAATTTGGCCATCCATTTCCCCAGGGTGGCTACACTGTGTACCACTGTGTGGAAAGTTTGCAATGGTTGCTCAAAGGGGAGTGGCCCCTGTCACAGCAATGTGGAATGTTCACTTTAGGCCCAGAGATGCGTCCGTGTTCAGCTCTCTTCTACAGTACTTACCTGGCTGAGCCAGGAATCATTTTAGTTTTTTTTTGCATGGAAAAAGCTCATGAGACAGATGTCAGCTGAAATAAAAATAATTGTCGCTCATGTGAACAGGTGCTGCGTTCCTGGCAATCACCACCATTTATGCCGAGAGTGGCTCGGGGTTTGTTGTGCCAAGTGCAGCGGCCAAGGCTGGAGTGGAGGCCATGTACAAGTGAGTGTGGGAATGTTGACCTGGTGAGAGGTGTTCTCACATTCTTGTAAGAGGTCATTATCTGGTGTGATATGTATGTTGAACTTCTTTCGCACCATACATAACCAACCGTGCTAATCGGAGGTGCGGGGAAAGGACAACAAACAAACCACAAAGCAGTTCTGAAGAATTTAATTTTCAATATAGATTTAAAAGTGTTAAGCTCCAGTAGCTTCCTAACATTGGAAGAGCGTTCCAGACGGCCGCAGCAGCGCATCTGAAAGTGCGTGATGCCGTGACCGTCTTTATTCAATGGCTAGCCAAAAGCTGCTGCAAGGATGACCGAAGTTTGCGTGATGGTTTATGCTCATTGATGAGATCAGCAAGGTATCGTGGTTCATTCGTGGCAAGCACTTTGTGCGTGTAATGAGTGCGACCTGATAATGTATTCGTTCGGCAACTGGAAGCCAATGCAGCTTAGCGAGCACTGGACGGACATGATTGGATCTTACAGTACCCGTAATAGGTCATATCCCTGTGAAATATATCACAATCGGGTAAGAAGGTACATTGCAATTTTTAAGGTGATGTCCTTGTGGCAGAAGTTTTGTCTAAAACCTAATTATCATATTTTGTATTGTACCTATCACAAATCATATCTGAAGTCTATTCATTAAGATGATTTGGATTTAAAAAAGTGTCTAAATGCAATTGTTTTTTATAACATCGTACAACATGGATGCGACGTTAAGTCGAGGGGTAGTGTTGGGGAAAGAAGGGACAGGAATGCTATCATGAGGCTGTAAATACGGTGTGAGTTGGTAGATTTCAGAGCGGGTCACGAGGAATTGTAATTTGCGAATGGGTTGTAATGCCGTCCCTTTTTTTTCCAGGTCTCTAGCTGCGGAATGGGGTAGGTATGGCATGCGGTTCAATGTCATTCAGCCCGGACCAATCAGAACCAAGGTGAGGTGTGTGGGTTTCTGGGGATGAGTCCGGTGGCTCAGAGAGAACATAGGCAACGCGGTATAATGAGTGATGTGCGACTTAACACAGCTATGCATGCCAATCCTGCATCTCCCAACTCAACTGAGCAATTGGGTGAAACTTATTGCTTTTGATGGTCGTGAGCCACTGGTGGTAAATCCACGTTCCCATGGCGAGGGCCAGTTTTTCCGTAGGATGACCACTTTTTTCCCTCGACATGAATTGCCCCCCCCCCTTACCCCCCGGATTTAGAGTCAAGCACTTTTCAACTGCAGTGCCACCTTGTCAAGCATTAGAGCATACGTGTATGGTGCTGAAAATAATAAAAAGATTGTAATGCTAGTGATGCAGATTATAAATCATAAGCCGATAACGATATTGATGATGATGGTTTTGGTGCTCATGACATCAGTGATGCTGGTAATAAAACCGACGATGCCCATGTACGAAAATATAGCAGTGTTGGCATTGATGGTATTGACTTACTGCTGATGATGACAGCTACAAATATAACACCCCAACTGACATTGATGACCAAAGGTTGGCTTTGGAGCTGCTGACGACCCCGATGATATTAATGACGATGGTTTTTATGAAGCTGCTGCTACAGCTGCTGCTGGTGGTGATGTGTATGTTTGTGTATGTCGTATGTTGCTTGTGTGTGTACATGTGTGTGGGGAGTGGTGGCGCTACGAACCCGGCAACCTAAGTTCGATTCCCGCTCGTGTCCAAAACCCCCAGACGATTGTATCAACCGGTCCTTGGCCTTCCCGAGGTCGACTCGGCCTCAAATGAGTACCTGGTGCGGTGTGTGAACATCACCACTGGGGAGACAAAGGCGGGCGGGCGTGGTGTTGGCCACCCACCCCCCCTCGTGTGCCGTCACGGCCTTCATAGATGCTACTCGCTAACAGCACTTGCTCCAACAGTCTGTTAAGGCTACACGGGGGATCTTTGTCTTTGGTGGTGGTGATGCCGCCGTGCAGGGCGCGTTCAGCCGGCTCGACCCCTCGGGCATGTTCGAGGAGGTCATGCTGGATCGGATCCCCGTGGGCCGCCTCGGCACCGTGCCGGAGATCGCCAACCTCGCCACCTTCCTGTGCAGCGACTACGCCAGCTGGGCCAGCGGCGCCGTGAGTGCCACCACATCCACCACCACCATCACTACCACTATCACCAACAACTGGAGCTGTGCACTTTTAATGATTTAAAACTCATTTCTTTAGAAATGCTTTTTGTGTTAAGTTTGCTGTCCTTTCCCCGCACCTCCAACTGCCCAGTAGCGTTTCTTCACGAGCCTTGTCCACAGAGGCTGATCTTGACACCGTTGGTACCAGTCATTGGCAAATCCACTCAGCTCCATATCCTCTTGTACCACATCACTCCATCTCTTCTCTAGCCCGTGCCGCGCCCATTTAGCCCCCTTTATCCGACCGAACAAAAGTTGTTTAGGCATGCGGTGACTGGGCATGCGGGCTACATGACCCAGCCAACGCAGCCTTGCCTGCTGGAGCTCACCGATGGGACTTTGTCTAGGTCTTTCAAGGATCTCTCTGTGATCAGGGCTAGGCTGGCCCTGAACAAGATCCGTTTAGCATTAGGAGAAGTGTCAGCAGCAGATGTGAGTGTAAAGGCGATCGTTATGACCTTAGTGTCGCGGCATCTCTTCAGAAATGTGCGCGACTCGATCAGATGAGCCTTCTTGTCTCAAAGTTTGTTGAAAGATCTAATAGTTATGTGGGAACCCTCCCCGTAGAGGCGGTTAAAAACACAAGATCCAGGTACGATTCAACACCATACATAAAATTCGTGATTTGATCCCATCTGTGAAGGATTTGATCCCTGACATGCAATACCCCGGTGTCTACAAACTAAGCTATGTATGCGGCAGCAGTTACATTGGGGAAACTAAGCGACATGTCTCGGACCGGGTTCGTGAACATAAGGCAGATCTGAAACACGGTAGGACCAATACCTCGGCCGTGGCTGATCATTATTTTAACGCTGTGGGCACACACGAAATTTATTTTTCCAAGACGAAGGTACTCTGCAAACCCACTGGCTATCAGCAAATATTCGTTTATGAAGCCATCCAAATATATAAACAGACACAATTTCAACTGAGATAATGGGTACAAACTGAGCAATCATTGGAAGGACGTTATTAACCAGTTTAGGTCATAACTGGCTGTGTTGTTCCCTTCCTACCTGCTTATGTTAGCAGTTATTTTCGACTCTTTGAGTTACATTCACTAACACAGCCACATTTAGCTGTGTTAGTAAATGGCGGCTTGCCATCCTTTTCCACCTCCATGTGGCGATGGCTCTTTTCGAGCTCTCTCCAATCTTACATTTACAAGTAAACTTCTTACATTGCTAATCTCTCACAATACAATGGCCACCCCCACAGCTTCATTTGTCAAGATTTCTACGATCTTACATTTACATGCAAATTTCATCTCTAGCCCCGCCCACTGACCCTTGGGCTACACCCATCTCAAACCTTAGCAGCGCTCCCGCCATATATTTTTTCCTGCCTCAGCAGCTCTCCTGCTATATTTTTCACCCGACGACGATTGCTTGTGTTGCGATCGAAACATCGTGATATTATTATTTTTATATCTACGTGCCTTTACCGAAAGACCCAAAGATCACCAGATCATTGGCATACATAACATGGTTGACCAATAGGGAGCCATTCCTTGACCGCACCTGGGCATCGATAAACCTCCCATTGTATCTGTACCAGATGAAAATTGCTCTGGTACAGCCATCGAAGGCTTCATGAACTACGTGATCGAAATAGATATTAAATAATATAGGAGCCAGAGGACATCCCTGTTGCATCCCAAGGTGAGCAGGGAATGGCTCCGACTCCCGGCCACGTAGTTTTACCCGGGCCCGCTCACCATCATGAAGGTCCTTAATGAAGAACAACCCAGAGCCCAGGCCTACTGATGGTATCATAGGCCTTGACCAGGTCAATAAAGCAGAGATGTAGGTCTTGTTGGAATTCCCTACACCTCTGCTGTAGCAAACGGACAGAAAATATGGCATCTGTGCAGGACCGCCCTTTTCTGAAACCAGATTGGGGCTCCGCAAGCCTATCCTCAGCGTGTCTGGCAAAAGTGATGTTGAATAATCCTACCACTACCACCATCAACAATAGCCGCCATTCGCCACTAAGTGGCGGTGACATCACCACAGGACTTGTGTAAGGCTTGGTGCACTTTGAGGCCACGTGAAGTGTCTAAGGTTTGCTGACAACAGGACACGAGACAGACCCATGTGTAATGGGTTAACTGTCTGAGATGACCGACAGATGCACCACCCGCACCGCTACCACTAACGCGACTACAATGTGGGCCACCACGCACGCGGCAGTGGAGCAGAGAAGGGCCAGAGTTGCGGCCAACCGACCGCTGTTCCATCTCGAACTCCTGTGGTGAACGATTGCCTCTGCGAGCTTCTGTGGCGAACGATTGCCTCTGCGGCGGTTCACACGTGCACATTTACGTCACTAGTTCCAGCAAGAGAAATTCGGACTCGCTACCGTGCGCCACCTTCAAATGCCACTTTTCCCTTGCAGGTGGTGAGGCTGGATGGAGGAGAGTACGTGTCGATGGCTGGGGAGTTTAACGGTCTCAAACAGGTACGGCTGGATTAGATCGAGTAGGTCGCGTCGCACCAGCCCTGTAGCCGTTACGTTTGGGTCCCTACTGACCAGTGACTATTTGCTTAATCAGAATCTGTATTTATACTGGAGAAATCCGATGAGCTATTAAGCTCTTTTTCACAGATGTCCAGTACGGGTGGGTCAGAAAGTTACAACAAACAAAACAAAAACACGATTTTTGTGCAAAGAATAGGATAGGTAAACAAATCACTTAAATACATAAAATATATAAAGTATATAAGTTAAAACGGCATGAGTAAATCAATTCCCAAGGTTGGGAAAGGCAACAAAACAACAGCAAGAACAGTCCCAGACCACACAAAGACAACACAATCCCTCAATAAAACTGAAAATTAACTATCGATACACGGGTAGCAATGAAAGTTACAAATCATATTCGCAAATGCGGTTGTATCCAGCGCTAATCTTCTGCTTCAGGATATGTTTTCAAGGAAGGTTTACGGTGTTAAGGAAGGAACAAGGTTGTTCCAAAACGTTCAGAATATCAGTGTTATATTGAAGGAATCCGATAAGCTATAAAGCTCTTTTTCACAGATGTACAGTAGGGGCGGGTAAGAACATTACAACAACAGACCCAATACAACACGCTGGTACTCAACAGCAAAGGTTTTGTTCCCCATTCCAATTCTTGTTCTTGGGATAGTTAAAAGGCAATTAGATGTCCGTCTTAGGTTTCTTGAGTTTGACAATGGGGTTAATGAATTAGCCAAGTGGAGCGACACCCTTAGTGAAGATCTCGCTTTAACACTCAGGTGCTTTGGTTTTAATGCAACGGTGACGCGATGCCCCCAGATTCACACTGCCAGAAGCCAGTAATGTTTTTGTATGCATGTTGAAATTCTTTTGCACCGTTCGTAGCCACCAACCATGCTAATCCCAACACCGAAGATGGTGACTGACGATGTCGATGTTGTTTTCAGGTCTCAAAGGAGCAGTGGGACATGATGGAGACAATGATTCGTAAGACAAAGGGCTCGTAAACCCAACACGTCCAGCGCGGAAAACAAAAGTCACAGCGAAGTCGTGAAACAAATTAACCAGGCACTGCCTCTGCAAACGGAGTGAGCGCTTATCGATAACAAGTTAAGTTGCACTTGCTGCAAAACTGTAATTTCCACCGCCTAGCGTGGCTCATTTGAGCATGGTGACACTTCAGCCTTTGACTTTTTTCCATAAAACTGTTAAGTGCCTTTAAATATTTCTGTTTATAAGAAAAATGTGAATTTCAAAATTGTATGCAAGATATGGATATAAGCCAACAGTAGGCTCTCATTAATCAGCCTGAACACAATCATGCCTGTGAAATTACGCCAAGGAAATGTGTGTCCAGGTTGTCCGGTATTAAAGGAGAAACCCACAATGCCTTGTTGGTGAACTTCCTTTTCCATCGGACTTAAAATGCGCTGCTGTCGTTATATAACTATCGCAATAAAACTAACCAAGTTGTCCGTTGTGCCGTTTGGGAATATATGGATATGGACCTTAATCTTGCCCATCCTTATTTGATAGTGTGACTTGACTTGCAATATAATTTCAATTAATGGGGAGTCCTATTTTCTGGCATCTCATGGTTTTTATAGGCATGTCTGCCCACTGTGGCTTGCACAACAATGCCTGCGTTCAATTCCCGCACATGGAAGTTATTCTTGTATTTTAGTTCCAGCGATGTAGTACATGCAGCATCTGCAGTGCACAACAGCTTATTGGAGTACTGTTCTTTAAGCAGTTTGAAGCTTATTTTGAATTAAGTATCATAATACTGAGCTGTATAACTATTCAATAAGTGCCACATTAAAAAGAATTTTGCAAAATGAACTGTTAGTATGTACATATATATTACGTGATTTTTTTGCCAGTATCAATGTAATGACGACTTGGACGCACTTGTTCTTGAGATGTTTATTTGAGGGAGCATGTGCTCGCACTCGGTCACACATTCGAGACCCCCACTTTGGCAGCCCTGAGTCTCCCGCCTATTCCCCTTATCTACGGTGTGGCCACGCCCCTATTCTCAATTCTCATTGGCTCGAGAGCGACCTTTGACCACTAGATCTACTGTCCTCTTACCTCACCTGACCACGCCCCTATTCTCGATCATTTCCGTGGCCACGAGTCGATTCGCCCTGTAGGCCGACTCCCGTGTCATTACCTCCCGTGGCCACTAGTCCACTCAGACCGGAGGTTGACTTCACTGTCCTTACAATAGTATGAAAAAATAAGAATAGGTTTACCCTTTCTGGAAATAAAACACATTAAGATGTTCAAACACAAAATAGAAACCTTTGGCAAGGAATGATGTCTGAATTAACCATACGCAATTCTTGTGGTGAACATGCGAAGAAAACATGCTCTGATAATGATGCAGTCTTTGAAACTGGTCTTCACCAGTCTTCTGTAGGGCCGAGTCTCACCAGTATCAGACCAGAGGACGCCAAAAGGCAAACAGTGCTCTGGTCTGACACTGGTGAGACTCGGCCATAAAGAAGGTCGTCTCTGGTGTAGACTAATCAGTTTCAAATACAATGCAATTATCAGGCCATGTTTTGTTTACATGTTCACAAGTACGTGTGTTAATGCAGAAACGGCTCTTTATGAAATCCATATATTTGGTGTTTGAACATCTGAAGACTTGTTTTATTGCCAGGAAGGGTAAAGCCTATTCTTATTTTTATATATTACGGAGACCTTTGTTGGTTCCAAATTAAGACAAAGTGGTCTCTCAACGTATAAAAGAAGACATGACCATATAAGTGCATACAAAAATATATTTTTTTACACAATCCATCAGCAGCCTTTTGGAAATGCATCTTGGGAGCAGCATTATATCAAAACAAGCAAAACCCTTAACGGGTTTTGACATTGCCTCAAGGTTCCTTGTTGAGGATTGTGATGCCGCCGCCACGAAGCCGTTCAGCAGGCGCCCATCTTCGAACTCGCCACCACCAAGCGACGGAGCCGACCCCGCGTCCCCCTCACCTCACATGAACACACCCGCACGCATTTCCCCCCACCCATAGAGCTGGAAGGGGAGGTCACCTGATCGACCGGTTTTTATCCGAGAAGCCCTTATCGGGATTGACTTTCACGGTTTCCGGCGACCAGGGAATTGGACGACCTCCCCCCGACGCTACTTTGCACCGCGGCGCTGCGACCGGCCTTAAGATGGTATGGTCGCGGCGAAGGGCATTCGGCCACCGCGGTTGAAACGCATCCCCCCACACACACCCCCACGGGTCGACGAGACAGGCAGAGGAGGGACGGGGCGGCATAGTCTAGGGTGCGCAATTGATGGGGCAGGTGGTGGGGACATATGGAGGCTCCGCGCTTAACTTCCGCAGCGGGCCGTGGTGATGGACGCCGCTGCATGGTGCGCAGGAGCACGGCGCCATGCATGAGAAGGGGATTAATTGGAATTGGCGCCGCACACGCAGCACATCCGATTAGCATATAAAAGGCGCCCGGAGCCGCCGTGCGCGTGCTAGCGGGCGCGCGTCCATTGTTAAAGAAAAACTGGAAGAGGGCCGCCATCGCGCTCGAAGCCGCAACCCTTTGATGTAGGGAGGATAAAAAGGGGGCGCAAAGGGGAAATCGCTCTCACTCCAGCGCCAGGCGACACGACGCTCTCCAGCCCAGCGACCCGAACGTCCGTGCGACGCATCGAGGTACGCTGCTAGCACGGGATCAACGGACCGCCGTGGGCACCTAACAGTGAGTAAGAAGGCGAATTAGGATCATAGCTGATAAGTAGGGAATAGGTCCAGGGGTAGTAGAATAGGCCAGCCTCGTCGATTTATACTGACTCAACAACCAATTCCAGGTAGCAAACAATAAATCATTAATAGCGAATCGTGGCCTCGTGTGAACGCGTGTGGTGCTGCGTATACAGCGGCTCGCCTCGTGGGAGCATTGTGTAGAGCGGCGCACGAGTGGGTGTCGCGTGTGTGCAGGTGTGTGCGCTCGTAGTGTGGGGGAAGGGGTCGGTGCGTCCGCAGGTCCCCGCTCCGTCTCTCGCCGCAGGGACTCGCGCAGTGTGAGGGCAGCGTCATTCGCCCTCCGACCCCTGACCCCCGTTTAATAGCGCGTGATTCTTGGAGAGACAACGCAGCGTTTACAGGTGAACGAGAGCGTGCGGCGAGCTATGCCTCTCACACGAGCTCGCGGAGGGACGGACCAGGGAGGGGAGCCGTCGGGCGATGAGCCCAGCGATGGCAGCAGCGGCTCGCAGAGAAGCGAGGGGTCGACGAACGGCAGAGCCCCTGCCATAGGCACGGAGCAGGGAGGGACTTCGGGGACCAGCGGCCCCAACAGGATCTCAAAATTCCTCCACCCCATGGTGGTGAGATATCTTCCCCGCCGAGAATGCAGCAGGAAGTGCACGAGTTCGATCCCGATGCCTGTTTATTTGGAGTTTGCATGTTCTCCGTGGTCACATGGATTTTACTCCGGGTCCAGTTTTTCCCTCACATTTAAAATCAACGTCACGCGTTTAGAATATTTGCTGTACATTTCCACATGACGATAAGCCACTTCGTTGAGTTATCATTTGTGGCAGCCAGGTCGCTTCTGAAAGCTAGGCCTTGGCAAGGCAAGGTAAAAACGAGCCGACCTTTGCCCTACCTTTTACTTTACCACAAAACAATCACTCTACCCTACATTTTACCCTTTAGCAGGTAAAGTGAAAGGTAAAAAGCAACGAGCCTACCTTTACCCTACCTTTTACCCTTACCCCATAAAAATTACCCGATTACAGGGTAATTACTGGGGTACTACACATGAAAAAGGTTTATAACGGTAAATGCTAGGTAGAGCGCTTTATTCATATAGAATACTCTCGATTCCAATTTTACACGCTTGTAGCCTCAAATCTTGTAACTCAATTTTAACCCACTTTCCAATATGGTATCGACTGCAAACTTGGTATACTTATGTCATACTGATGACAATACTATTTTCTATCATTAAAAAATATCTATTTTTAAACATTATTTTTTACATGTTATGTTTCGGCTTGGGTCTCATTGTCCATGGTCAACTGACGTTGGCTGTAATTGGCCACGGTCCCTTACGTTATAGCAAGCTTCGGGGCCACTTCATGGAGTCATGAAGTTCTGCCAGTACTCGTACATTTAATAAAAGCGTGTTTAAAATAAAGTATTTTTTAATATTACTTATTAAATGGAGGCTACGGACTGCGCCACGGAGCTTTTAGCGGTAAACAAGTATTTACCGGGTAATACTTTACCCTACCGGGTAATTCTTTCAGGCTACCTTTACCCCACCCTTTACCTTACCCCTTGGCATGTCGACATCTTTACCCTTTTACCCGGTAAAAAGGGTAAACTACCTTATCTTGCCGAGGCCTACTGAAAGCAGTGGAAGCTCAGTGGGCCTTACCTGATAAAATATCAGGTCAGCCAATCGGTGAACTTATTCTTTATATCCATATATAGTAAAGCCAATTTACCTTATTTTGGTCTCCCACATCCACCCAAGTGAACTGCAGTTTCTAATGACATTTGCAATGTTTGCAATGCCGTGCTCCGTGCTCAAGGATTTCTGGCCACTCGTAGACATCTCTTGTTATTTGCAGCTCTTTTGCCTATTTCAGATACTGTTTCTTGCTGTAGTTGTCCCACCTGATGACAGACGCTTGTGTTGCGCCCGAAACATCGTGATTTAATCTATTTTATATTTATACCTACGTGACTTTACCGAAAGAACCAGAGTATGGATCCTTGCAGTCATGAAAACTTCAAATCCAGAATGAAGATAACCGTCAATAATTTCATCACCAAAATCAACTGGTGGGAAGTCAACAGTGGATGTCTTTGCAGACCAGTGCCCACAACAGGAATGTGGAATGAGTCAACTTGCTGCCCCAGTGTTGGCGAGCGTACGGCACCACCTGCACACGGGACCGCTCAAGACTGTGATATCGGACAAATGTCTCACGGCGCCTCAACATTTTCTCAAAACATGTTTATTAACAAATTTAAACATTCAACTTTTACAAATCACTTTTTTAGAAAGAGGCTAAAACCAAAACGAGATAAATAATACAACTGCACGTAGCTTGCCCGTCAAGGCGAAGGTGTCGTTCGCTTACCGAACAATTGCTTACGCGTCATCGTTTTACACCGAACCACAACCACCTCTCGCAAGCCTCCCCCCGCCCCACCACTGAACGCTAACGCTACATTTGTGCAAACACGGGATTTAGCGATACAGTATATAGTATAATCAAAATCGTATCACCAACTACTTTTAAACTGGCACCCCCCCCCCCCACCCGGTACAAATCGAATGTGTTGTGCGCGCACAGTATTATTGGCAGACGCGTATGCAGCCGCACACGCACGCTGGAGAGTTTCGGCTACTCAGCGCCACGTCACGTTCGCAACGCGACACGTAAAAAAGCGTTGCCGCGACTGCGTCATCGCCTCTCCACCATCGATGACACACCGGGTGATTTGCGACGAGAAAAAAAAGACACGTACGCTATTGGGAAGAAAAAAGTTACGCCAATAATCCTGTAAACTGACAAGAAATTCTCGGACAGAATTTGGTACGATTAGCAGCCCTTTCCATCCTTGAATGATCCACCAACCCCAAGAAGCATTAAAATATCCGATAACAGAGAGGTAACGATTAAATTGTGCGTGGCATAATTACTGCTCCCGAATGCAACTTGTGATCAAAAACAAAAGAACGATTCAAAAACACTTAATTAATTACGTCTTGTGCATATAGTGCATATATAGTGCATATATATTGCAAATAAACTGTTGATTGGAGAAGTCGTATCTGTAGCACCCGTTGTATACCAACACATGTTTGCAGCTCACTCGGGCTGGTGAAACAAACGTTTAAAATCGCTTGCGCACCCCCCCCCTCCCCACCCCAAAAATAGGCTCCCGACGAGAGTCGCATTTTCCGATTGCCGCCGCAGCCGCCGCAGCCACCGCCGCACCACAAATCGGCAAGCGAACGCCTGTGGATTTTAACCAAAAGCGCCGGAACGCTTGAGAGGGCACCACAGTGGCGAGATGTTAATTACCTTGCCTGGTAAACACAGGTCGTGGTTTTACCCCTCCACATTTAGAATCAATGTGTATTTTAGCATTTGGCTGCGAGAAATTTCTGGGTCACTTCTAAATAAGAGCTACATAGCTCAATGGGCCTTATCTGGAAAATAAAAAATAGTTTAGTTTAATAGTTTATACTATTAGTTAACTATCAACTTGCCTGCTGCTACATGCAAAGTGGATTGCCTGTAGTAGCAGGTCAAACGGAGCACCGCGCTTAGGGGGGGACGCTGCGGCGCCCACGCATGTTACAAGATCACCGTGGAAATATCACCGTTTGCTGTTAGACATCTCAAACATCTTGAACGTGGTAACGAATTACTCCACGACACCTGAACTGCATTTTATCTGTCTGGCTTAAACCTTTTTTGCCCTTAATTTCAGGGCAGGCGAAGAATCACGATTTAATCTCTGGGCGATCTCCACGAAGCCAGTCACGTGGTGAGCTTTAGCTCTTCTCTTTGCAGGACACGGAGTAACCGGGAGGTGTGGGGGGGTGTTCAAGAAATAAAGTGACATTTTTAAAACGCTCACAAAACAACACACCTTGGGCTGTCTTGCCAAACGTTTATAAATGGAACCTTTGGGCAATAAATGTAAAAAAGAAATAAATCAACAGCTGTAGATTGTCCAATAACCAAAAAAAGTAAACTTAATTCACATTTGCCGAAAATAATGGTACCAGTCGCAGGGAGGAGAATTTTTTTTTAAAAGAAATTTACGCGGCTGTAAAACACGTCTTGAGGTCTTAATTTGCAGATTTAAAAAAACGTAAACCTCTGTAGGCAGTTGGCAACATTAACAACAATTACGCAATATGCCACTAACACCCTAATTAAGGACGTCCTAAAAAAACCCACCCTAACGTATATTAATCTGGCATTTCCCTGACATAAAAATCTAAAATGCTATTACAAAACTCAGTGTTTACCGAAGGCTCAACGAGACACCAACAACAGTGCACGTGCATAAAACATCGGTGGCTGCTGTGAACTCGGCAGCAACTCTTCAGCAGCCCCACGCGGGTTTAACAAGACGTCGACAAAGCTCTCTCGTGGCTCCCTTTAGTGGAGGGCACTTCGGCGAGCAGTGGCATTTAGCAAGGAATTCCTTGGACTTGTGTGTTTATACACAAACAGATGACGGAAGACACTAGCGGGGTCTGCGACGTCGCTGCATTTCGGGAAAAAACGCAAGCTCGTCACACGAGGGATGCCACGTCGACCAGCTCGTGACCGAGGGCTCCGGGGAGAGTGTGTGCCCGGGCTGCTTTCACCACGAGGTGAGCGTGAAGCAGAGTAGAAGGTGAGGGGGGAGAAGGCAATCGCTCCGTGATTCACGTAAAGTCCCGACAAACCAAGTGGCCCCGCGGCAAATGCCGATCCCCACGAGTCGTGTAGCCAATCGCTGATTCACCGATTCACTTTCTTAGGCTGCCACATTTTCTACAGACCAAGGCCGGGCATATTTCTCTGTCAGCCTAGGCCAGGGGTGAGCAACCTGCAGCTCTTTATGGACTGCTTCGTAACGTAACTTATGTATGTGTGCATGTATGTGTGTATGTATGTGTGTATGTATGTGTGCATGTATGTGTGTATGTATGTGTGCATGTATTCACATACATTGGTGGCTCTTGAAACATTAAATTTTGTACTCAATTCGAAAAAAAAATGTTTCTTGTTATATTTGTTAACCCCTGGCCTAGACCAATCAAAACTTTGCAGTGTACTGAAATAAAGCTCACTACAATACCAGTACCAGATCTCGGTACAGGATTGATCCTTGCCACTCAACCACAGATGCCAACTCCCGGAGATGGCTGGCAACTCAACGAGCCCACGCTGCCCATAGAGTACCTTTTCGTAACTTTTCCATTCCTTGCAAACAAAGTAACCTGAGTGGCACCCCAATCCAAGCACGCATCGCCGCTGTGAAGCTATTCGAAGTGCAATTGGCACCTTGAGATTCGAGTACAATTTGAAGGGTTGACGGTTCTCACAATCGGCGCGCTGGTGTCGCAAGCAAGACGACGAGTGGCCACGACGCTGCTAGCTTTCGTCTCGAGACTTCCCTCGAACCTCCAGGACAAGGTCGAGATGAAGCCGGGGGCACATCGTACCGCAAGAACCAACGTTCACTCGAGCAGACTCTGCAGGGCGACACCTGCCGACTGTCACCACGAGCGTCGCTCGGTGAAGGCGTCACCACGCTACTCTGAACAACAGTGCAGTCATGGCAAATACGATATCGCACCCTGACCTGATTCCAACTCACCAGGCCTCACTATCCATAGATTTGAGTAAAGTCGAGAGGACGTGACTATTTTAGTACGTGAAAAGGAATGACATCTTGCCTGGTAGAATAGTAAGGTTTGCCCTGACAGACGTATTGTACTATTAACAATACTGTGACTGACAAGACTTATGTATTACTGACAATGCCGTTACACGATTACAACGTTACAATTCTATTACTGTTCTTACACTAATTTTACAATAGTATTGCATATATTATAACATTATATTATATAATCATATATTATTTTTTACTAGACACTTCGTTATATCTCCAGTCCAATCAGTTACCTGCACAGGAAGTGCCTCATCGAGTGTTGTTTCTTTTTAGATTTCTGATGCATTTTCTCCATCAGGTAGCAACATCATGGGATTTTACACACGGCGCTCGTTTGAAAGGACATCACAGGAGGTGACATCACGGCGCTCCGTTGTCAAGTGATGACACCTTTTTAGATAGCTATTACAACGAGTCCCGGGACCGACTCGGTGGCATGTTGGGTATGGAACAATTTGTGCTACTCTGCCTGCTCTATCAAACAGTGGACCGGGCTACGATGATGATGAGCAGAATATCCGCAGCCACAAGTCACACTCCTCGTGCTCTGCACACGCAACCCAATCACACGAGCCTCTATAGAATGTTAAACGGGTCCAAATGCGTTGCACACTGCACTCTGGGGTGTTGTGCTCTCTGCATGTTGCTCAGATTGCATTTACAGCATGTCAAATTAATACACCAGAATTATTTATTCGCTTGCTAAGAATTTAAAATCCCAAGCTACCTTTCAGTTAAACATGTGTATGTGTGTTTTACAAGTAGCCATTATTAAAACGCTCTCTCCAAATGCCTACCCTGACTTTTCAATGATCGCCTGTGTCCGAGCAGCCTGTAGCTATTAAACGTGGCAGAGTGTGGATGGCAAAAGCTGAGTTGGAAGCAACGTTTAAGCACCTCTCCATCGTCAACTTAAACTGGCAAAGCACAATATGGGAATTACAAAAATACACAACATTTTTCCCCCTCCAAGAAAAAGGAGCGGTTGAATGCGCCCTCATCTGGAAAGGCAGAGTAAAAAATTTACCCGCCGGTGAAATTTGGCAGCTTAACTTGAGCGCGAGAACGGCTCTCTTAGAGGAACTGCCTCCCCCCGTCAACCGCCGCTGTCCCCGCAGCAGCAGCAATGACGAGGCGATTGACACAGCGATGGTCGCTGGTTTAACGGCTGGTGTAGTAACGAGAGGTTCCTTTCAAACCCTGTGCTGGCAAATGCAGGCATCCAACCGACCGAACCCATGGCGCGCGACCCATTGACGGGCTCGCGGACTCCCGAGTGACTCTGGGTGGACTCACCGGACGAGTGGAACGCGACGATGGTGGCCTCACGCCCACCGGAGCTTTGTCCACCAGACATACCGCGCACACGGTAAGCTCACACGGTAAGCTCAGGTGGTAAGCACACGCGGTAAGATCTCGCGGTAAGATCTCGCGGTGAGCTCACGTGGTAAGCTCACGTGGTAAGCCCACGCGGTAAGATCTCGCGGCCAGAAGCGGTGGGTGCCCGGCATCCGGTGCATTTACCACATGTTGCCATTGCATTGCAATCATCACTCAGGCCAAATGCACGTGGATTGAACTGAAGCCACGAGATGCCACTGGAGAGCAGTCAGGCCTCCCCTCTGTCCACCCCCGCCCCCAATGCCCCACCCCCCACCCCCCTTCCACTACCCCCACCCCACCTGTCCCTCGCCCCCAATGCCCCACCTCCCTCCCACTACCCCCACCCCACCTGTCCCCCTTTACTTCAGCATTTGTGTTGTCCCGGTGTTGTTGTCCCGGTGTTGTTGGCCTCGATTGCCCTGGGCCACCCCCACCCCCTGGACTTGTGCCGCATTTAGTCGATGCTGTCGCAAATCTGCTCCACCATCTTGTTGAAGTCCTCCGGCTGGTCCGCGTACACGTGGTGCCCAGCTCCGCGTATTTGCTGGGGCGAGACGGAGGCAGTCGGTGAACGCACGCGCAGGGGTGCAAGCAGGATTGGGGGGGGGAGCCAAAGATAACGGTGGACTAAAGTCGTGTAAAACGACTTTTGTAGCCCCTGTGACCGAATCACTGGGAATACATCGTGTCTCATCAAAAACTGACCCTACCCAGGCCACTGACAAATGAGACTCATCTTGATCGCTTTGAGTTCACACAAGCTGGTTAAACAAAACAAACCTAAAATCGCAGAAGCTAAGCAGGTTCGAGGACAGAGCGGGCTGCCATGAGGAACCACTGCGCATGATGTAGGCTGCTGTCGTACCCGACCACCCACGACCGCACGTCTACGCTCTCCACCGTAACCAACCGCCATGCAACTAACTCCACCGCACACGTGCTGTGGTTGTTATGCATGGTGTTCGGTCGGACAGAGGCAGCCAGGGGTGGGGGATTAAAAAAACTGGAAGGTGTCGCGAGGTCACCATCTCCTGGCAACAGAGCAAGTGGATTAATATATATCTGTACGCGGATTCGTGTTACCCTGCATCCCCCTAACGTGCGTGTGCGCGTTTTCTCCGGTGACTCAGGTCTGCTTCCACATGCATAAAAAATAATTAATTAATGGAGTTGGCCAACAGTCCCAACATAGGACCACAGAGCTTGTGGTTTCCAATGTCTCCAAATCATTCATTCATTCTCTCTCACTCGGTCTCTCTGTGCGTTGTTCCAAGTTTAACATTATCATTATTGAGTTTGGGGGTGATGGGCACAGAATGAAATGGGGTGGGGTGGGGGGAGCGGTGCTCACCACGAGGCGCGTGCGTGAGCCGGGCCGCGCCTCCACCACCTTGCCACCCGAGCTGCTGTCGATCCACGAGCGGGCGCCGTAGATGATGGCGATGGGGATGGCCGGGTCCAGGTCGCCGATGCGGTGCAGCATGGGCCGCTTGGCCCAGCCGTACGGGATCGTCATGGCCTTGAAGGCCGTCTCACCACTGCGGGTCGTACCATGCGTACGCACACGTGCGTGCAGGTGCAGGAGCACGCGTTATTGCACACATGAACACATACAGATACAAGCGCATACACAGAGACAGTTACATAAACAGACAAAGACGGTCATTGCATCTGCCGCCGTCTGGAATGCTCCTTCTGATATTGTGCACTTTTAGATCTCGATTGAAAATTCCTTTCTTTAGACCTGCTTTTAGTGTTTAGTTTGTTGTCATTTCTCCATGCCTCCGATTAGCACGGTTGGCTACGTACGGTGCGAAAAGTCAAAATACGTACATAAAGACAAATACGTACAATAACAACCGCCATTTACCACTAAGTGGCAGTGACATCACCATGGCGCTTGTGCCAGGCTATGTGCACGTTAAAGCCACGTGAAGTGTTTAATGTCTGCTGGCAGGTCACGGGGAAGACCCAAGTGCCATGGGTTGACTGAGATGACTGGCCGATGCACCACCTGTGCCTCCTACTGTGCCAACTTGCTGAGTTTTAGCCGCCGGGCGCTCCGCTCATTATTGAGGGTCGCTCCTCCGCCCTCCGTTCTTGCTGGAGGGCGACTGCCTCCAACTATCCAGTAGCGTTTCTTCACGAGCCTTGTCCACAGAGGCTGATCTTGACACCGCTGGTACCAGTCATCGGCAAGTCCACTCAGCTCCACATTCTCTTATACAACATCACTCCATCTCTTCTCTAGCCTGTGACATGCCTGTTTAGCCCCCTCTATCCAGCCGAACAAAAACTGCTTAGACATGCGGTGGCTGGACATGCAGGCTACATGACCCAGCTAACACAGCCTTGCCTGCCAAAGAAGCTCACCGATGGGACTTAGCCCAGATCTTTCAAGGATTTGTGAGCTCCTCACACAATCCAGCCTGGTTAAACCCAGGATGGATCGTAGGCAGGCCAGCCTAAATGTTTCTATCCGGCAAAGTTGTTCCATTAGGGGGGTCCACGTTTCTCAAGCGTAGAGAAGGGAGGGCATGACCGTGACCGAGAAGACCTAAAGCTTCGTATGGAGCGACAAACCAGGTAGTTTCCACACAGCGTTACGCAGCCGATGAAAAGATAATGCCGCTCGACTGATTCGGAGTAACACCTCTGCTGCCAAAACAGAGCCGGTCATAAGCACACTGCCCAGGTATGGGCAACTCTCCACTCTCTCCACAACTACCCCATGACCAATTGGGAATTGTGGGGGTGGAGTGTCTGATGGTACAAAATACCCAGGCAGGTGCTAGCAGCCTCCTACCATTGTTATTGAGCTGATCTGGCCCATGTCTTCCAATCACTCCAGACCAGGTGCGAGCATCATGACCAACTCGGGCGTTAAAGTTACCCAACAAGATGATATATCCCGAAGGGCCACTTTAGCCAGCACCTGTGACAGGAGGTCATAGAAGGCATCTGACTCATCGGCCTTGCCTGCATCCCTCCACGGATGTTCGTCTTCGGTGGGGGCATAAGTAACCACGACCACCACTCCTCGTCTCTGGTTGATGGTAAGGTGAGCCCAAAGTAGCCTGGGGCTTACAGCTTCCCACACCTCACCGCCAAGCTCCCATGCCCTCTTCATTATTTTGTTCAGAAGAGCCACTCCCTGTTGTTTGGCAGTCTCCTGTCCTGAGTAGAAGACTGTCCTCCCCTCATGATGGCAGGAGCCAGAGCCTGTCCACCAGACTTCCTGAATACCACAGAGATCCCGGTGGTACCGGTCCAGCTCTCGATAGAGGAGTGGCAGCCTATTCTCCCCAGTGAGCATTCGAACATTCCACGTGGCCACCCACAGTGGCTGTTTCTGGAGGAACCCCGAGGGTAGGGATTCAATCTCGTGGCTCCGCCAAATGGGGTTTGGCCAGGAGACGTCATGGACGCCTGTCCCAGGGCCTCTGGCACAAGCTGAGTTGGATATTTTTTCATGGTGCAGTGTTAATGAATTGAAGGTGGAGGGGTTACCAACTCCTCGCACTCGTATACACACATGTTCATACAAATACACACAAGAACACATGCACAGATATGCAGGTATGCAAACACAGAGACACACACGCACCGACAAACACATATGTAAGCACACACATGTTCATAAAACACACATTGAAAAAGATAAACAATAACCGCCATTTTCCACTAAGTGGTGGTGACGTCACCACAGCGCTTGTGCCAGGCTATGTGCATGTTAACGTCTTCATCACTAATGTTACACGTTAACATACACATAGACACATGCATACACACAACTAAGTGAAATGTTACTCTCGAGCACAAATTTGATTTTGTAATGACGATTTCAAATTAATTACTTAAACGGTAGACTAATTACAACACAGCTTTTCGTGGCCTTTAACATCACCCCTACCACATATAGTCGAGTGGTGGAATGCAGGCATGCAATGCCACTCATTCATTCGAGGTGTAGGGGTCATGTTTAAGGGAACGTGTCACTCAACACCAAACTGAGACATCAACTGCCCCACTAAAATGTTCTTAGCAAGACTGATGGACTGTCTTCATCACTAATGTTACACTTCCAACAACAGGCAAGGTCATTGCTCCGAATTCAAAGATAGTTAAATCTTAATTCCAAAAGACTCACTTTCACATCCCAAGTTCATCACGCACCCAGAGCTAGCCTCTGGTCAGTCTGTTAAATAGACTAAAACTAAACTATTTTTATTTTACCAGGTGAGGCACACTGAGCTGTGCAGCTCTTTATCAGAAGCGACCTGGCCACAAATAATAGCTCAACAAAGTGACTTATCGTGTGTAAATTTAGAGCAGTCAAATAGACTAAATGCATGTTTCTAAATGTGGAGAGAAAAACTGGAGGACCCGCAAAAAATTCCACGTGACCACAGGGAGAGAGACACGCAAACTCTAAATACACAGGCGTCAGGGTTGGAATCAAACTCAGGACCTCCTGTATACCAGGCAAGATCATTAAACATTTCACTACCATGGCTGCAGCCGGTGCCCGGCGCTCTTAGCGACATGCGAGTGGCCTCGGCAGGCCACTACCAGAGGCTTCTTATGTATGAATGTTGAAATTCTTTCGCACCGTAAATAGCCAACCGTGCTAATCAGAGGTGCTTCACAAGTAACATGTGGTCCACGGACACCAGTTGAAGAACACTCGTACATACCATAAACAAGCATGGAGACGCATTTGTGGGATTACAATGACAGGCAGAAAGAGGAACGACACGTGTTAAGAGAAAGCGTGCAGATGTATGACATCATCCAAAGTATTAGAAAACAATAAGTATTGCCTGAGCAGGATCTGTTGTGGGAAGAGATCAATGGAAGATGGTCAAGTGTGACAACGGAGAGGCGGTTGAGGAATGGAGAGCACTTGATAGTACGTCTACGAAGGAGATGGAGCGACGATGAATACAGTTTGTGTGCGGATGCCGGATGGATTGCTGCATCGCAGGACTGTGAGGGGCGGCGGCGGCTTGAGGAGGCCTTCATCCAGCAGTGGATTGGCTACGGCTGATTGATGATTATTTAGATCAGTTGGGTGCTTTACATTTGGACATGAGAAGTCACTTCGTAGAGATATCCTTTGTGGCCAGGTCGTTTCTGAAAAATAAGCTAATAGCTCAGTGGGCTTTACTTGGTAAAATTAAATATTTTAGTTTTCAAACTTGATTTGAAGTTTTCATGACTGCAGGAATCCATACTCTTTGGTTCTTTCGGTAAAATCACGTAGGCAGAAAAATATAAAATAAATCACGACGTTTCGACAACGATTGCTTGTGTTGCAATCGAAACGTCGTGATTTATTATTTATTTTTTCTACCTACGTGACTTTACCGAAAGAACCAAAAAATATTTTAGTTTTCGTTTTATTTATAGTGATTTGCATACCTTTCCTATACTTTACACTCCTGCTTTTGTATCGATTGTTGTTGTAACTTTCTCACCCCGTGCCCCTACACTGGACACCTGTGAAAAAGAGCTTCATAGCTCATCAGAGTTCTCCAGTGTATATAAATATAAAGATCATGATTCTGATGACGATGATAACGACGACGATGAAATGTACGGCGAGGGACAGGCAGTAGCGGTGACGCGGGGCGCGAACTGCGTGCCCGTGTGTACCTGGGCGTCTGCGCGTTGCAGTGGTAGATGTACTCGCAGATGGTGTCGTCGTCAAAGAGGTTGGAAAACTTGCGCTTGAAGTCCGGCCGGAAGCGCTGCACCATGCCGGGCCCTGCTGGAACCCAACGGGAACGCTCAGCATAAGGTTTCGCGCTCGAGCGGGGCGGTGACATACAACTGCCGCTAACGTGGTCTCTCTGTCAAGGGGCGCCTGGGATAAGTGGATCGCTTGTGAGAGATTAAAATTTACCTTGCCTGGTATACAGGAGATCATGAGTTTGGACCCCATTCCTGACACCTGTTGTATATTTCGAATTTGTGTCTCTCTTCCCGTGGTCGCATGGATTTTTTCTCTGGGTCCTCCACGTTTAGAATAAACATGCGTTTAAGAGTATTTGGCTGCTATAAATGACAATGTGATGATAAGTCACTTCGTTGAGCTATCATTTGTGGCAGCCAGGTCGCTTCTGAAAAAGAGCTACATAGCTCAGTGGGCCTTACCTAAGATAAAAAACAAATAGTTTTAGTTAATTTTTTTTCTAGATTTGAAGCTTTCGTGACTGCAAGGATTCATACACTCTTAGGTTTTTTCGGTAAAGTCACGTAGGTAAAAATAAATAATAATAATAATAGAAATAAAATTATAAATCAGGACGTTTTGGAGGCAACACAAGTCTCCGTCATCAGGTGGGACCGTCACAGCTAAATTATTTAGTTTATTTTGCCCATCCCCACCTCGCGGGACCCGCCGAATGAGACTGACCCCATGGCCCGGCGGCGCGTAGGCCGGCCAGCGGGTTGAAGGGGCTCAGCACAAAGCCGATGGCCTTGACCCACATGGGCACGGGCCGCTCCTGGTCCGGGTTAAGGGGCCGCTCGGGGAAGCCCCACGGGTCCACCAGGATCAGCTGCTTCACCCTGCGATGCACGCGCACACACAGGTAACAGCTTTAAACATTTAAAAAAAAATATTTCACCAGGTGAGCTATGTAGCTCTTTTTCAGAAGCAACCTGGCCACAAACGACAATTTAACTTAGTGGCTTATCACGTGGAAATTTATAGCAGCCAAACACTTTTAAACGCATGTTTCTTAAATGTGGAGGGAAAAGCCTGAGAAACCGGTGAAAAATCTACACAACTACAAGAAGAACATGCAAACTCCAAATAAACAGGTGCCAGTGATGGGATCGAACCCACGACCTTGTGTACAACAGGCGAGGTAGTCAACATCTCGCCACCGTGGCCGCAGCCATTGCCTGATGATCCAAACAATGACCTTTGACCCAATCGGTGCACTTCTGCCACACGCCGTGTGACTACACGAAGCCATACAAGCTGGAGTACGGCGGTTGTCAGCCGGCAGAGCGGGGGGGTTGGGATGCGTAGGCTGTGGCATGGGTACTGTGCAGCAGGTGAATATATGATTGTGCACGTGGAACATCAACACCACATTCCGGCAAAAAACACCCACACTAATACACGTGAAACGAATGCCAAACACAAAAACACTGATACAAAATGTGAAACAATGCATTCTTATCTCACGAATACACAAAGTAAAACAGATGGCTTTATGACACCACATTCACTAGAGGCATGGACATGTGATCTGTATTGTGGCCTTCGTAGCATGGGTGGGTGGGAGGGTGGGGGTAGATGGTTTGACCAACAATCGGATTGTTACAAGTTGCAGGTCAACTCAGCACATCATCATCATCTCTCCGGGTTTATAAAATATGTACCATTTTGTGGGAAGTCAACAGCGATGATCTTGATCCCTATCTAAGGCATGGGGAATTTCTACCACTGGTTGGCTCGCGTGGTTGGAGTTGGAGGTAGGCTATAGTGTCCCGGTTGGCTTGTGGGATTAGGGTTGGCGCTCATGCTAGGGACTGGCGGTTTGGTTAGGCTTATACGTGTAGTGACTTATACGGTGTCACTATGGCGCTTAGCGCCACCTACTGTCGCAGGAGTGGAAACGCATGTCGGGTTGATGTGCAAGCGGGCCATAGGGGGCTCGAAGGACATGTGACGAGGAGCCGAGAGCTTCTGGCATGATCCAGAAGGGGGCGTGGCCCAAGGCGGGGCGAGGCCGGGGGGATAAAAGGGAAGCCCCGACAGGGATCGGGGCTAGTCTCTGGAATCAACCCTTGGTGCTGCGTCTCGTCATCTTCGGTCTTTGCTCGGCATCGTGGGTCAGACAGCGTGTAGGCTGACTGACCCGTTCGTGCAGTTAACCCGTTACTCACATAGTTAACTGTGTAGCGATCACTTAGCAGTTGAACCAGTGTACGTTTAGTTAAGTTACCCTGTTGGGGAGTTAATAAACGTGTTGCCTCCAAATCCAGTGTGTGCCTCCGTACAACACACTACGTTGAACTTCTTTCGTACCATACGTAGCCAACCGTGGTAATCGGAGGTGCGGGGATAAGACAAAATAAACACAAAAAGCAGCCTAAAATTCGTTTCAGACTCAGTGCTACTGGACTACCGACTCCCCGCGCCTCTCCACGGGGTCACCTCATCTCCCCGTCTCACCGCTGCGGGTGTTGCAGGGCGTACGCCGCCGACAGGTACGCGCCCAGGCTGTGCCCGAGCAGCTGGAAGCTCCGAAGCCCCATCTCCTCTCGCCAGCGCTCCATTGCGTCGATGAACAGCGTCTCGGCGCCCGCTGCGTCCATGGGAAACGTCGGGCGCGAGCTGCGACCAAAGCCTGACGGGGTGGGGGGGGTGGGAGACCGGACGGCACGGCAGAGGTGAGCGAGGTGAGCGGCGGTGCCGAGCAGGTTACTTTGGAAAAACAAAAAAGCACCAAAGTGGGCTTTGCCTGGTAGTATGGGGATGGTTTAGTTTTATTATTATATACATTTTTTAGTGGTTTATTTACGTTTCCTATACTTTGTACTCCTATTGTGTTTTTGTATTGTTTGTTGTTGCAACGTTCTTATCCGCCCCCACTGGACATCTGTGAAAAGAGCTTTGTAACTCATCAGATTCCTCCTGCAGTCTAAATAATAAGAATTTGACAATCTAGCAAGTCACTGTCAATCATTGATGCCCCATAATCCAGCAGAAATGCTACATTTCCACGCTGGTGGCCAGTATACGAAAAAGAACAATGGGTGTTTGTTTCCCAAAAGGGCCCCCTTTCTCTCTCCATAGCAATGCGGATTACGCAAATGGCTCGCAGCCAGAAATAGGGATGAGTGCCGCTGCCGCATATACACACGCTGAGCAAGGTTGGGACTATGAATAGTCAAAGATAACAAAGTGGGGACAACACAAAGGCGTGTTACTTAACAAGACGTTTTGACAACAGTGCCTAGATCACAAGCGAGCACAAGTCTACAAAGTTTGAAATATCCGCAAAGTTACAATTGGAAGTAAAGTACGCAGCTCGACTGATAATTCGATCAGGGGGACTGGAACGTTCCAGGCGTTGGCCCGTGGGGATTCACGTGCTAATTCGCGGTTAAAAATCGCAAGTCTGGAGAGGGCACCATCTTATTCTTCTTGTGTCCTGCCACAACAGTCACATGTTTGTCCAGTATCTGGCACTTGGTAATATACGGCCGGGGTCTGTAGCCCTGGTGAGGTGCTCCATGGTTCACAGCTCCACCAGGAGCTACAGGACCAGGGCGCCACGTGGGTGAAGATTGAGAGCCATTGTTATTAGGCAGGGGCAGGGTGTACTGCGTCCTGCACATCACCTTCTATACAAGGGGTGGGGCCCGCCTATTAATAAATAAAAATTAAATGGGAAGTAAAAATTTGCAGATCACACATTTCCTAAAGTTCACAATGTAAGAGCGTGGTGTGTGAAACAATGGTGACTTGTAGTTATAGCTGCAAATCCACTCTGCACAGACACTTCACGCGCCAGGCGGTCCCCGGTTCACTCCTGCGCCGTAAAGTAACTGCTGTGGCACTGGATGGTACGGTGATTTTCCATAGTTGCAGGGGGGGGGTAAGTTTTACCTCTTCTATTGCCGTAATATGACAAAGCAACATGGACAACATTACGCGTTATAAATGGGCTACATTTGGCCTTCCTGAAAATAGTGGGGCTTTGGAAAGAAATGGACAATTCGGGGGTGGCACCCACCACTCAATTAGCGCAGCACTGAGCACTTCTTGTGAACTTATTTGGTGCCGTACGGAGCCAACCATGCTAATTGGAGGACATCAGCTGCAGTGGCGACTGCTTAAAACGGGGCTCTCGTGGGTGATGGAGAGGAACGCAGCGCAGGGAGACGTGAACCGGAGGGGATCGGTGGGTGAATGAAGCCGTGGGAGTTGCCAGAAAACGTACAGCAATGTACAAAAGCTCTTGGCCTTGTCCAGAACACCAGCCCACAAATAACTGAATGTGTTGCTGTTTTGGCTTTTTTATAACCACCTAACTCAAAGAGTTGCAATGCCGTGGCCATCCCATGTGTATCGTCAAATCTACTTTGTTCCAGCCTGCGTCAATCCTTGTGGTGATTTTACATCTTTGAATAAAATGCAGCATCATTCAGACCCAGTGTCGTCGCTACTGAGCAGACGAGGCGGGAACTCAGAATCAGAATCTTAATTTATCCTGGAGAAATCCGATGAGCTATGAAGCTCTTTTTGTCCAGCAGGGGCCGGATCAGGAAGTTGCAACAAAAAAAGGAGTGCAAAGCAAATCACAAAAAATAACTACACCTGAAGGAGGAGTGATTGGTTGGTCAAGGGGGCTGGCGGCTATGGGGGCCAAAGGGGGTGCAACTACTGACCCAGGAGGTCAAATGCGTGCACGCGGCGACGCCGGGCCATCGAGTCCAGGTTGAGGGCCCAGAGGCCGACGCCGCCGCCAAAGCCGTGCACTAGCACGAGCGGGGTGCTGGTGTCGGCCATGCCGCTTTGCTCCAGCTCTGGATTGGTCACCGTGATGCTCCAGAGGCGGTCCTCGTCCAGCACGTCCACGTAGCGGCCCACCCACTTGCTCTTTAAGCCTGCGCCGGCAACGGGAGCGGAGTGAGAGTGGGTGAGGGGGGGCCCAGACGAAGCACGCGGCGCGAGGTTGCTTATCGAACGACGCTACTGGGAAATGGGTTTACTTGCTGGAAAACAAGGGACTTGTAAGGTTACTTTAAAATGCTGGTAGGATCCCGACTCCATAAACTAAATTAAATTTTTATTTTAACAGGTAAGGCCCAGTGAGCAATATAGCTCTATATAGCTCTATTTCATAAGTGACCTGGCTACAAACAATAGCTCAACAAAAGTGTCTTGTCATCACGTGAAAATTTAAAGCAGCCAAATACTCTAAACGCACGTCGATTCTAAATGAAGTGAAAAACCGGAGGACCCAGAGAAAAATCCATGCAACCACGGGAAGAACATGCAAACTCCAAATATACAGCAGCAGGCATCATCAGGGTCAGGATTGAACCCACAACTTCCTTCATACCAGGCGAGGGAGTTAACAACTCGCCAGTGCAGCACCCCATCACCGTAATTTATGGCTTGATATCATGCCTCACACAAGTACAAAACAGGTCCCGAAGCACAAATAGACTTAATAAGCACAACTTAACGACTGGCTGGCAGCAAATGTGAACTTTGAATCACATTCCATCTCTCCGAGTTGCCTAAACAAGTGCCACCGTGTGGAAAGTTAACAGTGGTTATATCATGGGAGCATGGCCTCTGCCATGGAAATGTGGATTTCCACCATGGATTCACCACTACAAATGAACACATACACTACCTTACTGCTCACGCGAGCACGGTAGGCAGTCACTTCATATTCATCCATTTTTCCCACTTAATACTTGTTTTTTTAAACCACTACATTTGCTTAAGTCCTATTCATTTTTATTTTTTCCCACATTTTCTCACACGCTGCATCTGCCCAAGTCCCATCTTTAATAACACGCTCGCTTACGTTTATTCAGTGTGTGCGACGAGCCAAATTAGTGATGATAAAAATTCACATTCAACCAAGTTACCACCCCTACGAGGGCCTGACTTCAACACCTTCTGATTGCGCAACCAAAACCCTCCACACCTTCATTCGTTGTTGCAGTAAATCACAAGGGTAAAATAGGGAATCACTTATCACAAGTTGAAAACATAATTATCACCTATTTCCAATATTTATCTTTCCGTAAAAAAATATAAGCACAACCCATCAGCCACAAAACCTTCTGGCAGTGAATCTTACATACATGTCAACCGATACGGTTTACCCGTATTATTGTACAGGGAAAGTGAGTTTTCAGGTCCATACGGTGTACAGCCGTTTCAATACGGGCCATTTTTTATTTTTTGGTCTATTTGTTTGTGTTTCTCCCTTGTGATGGGACTTTGTAGGTACGGTGTGACCAATAAGGTCTCAATTGGTCTGTAATAAGGTAGGCACTGATAAGGGGTTGACAGGTATTATCTTATCAGCAGGTTTGGTTTAATTCAAGCAACCTCGAGATCGGTTTCGAAATCCTTATCAGTCAGAATTGCTTAAATCAACTCAGGTAAACTCTCCGGTCTTTATAGGCAAGGCCACTCTCTGCGAGATGTCGGTCCAAGTTTTACGCAAAACTACATACAGCAATACACAACACAAACAAATAATTATTGAGAAGTTGCTGTTCTGCCCTGTGCCATAACACTGCACATTGACTGTGGAAACAGCTGCACTTAATAAAATCATAACCTGCATTATGTGTGTATTTTGCAGGGAGGCAGGCTGACAGCAGAGCCAACGAAACGTAATTTGTTCAGTACTTGTTTGTATGTTTCATAGTTTAATACTTAACAGCCCTTTGGCGACCTGCTGATATGTAAAGAGCCTCCCCATGCTGTGCTGGTCACGGCCATTGCTCGACCATCCTTTACCACGCGAGCGAGTCCGGGTTGGGGAAAGGGGTGGCACAGGACCAGTTCAGGTTCCAATCACCACTCGCATTAGCCATGCCTAGAAATACATTTCAGGTGGCGGGATGCACAGAACAAATCGGTGTTACCCACTGCACCACCGCTCTTCCCCATGAAGCTAAGCATTGGTCGAAATCTCCCACCACATCAGCCATCTCCGGTCTTACGGGCAGCTGCGCAAACGAGATTGTTCCATCTCACAGGGAGGATAGGACGATGTCAAAATATCCGACGGGGTGGCGGTCAAGGTCACCGTGGGAATCGCTCGCATGGCACAAGCCGGGCCGGGGTGCGCACTTACATTGGAGGACCTTTTCCTCGGCCACCTTGAGCAGCCCGTTGGAGGTTGGGCTCCACGAGGGCAGCCACCCCGACAGCCAGCCAGACCTGCGACCCACAGCAAAATATAAACAATGTTGCTTGCAACAAATGAACCACGACACTCTGCTGATCTCGTCAAGGAGCATAATCCATCACATGTACTCCGAGCATCCTCACAGCAGGGGTTTTGGCTGGCCATCGAACAAAGATGGTCACTCCATCGCGCGCTTTCGGATGCGCTTTTGCTGCCGTTTGGAATGCTCTTCCTTCCAATATGAGGAAGCCGCTGGAGCTATGCACTTTTAAATCATTAAAAATGAAAACTAATTTCTTTAGAACTGCTTTTTGTGTTTAGTTTGTTGTCCCCACCCCGATCCTCCGATGAGCAGTGCGAAAGACGTTCAACATACATACAAACTAGGCATGCTCGTTTGATTCAAAATTATTATATCATCTGGTGAGGCCCATTCAGCCAAGCAGCTGTTTTAAACAACAA
The DNA here is from genome assembly GCF_965212315.1 of Lampetra planeri. NCBI lineage: Eukaryota > Metazoa > Chordata > Hyperoartia > Petromyzontiformes > Petromyzontidae > Lampetra > Lampetra planeri. The sequence goes on from NC_136160.1 coordinate 7,493,467, forward strand.
AAATGACCCCCAAGACAGGCAGCAGTGGCGGCAGTTATACAGGGATACACAAATCTGCCGATTGACAAGAAATTGCATTGATGCGATGATTATGACTGGCTCTCTACATTCTTCGCATTACAATGATCAGCAGCAAATCCAGTTTTCCGTTCCAACCACGACGTAGACAGTTCCCTGTTCAAGTTGCATTTGCAATCACACCATCAACAAAGCGCAAGGACAGTCACTTCATCATTTGGGATTGTATTTGCCGCAGCCAGTTTTTGCTCGTGGACAATGACACGTGACATTGTCAAGAGTTACGTCAGCATCAAATGCCACCGTATTGATTGAAGACCCATTTTGTTTAGAAGAGAATGGAGTGTATACGAAAAATGTTGTATAATAAACAGGTCTTTAGGCAGTGATTAAACATGTCGTTTCATTTTTTAAATTATTTGATTCAATAAAATAATTTCGGTATACTTTTACACGTAGGTCAACAACACCCATCGCATACATATTCACGCATGAACAACCTCATCCCTTGGGTCCGGGTAACGGGCCATCCCAGCTAGTAAAAAAAATAGTGACATTTACGTGCAAAAAAAAGTGTCAATGCCTGAAACTTAACATATTATAGTTTTTTATTTAACAGCCAGTCTTATTGGCGTATGTGTTGAGTTTATATATACACACAACATGCAGCCTTCCTACTACGAAACCTTATGCAGTGGCAAGCCAACTTTCTATGTACATTGGAAGACAAGCGAACCAAGTCCAGTGAACAAAAGTCTAAAAATAAAACTACTGCCGACTCCCGCTGGCAAGTGACTCAGCACATTTTGCTTATGGGTAAGGTGAACACAAGTTGTCCTATGAGCTGATGCAACCATACACCACGGCAAGGAGGCCCGCGAGTGATGTCACGGGGTCATTTAACGTCCACTCCCGAGTCAAGACGGTGCTCTCTTTGTACGGTTATTAAAAAGCCACGGTAATAACGAGGGTGGCCTGCTAGATTCGAACCCGCGAACCACTGCCACAAGCGGCAAACGCAGCGCTACCCCCCCCCCCGCTCGGTTGGGTCGCCGCGTCAGCCGCCCCGTCACCCGCGCCCCCCCTATGGCATTGGAGATAACCTCTTCACGTCAGTGCCCATCACTTTGGGTGTCGTACATTCCGGAACGAGCATGTTTATTATCCCGGCGCGTTCAAAACGTTCCTCCACATTCTGTTATGAAATCAGAGGCTCAAGTGAATACGCAGAAAAGTGTTCCAACGCTGCCGTCCCCCTTAACTTGAAAAAACCGAGCCGCCCGAAGCGCAGCAGGAATCCGTTTGATTACGTAAATCCAGCGGCACTGGCGACACTGACCGGCCTTGTTGACCACTGTGGTGCAAAGCGTACAACTTGTGACAGGGCTTGGGGGGCGTGCAGGGGCAATGTTATCGCGTTACTCGACCATGCTGCCCGCCCCCGACTGACGACTGCCATTCGTCACTCGGTTTAATAAAACCAACATTGCAGGCAGCAATGCAAATGCATACCACAAACAAGCGACTTTCTAAACAACTTCTTTGTAAAGGACTTCTTCAAGCAAAGCCAACAAGGCTGCACTCATTGCACACACAAATCGCTCGCCACAAATGAACCACAACACCGCCACGCGGTCTCGTCAAGGAACGTAAACCATCTTCACGCCAATTTCGGTGATCCTCGCAGCAGCAGTAGCGCCTTTTGGCTAATCAATGAACAAAGACGGTCACCAAATCACGTGCTTTCAGATGCGCATCTGCGGCCGTCTGGAACGCTCTTTATTTCGATGTTAGAAAATCACTGGGAGCCGTTCACTTTTAAATCATCTAGATTAAAAACGATTTTTTTCAGAACTGCGTTTTGTATTTAGTTTGTCCTTCCCCCGCACCTCCAATCAACACGGTTGGCGACGATTGTGCGAAAGAAGCACAACACACATACAACATGTTTGACCACACCATGTACACGCCTATGTCAATCCACAGCTGGATGAGTGCCTCTCCGTGTGGTGTGGGTTACGGAGGGGGGTGTTATTTGACCATACTTGACCATGCCGGTCAGGTGAAAGGTCTAAAATGCTCGTCGTTAGTTTGAATACTCTCGGCAGTGAGCAACTCCCAACAGTTTGAAAGTCTGCAACGCAAAATTGAGATTTCTCAGCATGGAGAAAGCAACAACATTAAACAATAACTCGGCGACGCTTAATCATACATTGCTTTCGAGACGCTGGTTAAAAATCTTAGAAAGTGTAGGAAACACAGCAATTGGCAGACGCAACACCAATGACTCGATTAATCCGATAAGAAAGCAACCCTGCTGGAACGTCACACGCAGGAGCAGGCACCTCTCACTTCTCTGCCACTGATAGAGGCTAAAGTTTATTGCGGCAAAGTTGTACAACTGTGGAACGCGTGGCAAGTCTCCAAGCGAGAGCAGCGCATGACGCTGCTTCTGTTCGTCATCCGCAGTGTTGCCTTACTGCCCATAAAAAGTATATTCATTTGTTTATTACAGCCAATCGCTCAAAAGTCACATGAGCAATTGGGTAGTAATCATCTTACTCGGCTCCCCCAAAGCTGGAGGTGGAAACTACATGTTCCCATGGTAAAGGTCAGCATCTGTAGGATGACCACTGTTGACTCACCGCGAAGCTACGCTAATTTTCATCAGGCGGCAGAAAGACAACGAGCTGAAATGACCCCTCGGCTGAAATCTTGAATTTGCGAGCAAAGCGCTTGATCCACCGCGTCAGCGGGATGTACTCACGAAAACGCGACTGAAATGCCAGGCGTGAACACAGAGCCAAGCTGGGGCAATACGAAGCAACGCGGATGGAAGTTGAACTTCACGACTCGCGACCACCGAGCGCGTTATCTGTGCTTGGGAAATAAAGCGTTATCAAACTTGGCACCGCACTCGCGTGACCGTGGAATCATCGACAACGACCGACCTCGCAGTTATCTGCGGACCACCGTGTGGGTGGAGTTGCTCCTCCACGTGAGAGTCACTCCACCGGACACGTTCCACATGAAAGGTGCGGGCAGAAAGACTCGGCGCCGTGACGTCGCCGGCCAAGCTACCACTCACATTCGAACCTATTAACATCGTACACCGTGGCAATGATCGCCACGCAGCTTAAAACACTGTGTTACAACCGTATTTTTATTTTATTTTACCTGGTAAGGCCCCACTGAGCTGCAATGTAGCTCTTATTTAGAAGCGACCTGGCTATCACAAATGTGGCTTATCGCGTGGAACTTTATAGCAGCCGAATTCTCTTCACCGTGTGACGTTGATTCTAAATGTGGAGGGAAAAATCGGAGGACTCTGAGAAAAATACATGCAACCACGGGGAGAACATGCCTCGTCAGGGTCGGGATCGAACCCATGACCGCCTGCATACTAGGCAAGGGAGATAACATTTTGCCACTGCAGCGCCGAACGGTTATCGTGATAAAATTTTCCTGGAAAAACCTGAAAACAAGTCAGTGTCCCCCTTGTTACTTTAGGTGCTGGTCAGTGCTAAACTCCATCATTGGTTCTCATGTTACTTTTTTAGCATCATCAATAAGTCAAATAAAAGCCAATAACAAGGAAGTCCAGCCTCGTGTGTTTGTGAAACTATGTTTCAATGAACCACGGCCAGTGCCTTGAGGAGCCTTGCTGCCAGTCCTTGATTGGGGCTTACGGGGAACGCGTCGTGTGCTGTTTAAATGTTTGTGCATGTGCGATCGTTGCGAAGATTCAACTGGATTCAATTATTGACTCCATTACTTTTGGAAGAGATGATTCATTAATAACCAGAGTTCCAACCCAGTTTTGTTTGTCCGACATACATTGGTCATACCCGTCTCTACCAATAGAGCAACGGTCTGACTTTCTTCCATCGTGTTCACTTCGCCTGCGCACATCTCCTATTGGACCATTCACTGCCTCATCCTTGTTTCTCGTGGAATATGCCTGTTTTTTCAACGGTTTTACTTAACTTGATTCCTGTGTCGTGGTCAAATCTTGTACAAAAAATTTCGTCTACTTCCTGTAGTCCAATCAATTCCACATTGTGCACACATACTCAGATCCGGCGAGCATGCATGCCTGTATTAAAATCTGCATCGATTAATCAATTAATTCGCTACTTTAAAGCAATTTACATTTTGCATGGACGCCTTATTTATATATATATGTGTAGGTAAAAAACGCCACGGTCCCTAAACTCTCGAATCGCCTCGCCCAAAAAGCAGGCGCCACGTGTCTCAGGCACGCCTGCTCCGTGTGAACTTGTTAGGAGCAGCCTCACTCCACACAAACAAAAGTTGTACATTGAAGATTAATTTATAAAGTTATCAATTAATTCAAGTAAGCGTTGATGTGGGAGCAGGCGCCGCATCATTGACGTACTTCTCGACCGTGAGTTAAACGAAGTTGTTAATAAAACCGTTGTTTTTAAAAAAAAATTAAGGAGTTTTTCTTTAAACATGCCTGTTTATTTTGTTAATATTACATTGTTGTGCATTACGTACGTCCGACATTGCCCATTTCTCTGAGAGTATCACTTTCATGTTGTTGTTTTGCTCTGTGATGATTTGCCACAACTAGTTGGGCAACTGCCTAAACGGGATTTTCCATGCCCCTACGACCAATTTCGTCGGGATGCATCAAACCAGCTGGGCCACGTAGTCGCTCAGCGGTAGAGAAAGCAACACGCAATCGAAAAGGTCGCGAGAGTTCAAATCCTGGTTGGGGGTTGAATCAGCCCGTCATCCCTCCGGGGTCACCATGAGTGCTACGGTGATTAGCCACTTCGTTGAGCTATCATTTGTGGGCATATCGCTTCTGAAAAAAAAGTTAAATAGCTCAGTGGACCTTACCTGGTAAAATAAAAAAGATTAGTTTTAGTCAATAAAATAAATAGCACTTTGTGAAGTCACAACTGTGGTTGTCCCGTTAAGAAACTTTCCCACGGCATAAGGATTTCCACCACGGGCTCAGGACTGTAAACAGGAGATGAGCACTACCCTCAATGCTCATTACAGCAGCCAAATCATTGTGAAATATTTCAACCCTGCAAGAATGATTCTATACGCTTGAACCTGAACTGATTACTATAATAGCATGTTACAGTAGTAGCATCAACAGAAGCCAGTCTCATGAGTTAGCACGGTTGGCTACATACGGTTCAAAAGAAGAACAACATACAGTACATGAGTAATGTATTGATGGCAATTCCCCCCAAACTAATTAATTAAAGACAATCAGATCTGACCTATAAGTCAACACATAGAAGACACAAGCACGTTATGTTTGTTGACCTGAAATTAAGAACAATGCACTTTTAGTTTGCCATTCGTCCAGTTAAAACAGTCACAACAAACATGAATAACGTTAAAGTGAAAAATGTAATCAATTGTCACTTGAAATTGGAATACACTGGCTTCTTGAAGTTTAAACACTCATTGGAATGTAACAATCCAAAGCACACAGTTCCATACACATGTAGCTCAACTAACACCACCCCCTCCCCAAAAACCACAATCGGCGACGCTTAGGCCAATGACCTTCCCCCAAAGCACATCCTGTACACACACACACATTGAGGTTTGTGTGTGTGTTCATTGTGCTTTCCACACCAATGCCAGCCCAGCAACATCACCAGATGTGTGGGTTTATGATCTCGTCACGGCCCTGTAAAATCGATAGCTCCCAATGGTTGTACGGTACTGTGCAACCGAGCAGCAACCACCAAACACACACTGAGAAAACGAACATCATTATACACCAGGGGTGGGGAACGTCCGGCCCGCAGGCCGTATGAGGCCCCCGAAATCATTTGGTGTGGCCCTGCCAAGGCAACCGCAGGCGGGACTCGAAATTCAATAAATCTAGGAGCAAACCTGGAAAAGCAGTTGCGAGTAGCAACATCATCAATACCAGCTAGCATCACACGCCTCACCAAAGAGAAGCAGTTCCAGCCATCACATTAGGGGTGAGTTAATTAAATGTTTGACCAAATATAACAGTCTAATTTCTAAGTTGATAATTTTGTATGGCCCGCGAATGATGTTATAAATATCCAAATGGCCATTTGCAGAAAAAAGGTTCCCAACCCCTGTTATACACGGTGGGTTTACTGGTTGGGTGGGCGGTGTCAGTGTATTAGCTTGTTATAGGCCAATCGTCTAACACAGTGGGGTCGGGCAACCTGTGGATCTGGAGCCGCCTATGAGGCTCTTTCAAGGACTTGCTTCGTGACGTAATATTCACACGCATCGCCGCTCGTGAAATATCGAGGGGGGGGGGTTTGAACCTAATTGGAGAAAATGTTTTTCCTCTTCTTGTTATTTTGTTTGCCGACCCCAGGTCGAGCAGATAAAAGAGAAAATTCACCAAAATGTTGGACTGTTTGTCTTGTCCGAAGATAACCGCAAGAGCCTAATGCATTAAAAGGTTGAAGTGCGTTCGATCACATCAGAAACAGGGCAGAGTTCACGAACTTTACGGTCGTGAGTCAATGAGGGGAAAATCGGCATTGCCATGGTGGGTTCCAGTCTCCGCCACAAGACAAACACTTTTTGAGCAGCGCAGCGGTGGCGAGGTGTTAACTCCTTCGCCTGGTATACAGGTGGTCGTGGGTTAGATTCCGACCCTGACGACGGCTGCTGCTGTATATTTGGAGTTAGCGGTGTCCACCCCCGCCCCCCCCCCCCTGGTCGCGTGGATTTTTTTTTTATTCGGATCGTCCGGTTTCCCCTCCACATTTAGAATCAACATCACGCGTTTCGAGTATTTGGTGCTATAGATTTCCACATTATGATAAGCCACTTCGTTGAACTATCATTTGTGGCAGCCAGGTCGTTTGCCTTGCACGCTAAAGTAAAAAGTTCCCATACAAGTGGTCTCAACCACAGAGCTGATGTAACAACACTGCAATCCGCTCGTTCATTAAAAAAAAACTCTTTCAAAAGTAAAACGAATCTCATGAATGCGTGGTCGAGACAGCGAATTTGCATAATAGCAGCCGCACGCTTACCGTAATTATAATCTAATAAAGCGTTTACAACACAATCGCCGCATCCAAAACACAACCAGAGGCGCGAACAGTCGAACCCCCCTGTGCCTCACAGCAACAAGAGACCCGGTTCGATCCCTGTGCGAGGAGGCAGCTCCCGCATTCGTTCCATCGACTGCCGTGCCGGGATATCGAACCACACAAAGATCCCCCGTATAGCCCGCACAGACTGCTGGGCCAAGTGCTGTGAGCGAACACCTCTGAAGGCCGCCACGGCACACGAGGGGGTGGGGGTTGGCCAGCAACCACGCCCGTCCGCCTTTGTCTCCCCCAGTGGCGATGTTTACACACCACCGCACCAGGTACTCATTTGAGGCTGAGTCGACCTAGGTGTGGGACGGGGCGCGGGGTTTGTAGCGCAGCGCGCTAACTGCTACATTACCGGGATGTCGGCATCACACACGACATACACACAAAGACAAAGATCCCCCGTATAGCCTTAACAGACTATAGGGGCAAGTGCTGTTAGCGAGCACCTATGAAGGCCATCTCTGGGAGTGGGTGGCCAACACCACGCCCGGCCGCCTTTGTCTCCCCAGTGGCGATGTTTACTCATTTGAAGCGGAGTCGACACATACACAACACATTCAGATACGACATATACACACACACATACAGACACGACACACACATACAGACACAACACACACACACACATAGACACATACAGACACGACGCACACATACACACACGACACATACACACACGACACACACGACACACACATACAGACACATACAGACACGACACACACATACAGACACAACACACACATAGACACATACAGACACGACGCACACATACACACACGACGCACACATACACACACGACACATACACACACGACACACACGACACACACATACAGACACATACAGACACGACACACACATACAGACACGACACACACATACAGACACATACAGACACGACATACACATACGACACATACACACACATACAGACACGACACATACACAACACATACATACATACACGACAGATACATATATATACACAACACATACAAACACACACGCACAGCACACGGCACCTGTGGGATTGCAATCCCAGTGTACTATTCACCATCACAAAGGTCCCCCCGTGTGAGGCTTTAACAGACTGCTGGGGGCCAAGTGCTCTTAGCGAGTAACGCGCCTGCTAAGCAGTCCCGGCAGGGGCAGACGCACGAGGTGAATGAGCCGCACCACGCCCGGCCGCCTTTGTCTCTCCCCCCCCCCCCCCCCAATGTTGCTACCGAATGTACAAAGCACCGCACCCGGTAACGCGCCGCGCTTCATCGATCTAGGAGAGGCCCAGGACCGGTTCCAGATTCACCGCCGCCGCCACGCAGCACACCGCCGTGTTGTGCAACAGGCATCGGCCCGCCATCAACAGCACCCACAGCGACCCCCCTCTGCGTTAAACAACGCACACGACACAACTTTTATACCACCAACACCACCACCACTACCCCCAAGAAAACCGCACAAAGAAAACAGAAACTTCAAACCGCGGACGATAACACACGGGCGCCCATGGTTTTAAGGACAGGAGCCGGCGTTGAGGTGAATTTAAAAGGCGCGACGAGCCCTTGAAGCGACAAAGTTAAAAGATTTAAACATTCACGCGCAAACCCCTCACCGCGCCTCCACCACCTCCTGCTCGGCCATCGCTGTGGGAAATCTGCGCCGTGACATCACGACACCGATATCGCCTAGCGCGGTGACGTCATTACGCCAACTTACGCAGGCGCGGTGACGTCATTACGCCAACTTACGCAGACGCGGTGACGTCATTACGCCAACTTACGCAGACGCGGTGACGTCATTACGCCGATATATCCAAGCGCGGTGACGTCACTACGCCGATATCTCCATGCGTGAGTGACGTCTGCGCGTCGCAGTTTCAAAAGCCGGGGAAGGTGACGTCACCACGCCGCGGATGGTGGGTGACGCAACAAGTGACTTTACCGAAAGAACCAAGAAGATGCATCCCTGCAGTCACGAAAGCTTTAAATCGAAATTTAAATTAAAACAAACTTCATCATTAGACCTCCTTTGCCAGTACCGAAATATAATAATAGGGTTTTTCCCCTTTTTTCTGGCAACAAAACTGCTGTACGCCTTTTGGCGTCATCTGGTCTAGCACCATTTGAGACGAGGCTAAAAAGAAAGCTGTCTCTGGTGTGGACCAATCAGTTTCAAGGACAATGCATATATTATCAGAGTATGTTTTTTGTTTGCATTTTGACTGCAAGTATTGTGGTTAATGCAGACATGAGTCCTTGTAAAAGGTTTCAGTTTTGTTGCCAGAAAAAAGGGGGAAAACCGCTATTAGTAAAACAAACTTGATTTGGAGCTTTCGGTAAAGTCACGTAGAAAGAACAGTAAATCAAATACTAGCATACGACGTTTCGATTGCAACACACGGACGGACGGACAAACGGACGGACGATATAATCTATTGTAGGCTGGTCCACTTCGTTCCTACCAGTAAAAGTTGGTATTATTCTACTTTACCGAGTGTTGACATCCCTAGCGTTTAACAGCACTGCCTTTTTTGTATTTCGATTGTCAGCCAACACCGGTTACAAACCGTAGTCGAGGAACACTGATTGTTCTCTTTTAGCCCCCCCCCCCCCCAACACGTTCCATTCACTGGCTACCACATTCAGAAAAGCCCCCCCCCCTCCCCCCCCCAAACTCAACCAAAAAAACCTCCTAAACTCAGCCAAAAACCCTCCAAAACTCATCCAAAACTCCCCTAAACTCAGCAAAAAAACCCCTAAACTCCGCCAAAAACCCTCCTAAACTCATCTAAAACTCCCCTAAACTTAGCAAAAACCCCCCCTAAACTCAGCCAAAACCCCCCCTAAAACTCAGCCAAACCCCCCCCCCTAAAACTCAGCCAAAACCCCCCCAAAAACTCAGCCAAAACCCCCCTAAACTCAGCCAAAAAAACCCCTAAACTCAGCCAAAACCCCCCTAAACTCATCCAAAAAAACCCCTAAACTCAGCCAAAAACCCCCCTAAACTCCGCCAAAAACCCTCCTAAACTCATCCAAAACTCCCCTAAACTCAGCCAAAACCCCCCTAAACTCAGCCAAAACCCCCTCTAAAACTCAACCAAAACCCCCCCTAAAACTCAGCCAAACCCCCCCTAAACTCAGCCAAAAAAACCCCTAAACTCAGCCAAAAACCCCCTAAACTCATCCAAAACTCCCCTAAACTCAGCAAAAAACCCCCTAAACTCCGCCAAAAACCCTCCTAAACTCATCCAAAACTCCCCTAAACTTAGCAAAAACCCCCCCTAAACTCAGCCAAACCCCCCCCCCTAAAACTCAGCCAAACCCCCTCCCTAAAACTCAGCCAAAACCCCCCCGAAAACTCAGCCAAAACCCCCCTAAACTCATCCAAAAAAACCCCTAAACTCAGCCAAAAACCCCCCTAAACTCCGCCAAAAACCCTCCTAAACTCATCCAAAACTCCCCTAAACTCAGCCAAAACCCCCCTAAACTCAGCCAAAACCCCCTCTAAAACTGAGCCAAAACCCCCCCTAAAACTCAGCCAAACCCCCCTAAACTCAGCCAAAAAATTCCCTAAACTCAGCCAAAAACCCCCTAAACTCAGCCAAAACCCCCCTAAACTCATCCAAAAACACCCCTAAACTCAGCCAAAAGCCCCCTTCATATGCGCATCTCTAGTGTCTTCATCCTCCCACTCCCAGCCCCGCCCCCCTCCTCCTCTATCTCTCCTCCCTGGATCCTCCCCCGTCTCTTACCTATATAGCCCCTTGTTACAGCAGCTCTTTTGCCCACTTCAGCATTTGTTTTGTGCTGTGGTTGTCCCGCCTGATGACGGACGCTTGTGTTGCGCCCGAAACGTCGTGATTTATTATTTTATTTCTATTATTATTTCAATCATTTTTTTATTTGTTTTTATTCTTTATTTTTATTTTCACCTACGTTACTTTACCGAAAAAACCTAAGAGTATGAATCCTTGCAGTCACGAAAGCTTCAAATCTAGAATTAAAAAGAATTAAAACTATGCTATTACTTTGCACGGTAAAGCTCAACAAAGCGGCTTAGGGGCCGTCCATAAATGACGTCACGCGATTTTGGACGATTTTGGACCCCCCCCTCGTCACACGGCGTCACAAAAAGTCCCCCTCAAATATGACGTCACAAAGCTCTGTCCACCCCACACCCAAAACAAAACATGCTTCAAATCGCTTTAAATTATTGTCATTGTAGTGCGTATTTAATGTGGCGCTGCACTCTGATGTTTATTAAAAAGTATATTTAATTAAGTAGCTCGTGTCGTCTATATTCATTTAAAGTTGTGCATTTTGATGTGACGTCACATTTCTCAACCTCACACATCGTCCAAATGTCTGACCCCCCCCTAGGTGCGTCACGTCATTTGCGCAACTTTAAATAAATATAGACAACACGTTCTACTTAATTTAATAGACTTTTTAATAAATGTTTTCTCCTACAACATCAAAGTGCAGCACCACATTAAATACGCACTACAATGACAATAGTTTAAAGCGATCTGAAGCATGTATTTTTTTTGGTGGGGGGGGGGCAGAGCTTTGTGACGTCATATTTGAGGGGGGGTCTGACTTTTTGTGACGCCGTGTGACGAAGGGGGGGGGGGGTTAAAAATCGTTCAAAATCGCGTGACATCATTTATGGACGGCCCCTAAGAGACATCACAGCCCAGTGTGGCATATCAGTGGCGATGTATATTAATTGTATCTTCAAATTGCTCAACACGTGGCAATGACACCGTCCCCAGACGAAATAAAAACAAAACTAACTCCTCAATTTCTCCAAAATGAGTGTGAAATATCTTCACGGAAATCAAGTGGTCAATTTCCTTCTAAAAGGGAGAGGCAATCTCAGAGGTCAGACGGAGGAGGTCCTAGGGCAGGGGTCGGCAACCTACGGCTCCGGAGCCGCATGCGGCTCTTTGCGGGCTGCTTCTTGACGATATGTACGTATGTACAGTATGTACATAGATGCATTGCGGCTCTTGAAATACTGAATTTTGTACCGAATTGGAAAAAAATGGCTCTTCTTGTTATTTTGGTTGCCGACCCCTGTCCTAGGGGCAGAGCGTCCAATAAATATTCCGAGGAGCAACGCGCCACCCCAGCCTGGGCGTGCCGCAACGTTGTCGCGTGGTTTGCCGTTGACGTGGCCGACAGAGAGACGCCGCTTCGTACGGGTCCCTGGAAGTTCTTATTGCGCACAGCCGGAACAGGGCTGCTGCAATTCCTCGGTCACAATCGTCGTGGGGCAGTTGCAGGCAGCGGGGCGCTTTTGGCAATTTAAACACAGGAATTTTTAATTGTGTTCACAGAGTTCAATAAGTGACCTTTTGCGGGACGTCAACAGTTACCCCCGCCCCTCCAGTCATAGGAATGTGGAATTTCCACCATTTTCTCGGCACTTGTAAACAGGAGATAATCACCGACTCAAAATGCTAATTTTAGCGAAAAAATACACTTTGATCTTTTTTATGACGAGAATAATTAGGCTCTTCATTTATACAGGAGAGCCTCACTGCATCTCAATACTCTTTGGAGAGACGTGCATGGGCAGTGTTATTTATACATCGGCCCATGCAATTTGTTCATGATCCTCTTTGATTCAAGGCCGGGACCCAGGAGGTCACGGCCAAAAGCCACAAAGCCTGTCTGATGGCCTTTTAGGTTGAGGCATTTGACAAGGCCGAATCTTCCAGGTTCGAGGATGAGCTTTCAAAGTGAGCAGAGCTCTTCTTGTTGCAGTTCGGAAACTATCGAACTGCACTGAAATCAAGCTGATCATTAGCATCCACTGTCATTAAGTGACCCAGATAAAAAGATGCGATAACACTGAAGTATCAGAACAGATCGCTCAGGAATCCATCTGCTAAACAGTATGGAACGCAACTCAGTGCACCGTTGTCGAGGAGATTTGATAACAAATACGAAAACGGGTTTGGTTTTCTGAGTGTCAGCATCAATGTGTGGCCTGATAAACAAGTTCTGCTGGGTTGACTGACGTTAAAGAAGAGATCCATCCACCAACACCTAGGGTCCCATTCAGTGCAGTGCACAATGATGTTCGTGCTATTTCTGAAGGTGCCGCTTCGGAAAATGCACATTGCAAGATTTCAGTGGGGGAAATCAACGCCCTGATCCGTTTTCCCAGCCTCGGTGGTCCTGGGAGTGCAGGCACCTCAGTCTGTCACGTAAATACATAGTTCAGCTACCCCCCCCCCCCCCAAATAATATTTTATATTCCCACGTCCTCTCAAGATGTCTATTTCCTCTCTCAGATGAAACAAAACGAGTGTTACGGCAAGAGATTCCCCTCCTGTTGAAGCGTGGCATCTCATTTAATTCAGATGCGTTTAATAGTTTTTTTCTTCTTTTTTCTGGCAACAAAACAAACTTTTTACAAGTAATTACGATATCGAGTCGGGCCCTGAATACCGTACAAGCCGATTCACGTTTTGTAATTGTGATGACGCCCGTCTCCACGGCTGTTGTGATTTGAATCCAAGGGCCTCGGCGATGCTGGGGATTCTGGCCCTGACACAAGTCGTTACCAAGTTGACTCGAGAAGCTTGGAACTCGAGCTGAAGACCAACTTTAGTCGGTAAAAAAAACAAGTGGTGCTTCAATCTTAATTTTAGAACTTTCGTGACTGCAGGAATTATTATTTGTTTCTTTCGGTTAAGTCACGTCTAAAGATAAAGTAATAAATTAAATTAAATAATAGAATACGACGTTTCAATTGCAACACAAGCAATCATCATCAGGTATAATGAAATAGCGACATAAAATCTAACCAGAAAACTATAGACAGACATATTAGCAGACAGATATCACCAAGATACATAGCGAGAGCAACACAGGTAACAGAGAGGGGTGATCGTCTCTGTGTGGTGGCCTTAAATAGACAGAGGGGGGGCGGAGGCAGAGAGAGGGAGGAGGGTTAGAGAAAAAATTAGCATATCAATGAGTGGTCAACAGACGTGGTGCTGCGAATGCGATGGCATGGCAAGCAAGCCTGAAAATCAGGAGAAGGACACACTAAAATTAAATAACCTAGTAAAATATCGAAATGTAATGTAATACAACACAGAGGGTCGGTCAACACACAATTAACGCATAGCCTGGTTGATTACGTATTTCAAAGATTGCTAAGTTAGAATTTAAGTGTGAACAATCTAAAGAGAGGACACAGGCAGAGAAAACAAGTCGCCAGAGAGAGAGAAAAAAGATAAGCTTAAAACTTCCCCGTAGAAGTGGTTCAATCTAAATTTTGATGATGATTGCTTGTGTTGCAATCGAAACGTCGTATTCTATTATTTAATTTAATTTATTACTTTATCTTTAGACGTGACTTAACCGAAAGAAACAAATAATAAGTGGTGCTTCCATGATTTCCCAAGGCACCGAAGTTACTATGCTGCGAGTTGAACAGGCTTTAAATCAGAAATTATTTTCCTAGTGAGGATTTTCCCAGCAATATTTTTCGAGTGAGATGAAACACTCAACGCCTAACACCTTTTGATTTCCAACGTGTTTGGTGACCTAATTTGGGCTCCAGGCCAAAATGGCAACAACCTACTGGAGTTCACCAACACGAGATGGAAACTTTGCATCGGCATAGGGGGGGGGGGGCGTGAATGCTATGGCTTAATTTGAATATATTTTTAATATGCCCGAGTCAACTTGTGTAACAGGAAATGCATTTTTTTTTATTTGCGATTGATTATGTTTGTAGAACTATTTTGGTTACGTCATGCGGATATTTAAGTTCGAATCACTGTTTGTTTTTGCTATTATTTCAATTTTATTTGTATTTGCTTCATTGTCCAGTTATCAGCACCATATTCTCCGAATAAGAAGACAATCCGGAAAGGTTATTTTAAATGTATATTGAGTTTGTGAACCTAAGATAACCTCACTGAGTCTCATGACTCTTGCATATGGCTGCAGTGGTATCCGTCTAGTGCCGGGCTTTCAAGTTTGTATTTGTTTAAGAGGTGATATCATATGCTATACGAGGGATCTAGCACTGTGGTTCTTCATGTGTGCTTTGAGTGAATAAGAGAGAGGGAGAGAGAGTAAGTGACCTGGGGTAATCTTGCGGTGTGACTATACAAAGACCGCAGCGGTGTCTTCACAACAACACCACTCAGTGAGGCTATCCTTGGTAAACAAACATAATATAAATACAAATTTACTTTCCCGGTTAGTCTTCTTATCCGGTGTTGATAAGAACTGGACAATGAAGCAAATAAAAATAAAATTAGTTAAAAGCAAAACCAAATATAAATTAGAGCTAAAAAAGCATCGGCATTATGTAACAAAAATAGTTCTATAAACATAATTATAAATTGTAAATACAAATTATTTCCTGTTACACAAGTTCGCTCGAGCATATTTAAAAATATATATGTATTCAAATTAAGCCACAGCATTCACGTTTCCCCCCTCTCTATCCCAACGCCAAGTTTCCATCTCGTGTTGGTGAACTCCAGTTGATTGTTACCATTTCGGGCGGGAGTCCCAATTTCTCATGGGGCAATTTTGCTTCACGGAGGCAGCAGCAGCATTGCCTGTACGTGAGAATGTTGGTGCAATTTCGTTACCAAACACGTTGCAATCAAAAGGTGTTAGGCGGTTGGAGCATTTCATTTCACTCGCAAAATATTGCCAGGAAAATTCTCACTCGTAAGTATTTCTAATTCAAGCCTCTTGCAGTGTGTCGTGTACCGGGTGATCTATTGTGCAGTAGTGCCCTTGGCATCACCGGCACGTCCTTGGCGTGGTGTTCGTCTACGCCAGTGGGTTTTTACCTTTACTGCTGCCTTGCACCCCCTTGGTTCTCAATCGTTACAACATGTGTAATGTTAATACATACATCGGGGTTTGATGAAACAAAGTGGTTGTACTTGCGTGCCCGTGCTTTATTTGTGTTTCGATTATTTACCTTCTAAAAAAGATCTGGTCATGTCTCGCACCCTCAGATAGGGCATCTCGCATCCCCAGGGGGTGCAGCGTGCACCCCAGGTTAAGAAGAACCGCTGCTATACACAGAGCGGCAGTCTGTGTATAGCACGGAACCCAGTCCCCGCTCCGTGCGTTTTCAGCACCGCGCGCGCCGCCTCGACCATTTTTGGGTGGGCCGACAACCCCAGCTGCTCGGCTGCCTCAGCCACTGCTCTGGGAGTTCGCTCTATGAAGACCCCGTGAAGTGGCCATGGCATTCAAGATGGGCTCGTGCTCGAGAGAGGGCCTCCCCTGGATGGTATTTGTGTGCTTCTTCTGGGTTGTCTGGTACCGGTGGAGTGGACTGCTGCTCGTTTCCAACCCAGTAACTCTGCTCTGTGCTTTTACCCAATTGTCACTCAACTCCACAAACTTGCTGTCACTAAACCTAGCACATGATGCATTAGACTTTACAAACTATTACAATATAAATCCATACTTGATATCCTACTAACAAATTCACCCAGGTAGCCTTCTCAGCGACCATGCTATTATCTTTGGCATTCATCATGCAAAAAGAACTGAAGCACTCCATGCAATTATTATAAAACGGTCTTTAAAACATTTTGACCTTCAAGCATTTAAGCATTACAATCTCCAATCTGACTGGGACACGGTGAGCAGAATCCCAGTTTTCGAAAGTGCTTGAATATATTTTAAGAACCAATTCATAAAAATAATTGACAAACATGCCCCTTCAAAAAAAATACAGAATAAATGGTAATCGTCCACCTTGGTTTGATCCGAACATTTCTGAATTAATGAAACTAGAGATATAGCCTGGAATACAGTAATCCCTCGCCACTTCGCGGTTCAAGTTTCGCGGCCTCAGTGCATCGCGGATTTTTCGAACTGATTTAAAGGCCTCATTATACCTGTGCAGTAACACCATCATCATCATTCATCATTACATTCATCGAACTGCACAGGTCTGTCATCGTCGTCATTGTCATCGTCATTGTCATCGTCGTCGTCGTCATTACTGGAGTCAAGTCTCAAGATACTACTGTCATTGGTGAGTGTAGAACACCATAATACGTATCGTATGAGAGAGAGAGAGAGATTGAATGTATAATATTAAGGTTTTATAATTAAATAGATTTAAGTAAAATATATATATAAAGTATAAATATACATATTTTAAACATTCTGGTACCCACACACACATATACGGAAATTCCTAGGGGGCCAATCCTACTTCGCGGATTTTCACCTATCGCGAGGGGTTCCGGTCCCCATTAACCGCGATAAACGAGGGATCACTGTAATGCAAAAAACATAAAATAACCTTCCTGATTGGATCAATTATAGAACTATAAGATATAGATGTGTACTCACCAAGCAATACACGCTGCATTTTCTGACTATCAACAAACTATTCTAAATTCACAAACATATTTTTCTGGCAAACGTTCAACTCCATTGAAAACAACGGAAAAATAAATACTCTTCCAAAAAAATTATTCATGGATGGCAAAGAACTGTTCACGAAACAAGACATTGTCAATGGATTTTCTTCTCACTTTGGATGAGCAGGGTACATCTTTGACAATACACACCAGAGTAAAATATCTCCGAATACTCCACCACTTTTTCAGACTCTGCCTCCTCGACAGACCTGTTCTCCACCTGAGGACGGCTACTTGCGTTGTGGCCGAAACGTCGTGAGAATTATTTTATTATGTTTTATTTTTTATTATTTTATTATTTCCATTCTACGTGACTTTACCGAAAGAACCAAGAAGATACTCCACCACTGTTCACATCACTTCTTACTCTTCACACACCAACCCTAAACATGTTAAACTCATCGTCCACACTTCTCCTTTAATCCCATATGTGAACTGGATGTATTGCATAAGCTAGCATCAATTAAGGCATCATCATCATCCACGGGAGAAGATGAGTAGCCTACGTTTGCACTTGTGGCTATGGCAGATCTCATCTACAAACCCCGCAAACATTTTGAACCTCTCACTTGCTGAAGGTACATTTCTGCTAGAGTGGAAAACTGCTCTCATTCGTCCAGTATATACAATGGCTCGAAAGAAGACCGTAACATTATAGACCAATCTCTATTCTTTCACCAATTACTAAAGTATTCGAAAAATACCTAAATCACAAATAAACTGCTACCTAAATAGTCACGATCTCAAATCTTGATTTAAAGCTTTCATGACTGCAGGGATTCATATTATTGGTTCTTTCTGTAAAGTCACGTAGAAGGAAAATAATAAAAATATCAATATAAAATAAAAAAAATTCTCACGACGGTTTCGACTGCAACACAAGCAATCATCATCAGGTGTGAAATCCACAGAAAGATCTGCACTACATCAATTATGGATGTTTCCAATTTTATCATCATCAAGAACCTGGATAAAAGCCATTATTGCTGTTGCACTATTCCTCGAATAGTCACAAGTCTTTGACACCGTTGACCGTGATATTCTATTCACAAGGCTTTGTCAACTCAACATTTCAAATAGTACAAAATAGTTTAAGAGCTACCCCTCAGACCGTTCTCAAAAGGTTCATAGTGATAACATCTCGTCCACAAATATTACAATAACAAAGGGTGTTCCACAAGGTTGCATGCTGGATCAATTTCTGTTCTCATTATATTTAAACAATCTTGGACTAAAATTAAATCACTCAGAATTAAAGTATCAGGTAAATCTCCAAACGAAGTCAAACATAATTTAAAATACCATTTGGATTTAATTCAACATCAATTGTCATCACCAAAAATTATCCTAAATAAAAAAACGAAGATCATGCTCTTTAAAAAAAAATCTAGCTTCATTCTCTTAACTTATTACGGATATCAGATGCAGCATCATTGAACAAACGGAGTGCTTCAAATACTTGGGTTTTACTGATTGATTAAAAACTAACAATTCCAACACAATTGTAATCACATCTCAATTTATTTAAATAAAATCGGGTTTTATATAGAAACAAACATTGTTTTCCCATTCGATTACACCTGCAAATTGTTGAAGCTATCATGCTACCGCTGTTTGACTGCTGTGCCGCTGCTTACAGATTAGCTACTAATGAATCACTAAACAGACTAAACCCACTTTTTAACACGTAGGCTAGACCGGGAGCAAGAGGAGAGCCTCACCATTCTGGCAAATCGCCCGATGAAGCTGGATGTAATTACCAGCGAAACGTCGTACTACTCAAATTTTAAATGATGTTGATTCGCTCTTCAACACACCGGTGGGCTAAAGAAGTAAATTATTTTGTCCTTTGTAAACGTGACATTTTTTACTGTTTGGCCGTGTGGGGTGGTGGATTGTTACGACACATTTATAAATAACCCGATCTAACCCAAAAAACATTATTATGAATAAACCCACTTTGTCATTCTGCTCTTCGATTGGCACTAATCTAATCTCACATAACTTGATGCAAGAAGAAATCTACACTGGGCGCTGTTCATCCATAACATCATTATTGGCAAATCTGTGCTATACTCAGCTAATTCATTAACCCCATTGTCAAATCCAAGACGCCTAAGACAGCCATCTAATAGCTTTTAAACTATCCCAAGAACAAGAACTGGAATGGGTGACATAGCCTTTGACGTTGCAGTACCAACGTTTTGAACAACCTCGTTTCCCCCCTTAACATTATAAATCTTCCTTCAAAAATATTTTAGAGGAGAAGATTCGTGCTGGATACAACCACATTTTCTCATGCGATTTGTAAATTTCATCCTTACCTATGTATCGATAGTTCAATTTGAATGTACAATTTTATTGGGGGGCTGTGTGTTATCTTGGTGTGGTATGGAACTAGTTTTTCTGTTGTTTTACTCCATTTCCCAAGCTTGGGAGTTGATGTACTTTATGTAATTTGAGCTTATATACGATATTTATTTGTTTGTTTTAGGGGTACCACGGTGGTGTGATGTTTTATTCCTCACCTGGAATGCAGGAGGTCGGTGGTTCGATCCCTACCCTGATTCCTGCTGTATATTTGGAGTTTGCATGTCTCTCTCTCTCTCCCCGTGGTCACGTGGATTTTTTTCTCTGGTTCCTCCGGTTTTTCCCTCCACATTTAGAAACATTCGTTGAGATTATTTTGATTATTTGGCTGCGATAAATTTCCATATGGCAAGCCACGTCGTTGAGCTATCATTTGTGGCCAAGTTCCTTCTGAGAAAAGCGTATAGCTCAGCGGGCTGTTACTTGGTAAAATATAAGTAAACTTTTATTGGAATATTTATATTTTTTGTGATTTTCTTTCCTTTCCAATACTCTTGTTTTTGTACCGTTCTGACAGGCCCCTCGTGGACGTCTGTGAAAAAGAGCTTCATAGCTCATCGGATTCCTCCTGCAGTATAAATAAATATTCTGATATTGCCTTGGTCATTTTGGTGACCCAGAATCCCTCTTGCAAATGAGACTCAGTCCCGGCTTCCTGAGTTCTCACCCCGGTTGAACAAAAGTCAACTTAAAGTGGCGCCCGACGTCCGCGCAACATCAAAACGCATGATTCTAGACAGCCAGAGAACCAGAGACAATTGCCGAACCGCAACCTCGCAGTGGCTTTGCTGCACCCTCTGATACAAACAACAGCGACCTCAGGCCTCCCTCCTACCCTCCTCCTCGTGTCAACGCTTGTTTCATCCCAGACTTCCCCCGATGCAAAGCAGCGGCTCCACCCTCATTGTCGCCCTAGAGGCTTCCTGGCCCGTGTTGACCCTGCTGGCAACCACTAAACCCCGACATTTAAAGGTTTGATCAAGCGCGTTTCCTCAGACCCGTCGCCTCGTCTCCTTTTCCTCACAAAATGCGTTGCCTAGCTGCCTGTCATCAACAACACAACGTCGTGCGCAATACGTGCGGCGACATCGTCACCAGTCAAGCGCATGTGCCTGGCCCCTTACCGCTAACACGTGAGAAAATAGTGAAGAATACTGAAGGTTTTTTTGGGTTAAATCGCGGTGACGAGATGTTAACTCCTTCGCCTGCTATACAGGTGGTCGTGGGATCGATCCCGAACTTGACACCTGCTGTATATATGGAGTTTGCGTGTCTCTCTCTCCCCGTGGCCGCGTAGATTTTTCTCCGGGTCCTCCGTTTTTCCCCCCTAGACATTTAGAATCGAGTTTAACACGTAGGCTTTCGAGACCAATATTATCCATCATATTGGTTTTTAGGGTCAGATTGTGTAAATATGAATATGTCGTTAAACCCGCCACCACCTGACATAGGCAATTGGTAAGGTTTGTCACGGAAACAAAACGTGCCAATTCGTTACTAGTTCAGTACACCGGTGTGTTGGAGAGTAAACCCACGATATTTACAATTTGAGTACGACGTTTTTCCAGTAATTACACCCAGCCTCATCAGGCGATAGGCAGAATTGTGAAGAAGTCCTCCTGTTTCGGTTTAACGACACAATTATATTTACGTGATCTAACCCAAAAAAAACCCTTTAGTTAATACTTAACAAAGGTGATGTGGAATATTTCATAAATTAAACATAACCATTGAGAAAATGTAAATCTGGGCAAAGGTGGTGCACGTGCGTTCTGCGCGAATCAACAGACTCCCTGACCCATAACACAGCACACTTAGACAAGAGATTTTGGTATCGATGGGTAATATATTGGCGTCGAGATCACGTGTTGCGCCCTAATACTTGCCAAGGAATGTATTCCTCCATAAATACTTCACATGCCCTTTTAAACATAACGTTAGAAACGAGGCAACTCAGTATTGAACCTTGGTATTCTGCGATTGGCCATGATACGCACTGCTGGATGAAAGCCTTCCAACACCATGTCAGTCCAGTGGTTTATTAGGTCATACTTCACCAGCCAATGTGGGTTTGAAGGGTTAGGGTTAGGGGTTAGGATTAATGGTTAGGGGTTAGGGGTAGGAGTTAGAGGTTAGGGTTTAGAGTTAGGGGTTCGGTTTAGAGTGGGGCTCAGCATCGGTTCAGAACTCACCACTGACACGAGGCATGCCCAAACACCGCACCACCACTCCAGCGGTAAGGTTCCAAAAAAATGTGAGGTTGTGAGTTCGGATGAGGCATTTCATTTTTAAGGGGAAGGGGGTTGTTTGGGAAAAGGAAGGTAGGGGGTGAGGGGGAAGTGAAATCCTGCTCTGAATAGGACGCAGATTTAACAGCGTGTGCAGAGGTGCTCACAAAGAGTAGGAAAGCACGACTCACCATCATGCTCTATGTGTGTACGTATGTTGAACTTTTTTCATACCGTACGTAGCCAACCGTGCTTAATCGGAAGTGCGGGGGGAAGAACAACAGACTAAACACAAAAGGAAGTTATTGCATGCATGTCATGTATTGGTGAAAACCCCATCACAAAAAGGAACATATTTGAAACCTCAGCGACATCCTGCACTTCAAGTGCGGCAAAACTTTGTAAACATTAAACCGCACCACCTTTTTCATTTAATACGTCCATGGGATATATCTTTTTACAGAATCAATTCACAGCTCTTTGTCAAACCATTCGTAGATGAAGGCCTCCCCCACGCCGTGTCGGCCAGGGTTTTTTTGTACGTATGTATGTTGAACTTCTTTCGCACCGTACGTAGCCAACCACGCTAAACGGATGTTCGGGGAAAGGACAACAAACTAAAAACAAAAAGCAGTACAAAAATGAGTTTTCAATCCAGATGATTTAAAAGTGCATAGCTCCTGCAGCTTCCTAATATCGGAAGGAGGAGCGTTCCAGACGGCTGGAGAAGCGCATCTGAAAGTGCGCGACGCGGTGACCATCTTTGTTTGATGGCCCACACTAAAGTCGCTTCTGCGCGGATGACCAGAGTTTGCGTGATGGTTTATAGCTGCTTGGCGAGATGAGCAAGGTATCGTGGTTCATTTGTGGCAAGCACTTTGTGTGTTATGAGTGCGACCTACTTTGTGGGGGCAGAAGTCGATGTGTGATATCCGCTTCCGTCCGACCGGATATTTCTTGTTGCGGCAAATCTGCGTTCAATGGGTGATGGAGTTTTCCGTAGGGGGGCGTCCATAAATGACGTCACGTGATTTTGGCCGATTTTTGCCCCCCTCCCCACCTCGTCACACGGCGTCACAAAAAGTCAGACCCCCCTCAAATATGACGTCACAAAGCTCTGCCCCCCTACCCCAAAACCATATTTCCATTTTGAAAATAAAACATGCTTCAAATCACTTTAAACTATTGTCATTGTAGTGCGTATTTAATGTGGTGCTGCACTCTGATGTTGTAGGAGAAAATACGTATTAAAAAGGAGGCGTTGGAAAGTTGAAAATATTCAACGTCTAACTAAAACTGCAGATGTTCACAATATTATATTGAAATTCTCTTATAGTTATAAAATATTAAAAGTAATTATAACTATAAAAAATACTTGAAACGTTGTAGTAGAACGAAGCAAAATGGAGAGTACAATTATAACAATCACATATTCATTCCACAGAATGAAAAGCCCTGGTAGAATCATTAAAATAAAAATGTTTAATAACAATCATTCAAAAAATATTTTAAATTTATGCTTCTCCATTATCCCATAGAGAAGTAAAATGCTCCTTCATGGAATAAATAAAAGGTGATCTTAGTAAATTTAAATAATCAAATAGTTAATCATGAAAATTAATCTAAATAAGTTTTGTTATAACAATTATATTGTTTATATGTATTTAAAGTTGCGCATTTTGATGTGACGTCACATTTCTCAACCCCCCCCCCCCCTTCGTCACACATCGTCACAAATGTCTGACCCCCCTCCCCCCTAGGTGCGTGACGTCATTTATGGATGTCCCTAGTCAGGCGCCCTCGTTTGTGGAATGTCTTGACCAGATTCGTTAGGGACGCTCCCGTCTGTCGGGTTTTTTAGGGCTCGTCTGAAAACACATTTAAATATCTCTTGCGTATCCGTCTGTGTTAAGGGCTGTTTTCCTCTTGGTTTTGATGTTAAGGCTGTTTTTTTACTGGGATTGTGTTGTAAAGCTATATGATGCCTTGTGTGAATGTCGCTATATACAACTCAGTTTGACTTCATAAGCTCAGTCGGAATGAAACTGGCCAAAACGACTTTTAAAAAGTCGAGAAGCGAATAGCACTTAGTGGGAAGTCAAGTGTGGCTATGGGGACGTCGGCTCCTGCTCAAGCGAGCATTCGAGCAGCACTTGCGTCTGTGAGTGGGGGTGCGGGAATGGGGGTTCTGAGCAAGTTGTGGAAATTCCACATTCCCATGGCAGGAACCAACCTATCCTTTGCATTACCACTGTATCAGTCACGTGAGAACGCAGAACACGGAACAACAGTTGAGCAGACAAAGCCAAGACACGGAAAGTTTTAAATATTATAATTTATTATTATTCATGCCTCACCATGCATATCTCGGATATAAGTTAGCTTATTTTGAAATGTTAACTCTTGTGTAAAAGTATTTTTTAAAGGGAAAGTTCCATAGCACATCAAAGTATATATCTTGAACGACATGTAACACATTGGTAATATTTGAAATCGCATTGAACAAAGCCTTGACCATTTCTCTTTGCATTATGTATGACAAACAATAAAACGGCAATTTAAATAATAAATATACGTGTGGTAGTTGAATATAACGGGTATAAAACACATCATTCGTATGACGTTAGTAACAGCCATTGAAAATACATATTTTAAGTTCCAACATAGCTGGTACAACGAACTATATAATGCATTACAAGCATTAGGTAAACGGAGCATTACAATGCAAACGTGTAATGTGTACACATCCGGGTCGCCCGTGCAAAAACACAGGACTCGTGCACCGTTATAACGCAAAAGGCGTACCGCTATAACGCGAAACGCGCACTGCTGTAACCCGAAACGTGCACCGCTATAACGCGGAGCGTGCACCGTTATAACGCGGTTTCTGAGCAGTCGACGACGAACTACTTTACTGAGCTGCGCCGCTGGGCGGAGTGATACGATAACCCAGCGGCGACGTACCCTCAGCTATTTGTGCCGCCATCTCACTGCGTGGTGTGCGCAGTAATCGTAGTAAATCTCATCTCGCCAATCCTCATCGTTGCATCATTTAGAGGGGGAATACGTCCTCGCGAAACGAGGACTTGCTGTCTAAACATATTCAGTTGTTGCGTGACATAGCCACTGAGAATCTGGCACTTGGGAAAGTGGCTGCTTGAATTGGCCGTAACAGAGCACCCTGTCGGGACAGCCCTGGCCCGGGCCTTCATATCCCTAAACTCCACCAGAGACTAAAATAAGTTTCCCAAACTTACCAAGGGTTTACATGCCGAGCCCAAACCACTCACTACGGTAACTGCAAACGGAAGCACAGGAGCAAGTAACGCGGCACATGATTGAGCAAATAACGCAGCCAGCTCTCGGCTAAGTTCGTCTCAGGCGGGTAGCAACAATAGAGCTGAAAAAGCGGAACCGTGCAATGTAATAAATTATAAATAATTATAATAAAAATGATTATGATCGTCGAGGTTGTGGAAAAGACAGGTTCCCCTCCAAGCAAGGGAGCTCGTGAAGCGTCCGTGGATGTCGCCTCTGCTGGGGGTGCTTCGCCTGACCGCGCGTTGATCGCCACGGGGGCGATTGCCTTTGTCCAACGATCCCAATAGTGCGAATAAATAAATAAATAGCTATTCTGATCCTGATCTTGATAAATAAATTATGAATAATTTAATTCGTGCTCGTGTAGCTGCAGATTTAATGGCTTTCATCGGAAAGTGGGATTTTGGCCGGACGTATCACGACCAGAAGGGACGATGAATGATGATCGATGGACGATGACCGATGGAAGATGACCGATGGAAGATGATCGATGGACGATGATGATCGATGGACGATGACCGATGGACGATGATCGACGACCGTAACGGAGCGGCAGGCGAAGGCTGCGAGAACGCGCCCGAGAGGACGCGTGCCAGCTTCGGTAGACCTTCATCCAGCAGTGGATAGATCACGACTGACGTGTAGTCCGGTACTGTTCATGGGCTGCCATGATTATAGCTGGTTACTTGCTGAGCAGCCTTGTTGTACACACTGAGACACACACATTAACACACTGAGACACACACACTGACACACTGAGACACACACACACTGACACACTGCGACACACACTAACACACCGTAGACCAGCGCTGTCTGGTCCGGCCGGCGTCACGTAGCGAGCTGACGGACGAACGGAGAGACGGGTGGGACGACACACGCCCAACACCCACCCCATGCCCACTCCGGCCCCTACTTGGCCACCGCGTACACGGCGCAGGTGCAGCCCACGGCGATCTCCTCCCAGCGCTCCTCGTAGCGCGCGTGGCCCGCCTCGCACGCGCCCCGCTCGCGGTACAGCACGCGCACGTGCGCCATGACGGGCACGGACACGACGCTGTGCGTCTCGCGGCCCGAGTGCGGCTCCACGCAGCCGGCGCACAGGCAGGCCGCCTCGGGCAGCACCTCGGGCACGCGGTCCGCCTTGCGGTTCAGCCTGCGGTGGGGAGACAACGGCGATTGTGTCAACGTCGTCCTCGTCGTCATCACCACGATCCATGGGGCAGGTAGCCCGTAGGTGTCCTCTGGGGCCGTCCATAAATGACGTCACGCGATTTTGGACGATTTAGACCCCACCCCCCTCGTCACACGGCGTCACAAAAAGTCAGACCACCCCCTCAAATATGACGTCACAAAGCTCTGCCCCCCCCCCCACCAAAACATGCTTCAAATCACTTTAAACTATTGTCATTGTAGTGTGTATTTAATGTAGCACTGCACTCTGATGTTGTAGGTGAAAATACGTATTAAAAAGGAGGCGTTGGAAAGCTGAAAATATTCAACGTCTAACTAAAACTGCAGATGTTCAGAATATTATATTGAAATTATCTTATAATTATAAAATATTGAAAGTAATCATAACTATAAAAAAAATACTTGAAACTTTGTAGTAGAACGAAGCAAAATGTAGAGTACAATTATAGTCACAAATTCATTCCACAGAATGAAAAGCCCTCGTAAAAATCATTAAAATAAAAATGGTAATAACAATCATTCATAATTTTTTTTAAATGTATGCTTCTCCATTCTCCCATGGAGAACTAAAATGCTCCTTCATGGAATAAATAAAAGGTGACCTTAGTACATTTAAATAATCAAATAGTTAATAATGAAAAAAATATAGTTTTGTTATAACAATTATATTGTTTATATTTATTTAATGTTGTGCATTTTGATGGGACGTTTGGGAAATCGTCGTTACTCGCCAAATGTATAGTTGCTACCCGGCAATAGTCGTTACCTGGCAACGGTTGTTGGCAATAGTCGTTACCTGTCAATAGTCGTTACCCGGCAATAGCTTATAGTGTCCATATTCTTGGTTATTTCGGTAAATTCACGTAGAAGGGAAATAATAAAATAATATAAATATTAAAAAAAAAATCTCACGACGTTTCGTGAGAAATTTTATTGTTTTATATTTATATAATTTCATTATTTCCCTTCTACGTGACTTTACCGAAAGAACCAAGAATATGAATCCCTGCAGTCACAAAAGCTTTAAATCAAAATGTAGCTCATAGTGTCGTTTGTCTGCGTATTTCCACACGCACCGGTACGTCCAGGGTGAGATGGAGCGCTCCTGTAGGGGGCTGCCGGGGGGCAGAACCCCCCCGCGGCTGGGGCAGGGCGGCAGGGCGGCGTCCTCCTCGTGCTGCCGCCGCCGGCCCTGCAGAGCGCTCGCGAGCCGCAGCAGCTCCTCGGGGACGTTCATCCGCTTGAGGTGGAAGGCGTCGGGCGCGTCCTGGCGGCAGGGCTCCTCCACGTGGCCATGCGCCTCCGCCACCATCGAGGCCAGCGGCAGCAGCAGCAGCAGCGGCAGCAGCAGCGGCAGCAGTCCCGTCGTGGACGCGCGCTGGTGCAGATGAATGTTTCGGTTACGCAAGGACAAAGATCACCCCACCCCATCCCGTGTAGCCGTGATGTGAGTATGTATGTTGGAGCCTTTGACAGGATTCAAACTTCCCGGCATGTTCTACCACGAGCGTGTGTGGTCAATGTAGACTCGATGCTTCGTGTTCAAGTGTGTCTGTTTGGTGTTTGAGCATCTTAACGCCTCCTGTATGTTGAACCTCGCACCCTACGTAGCCAACCGTTGTGCTAATCGGAGGTGCGGGGAAAGGACAATAAACTATGGGTATCTGTGTGCGTCTGTGGGTCTCTCTGTGAGTCTGTGGGTCTCTGTATGAGTCTGTTAGTCTCTGTGTGAGTCTATGGGTATCTGTGTGAGTCTGTGGGTCTCTGTGTGAGTCTGTGGGTCTCTGTGTGAGTCTGTTAGTCTCTGTGTGAGTCTATGGGTATCTGTGTGAGTCTGTGGGTCTCTGTGTGAGTCTGTGGGTCTCTGTGCGAGTCTGTTAGTCTCTGTGTGAGTCTATGGGTCTCTGTGTGAGTCTATGGGTCTCTGTGTAAGTCTATAGTTCTCTGTGTGAGTCTATGGGTCTCTGTGTGAGTCTATGGGTCTCTGTGTGAGTCTATGGTATGTATGTTGAACTTATTTCGCACCGTACGTAGCCAAACACGCGAATCGAAGATGCGGGGGGCAGCACAACAAACTAAACAAAAAAAGCAGTATCTTGCCTAAAGCCACGTTCGTTGACATCGTGCAAGCCTGAAGTGAATTAAAAGTCATCTTCAACGTGTTGTTTTCTCATTATCGTCATCGTGGATCGGACAAATTTAGCCGAGACGCCGGTGTACGGCAGCCTCCGCGGAAACGCTGTCGCAAGAGGTCACGCTACGTTCAACGCATGGGTCACTTCGCTGACTACGAATGCATCGTCAGCAGGCTGCTTAGGGCAAGTTGCCGTTAGCGGGCAGCTGCTAAGGCCGGGACCGGAGCACGTGGAAGGTCGTGTGGCCGGACCCACGACCGGCAGGGATTTCTACCCCCAGCTCCGATGTCCACACACCGCACCGGGAACTTAATTAAGAGGCCGTCCATAAATGACGTCACGCGATTTTGGACGATTTTTTACCTCCCCCCCCTTCGTCACACGGCGTCACAAAAAGTCAGACTCCCCCCCTCAAATATGACGTTACAAAACTATGCCCCCCACCCCCAAAATAAAAATATGTTTAAAATCGCTTTAAACTATTGTCATTGTAGTGCGTATTTAATGTGGCGCTGCACTCTGATGTTGTAGGAGAAAACATTTATTAAGAAGTCTATTTAATTAAGTAGAACGTGTCGTCTATATTTAAATTTGCGCATTT
Organism: Lampetra planeri; assembly: GCF_965212315.1. Taxonomy (NCBI): domain Eukaryota; kingdom Metazoa; phylum Chordata; class Hyperoartia; order Petromyzontiformes; family Petromyzontidae; genus Lampetra; species Lampetra planeri. Next base: position 7,522,875 of record NC_136160.1, read on the forward strand.
TGATGTGAAGTTACATTTCTCAAACCCCCCCCCCTCGTCACACATCGTCACAAATGTCTGCCCCCCCCCCCCCCCAGGTGCGTGACGTCATTTATGGACGGCCCCGAAGACCGAACCGAATTCGAGCATGCCCAGCACCGGCCCCGATATTCGGCTTAGCCGCGAGCAGGAATCGCATTGAGTTGGCTGGGATCGTAACGCCACACGCTCGACGCGGAACACTAACCGTTAACCGTTAACCGCTCCCCGCCGCGCTACTGCTGCGCACCCAACCTTCACGATGGTCGCACGCTCAGCCAAACGCCGTCCCGAGATGAGGGCTGCGAAAATCCGCAACCGGAGCATCTGCGCAAAAGCCGCACCTCGTGACGCCACGGGACCCTGAGGCAGCGGTAAATTGGCCACGTTTGTTCGTCACGTGACAACTTAATGAATTGGCGGTGTCGGGTGGAGGAGGCTTGACGACACAATAACGTCACTCACGTCGTTTGACGCAACAACAACGAAACAATTACGTATCGTTACACCGGTCGCGAATGACAATCATGCGTTGAATGCAACCATTGCAAGAGCTCACCCCAGGCCGTACACACACTGGCAGCCTGCTCGTCCTCTACGTTGCTCCCATCGCGAGTGTCAATTCGCAGTCACGAGCTCGCACACGCCGCCGTGTGTCTGCGCTTTAGACGACGGATGCGTCGACTCGCTCGCTCGCTCACACGCAACACAGCCGCTGGCGTGAATACGCACGGCGCTGAGCGAGAGATGCACGCAAAGACAACCCCCCCCCCCCAGCCTTAACAGACTGTTGGGGCACGTGCTGATAGTGAGCAGCACCTACGAAGGCCGGCACTGCACACGAGGAGGTGGGTGGTCGGCACCACGCCCGACCGCCTTTGTCTCCCCGGTGGCGATGTTTGCACAAGACGCAGACAGCACAGACACACAAGAGGTGCGCGTGTGGCTCCTTACCATCGTTGGACTTCTGCAGATCATCGTAACTCCACGGGGTCAGGAGCTGTCGGATGGCTTCGAGAGAAGTTGCCGGGTTGCGCTGTCTCTCTCTCTCTTCCTTTGGGTCGGTCGGTGCGAAGCGACGCCGGCGTTGTACCTCTGCCACCGGAGATGCGACGGACTTTATACACTTCACGATGTGATGCAGGCGGCGGTGGAGGCGGTGGAGGAGGTGGTGAGAGGGCGGAGACCCTTCGCGCATTTGCGTTGCCATCTGCCTGGGGCAGAGTGCGGGTAAAATTCCAGCTGTGCGACGCGGAGACACCGGGGCGAGCAACAGTGAAGACAGAGAGAGAGGGGGGGATTGAATGACGGGGGGGAGGAGTTAAGAATGGGGCCCGACCATTGATTTATCTTTTTTTAAACTCTCAAACTTGCTGTGTTCGCGCGGAATTTTACCGAGCCCAAGTTACGTCGAAAAGCCCAATTTGTCCGCTGGAAAACACTGCCGTTTCTCTTGGCACGGAGCAACGAATTGCGAAGATTTGAATAATGGAATTCGTCGAATCGACAGAGAGCGTCCGTGTGCACCCTACTGCTTGCATGGGTTACCCCCATACGTATGTTGTTGAACTTTTTTCGCACCGTACGTCGCCAACTGTGGTAATCGAAGGTGCGGGGGACAACAAATTGTTCTAAAGACATGAGTTTGTCAATCCAGATGATGACGATTTAAGAGTGCACATCTCTCAGTGGCTTCATAATATCGGAAGGAAAGAGCGTTCCAGACGGCCGCTAGCGCGTGAACACACAGCCACTGCAGGATATGCTTGGGCCACGTTACGGGAAGCGGGGGACAGTGCGTCGAATTCCATTACATATTGATCTGTATGTGCACCTGTACTTCACCATCCCGATCTAACCGGCGTGGTGAAGTATGGCCAAACAACCCCCCGACGACCCGCATGGCGTGGGAAGCCCCCCCCCCCCCCCCCAGTGCCGGATTATCCTCGTAGCACAAGTAGCGACATGTGTAGTAGCTACATAAGTAGTAGCGACATAAGTAGTAGCTACATAAGTAGTAGCTACATAAGTAGTAGCTACATAAGTAGTAGCTACATAAGTAGTAGCTACATAAGTAGTAGCTACATAAGTAGTAGCTACATAAGTAGTAGCTACGGGCCCCGCACTTTCAAGGGCCCCGCGCTAAATGCTTCCAAGCTATCAATTCCGGTTCAGTGATTCTGCACTTGCTCTATTACTATAGCACTATACCGCCTTCAACTTTTATGAACGACTGGATGTTCAAGGTTAGCGATGTGTCGTATTATCTGGCTGTTTAGCAAATGAAAAAATAAAATTACTTTACTATGCAAGTAAAAAAAGTTGTGTTTTAATATTTATGTTTTTAATTTAGGGCCCCTTTATAACCTTTGCGACAGGCCCCGCACGAGCTTCATCCGGCACTGCCCCCCCCCCCCCATCCAGCAGTGGATTCACAAAACGGCTACGGCTGTACATGTCACTAAAAAAATGCGATTCCTAATCTCAATGCACTTATACACCGTCTGTGTTTAAAGTCCTTTCAAGGCGCCATAGGTGATTAAGATGCAGGATCATTTCAGATGAATTTTGTTTTGCCCCCTTTTCCGCAAATTGTTGTGTTGCAACGTGTAACTCCGGAACAATCGCGGGAGAGTGCATCGCCCTCGTGATTGGTAACGACCCGCGGAAGCAGGCAACGCAGAAGCACTTTTGAAATCCGTTCAAAGCACCCGGGAACGCTGCATCTTGCCCGCGAAAGAAAAACGAACGGCTCGTCAAGGCGAACACTTTAATTCTCAGAACGGGAATTGTGAACCGAATTTAAGTGAAAGAATGCGATGTGGTGAAATGACGTTCACACATAAGCGTCCGTGATTTTAATCGTGGAGTCAGTTTAAAAGAGGACAGAGATGGCATGCAGCTATGGAGATGCCAAGAGACGACACCGAGGGGTTTGTCTGTGTGCGGTTCATGGTGAGCAGCTCACTACAATTGAGACGACTATTGAATCACGGATGGCAACCTGAATTTCAACCCAGGATTCTAGCGGTTGACAGCTCACCGCTCTGACCCATGAGTCATCCGATAACCTCTCAATGTCATATGTGTACGCATATGTTGTATGCGTGTACATGTATGTATACGTGGTGTATATGTTGTATGTATGTATATGTGTTGTATATGACACTTCACGTGGCCTCAAGGTGCACATAGCCTGGCACAAGCGCCGTGGTGACGTCACCGCCACATAGTGGCGAATGGCGGTTGTTGTTGTATATGTAGGTCGGCTCAGCCTTACATGAGTACCTGGTGCGGTGTGTAAACTTCGCCACTGGAGAGACAAAGGCGGTCGGGCGTGGTTCTGGCCACAGCATCCCCTTGTGTGTCGTTCCGGCCTTCATAGGTGATACTCGCTAACAGCACTTGCCCCACAGTCTGATCAGGCTATATGGGGATCTTTGTCTTTGTGCACATACATGTTTATATGTATGTACACATGTATTGTGCATGTTGTTGTAGAGCAGGAGTGTAGCGCTGAGCGCGCTATGAATCTGGCGACCCGAGTTTGATTCCCACTCACGGACATCATCAGTGACGATTATATGAACCAGTCCTGGGCCTCTCCTAGGTCGACTCAGCCTAAAATAAGTACCTGATGTGGTGTGTAAACATCGCCACTGGGGAGACAAAGGCGGTCGGGCGTGGTGCTGGCCACAACACCCCCTCGTGAGCCGCTCCGGCCTTCACAGGTGCTACCCGCTAACAGCACTTGCCCCAAAAGTCTGCGAAGGCTATACGGGGCATCTTTGTATTTTTGACTTTTGATTGTGCCAGCGAGTGCCACTGGGCAACGAATTTGCAAGAACGCCGGACCGCGTGCAATGCACTGAAGATATATCCCATGCAAATGCGTGGGCAGTGCCACCCTCTACGGGTATTTTCACTTTATCGCGTCCATGAGATGAGTGCGGCTTTTACGACGATGAGGCTGGCCCCATAATGTAGGAATGTGGAATTTCCACGTCGATTTCAGCTATTGCCAGCCACTCACTGCCGCATAGGGTTGTTGTTGTTGTCTTTACCAAATGTTTACCGTCTACTCAGGGGAACCTTTCACTTCTGCATTTAACCGTCAACTCACTTCCCCTTTCATGTTGTCTACCCAAAACGAGTGATGGCGATTCCACATTCCTATGACCTGGTCCAGTCTGCCCACAAGACAACCACTGTGGGCGCCACAGTGGCGAGATGTTAACTGCCTCGCCTGGTATACAGGAGGGCATGGGTTCGATCCCGACCATGACGCCTGTATTCATGGAGTTTGCGTGTCTCTCTCCCCGTGGTCGCGTGACATTTTCCCGGGATCCTCCGGTTTTTTTCCTCCGCATTTAGAATCAACATCACGCGTTTCGAGTATTTGACTGCTGCTATGCATTTCCAAACGACGATGAGCCACTTGCGTTGAGCTATCATTCGTGACAACCAGGCCGCTTCTGAAAATGAGCGACGTAGCTCAGTGGGCCCTTACCTGCTAAAATACAAAGTTTAGTTTCGACTCCCCAAAAGGGTTGCACTCATTGTATCGACCCTGTAGGGATGATGAGCTGAGTCGACCCTCAACCAAGATTTGAAACGCTTCATCTGATTGTGCGTCATTGCCACTCTGATCACAGAACCCCTTTGCCGAGATACAACTCAATAAAAATAATAAAACTAACGAAATACCATCCTCACTGATACGCTGGCAATCGTAATGCCTTCTTTTCAATAACGATATATTTATTCAGCCCTTAGTCGATACACTGCTGGATGAAAGTCACCCCACTCTGTGTCAATCACAGGGGGAGGGGGGGGTGTTTAACCATACTTCACCACGCTGGTGAGTGCGGGTTTGTGAAAGCGAGGGGCGCAGGACCGGTTCCGATCAAACTCAGGTCGCTGGGCTCATACAACGTTGTTGTGAGTGTTTGTTTACAAACGTCCCCCAAGTCTGTTACAAGGCGATATGGGGTATCTTGGTCTTTGTATTAACTACATAACAGCGGGGAACGGTAGTGGAGCAGTAATGATGAATCCGGCGACGCGAGTTCGATTCCCGCTCACGGCCAACACTCGTAACGATGATCTGAACCGGTCCTGGGCCTCCCCTAGGTCGACTCAGCCTCAAATGAGTACCTGCTGCGGTGTGGAAAACATATTACCACTGGCGAGACAAAGGCGGCCGGGCGTGGTGCTGGCCACCAACCCCTTTGTGTGCCGTGCCGGCCTTCATAGGTGCTAGTCGCTAACAGCATTTGCCCCGACAGTCTGCTAAGGCTGCACGGGGCGATCTTCGTCGTTGTGATGCCGCAACATTAACAACAAACCTTGCGGTGTTTATTATCTTCGTGACAATCGTCAATTTAGATGCCAGACAACCATGGGATCAGAAAAGGGATTTTCCATAATTGACCGCATCCATACAATCTTTGACATTCTCCCAACAATATAGACATACACAATCTAATCTTAATTTAGGAGCTTTCGTGACTGCAGGAATTATTCTTTGGTTCTTTTCGGTTAAGTCACGTCTAAAAATAAAATAATAAATTAAAATAAAATAACATATTGCGACGTTTCGATTGCAACACAAGCAATCATCATCAGGCATAAAAGAAATAGCAACAAAAATCTAACTAGAAAAAACTAGATACAGACATACAAGCAGACAGACATCACAACGGCACACAGAGAGAGGAGCAAGCTGACAACGCGGCACGGGCACGCAAGCCTGAAAATTAGGAGGCAGGCACACGAAAATTAAATAACCTAGTAAAATATCGAAATGTAATTGTGTGTTAACCGACTCTCTGTGTTGTATTACATTACATTTCGATATTTTACTAGGTTATTTAATTTTCGTGTGCCTGCCTCCTAATTTTCAGGCTTGCGTGCCCGTGCCGCGTTGTCAGCTTGCTCCTCTCTCTGTGTGCCGTTGTGATGTCTGTCTGCTTGTATGTCTGTCTATAGTTTTTTCTAGTTAGATTTTTGTTGCTATTTCTTTTATGCCTGATGATGATTGCTTGTGTTGCAATCGAAACGTCGCAATATGTTATTTTATTTTAATTTATTATTTTATTTTTAGACGTGACTTAACCGAAAAGAACCAAAGAATACACAATCTACATTTCTCTCCGTTGAGATATTTCAGCGCATGGCTTTGCTAAAAAGACAGGGGAAGTGACGTGGTCGAGGATTTCCCCTTGGACTGGGGCGAGCTGGTGATACAATCTGGAAGCGGTGACATCTCGCCGCCTTTAATTACAACGGAAACTCCTACCCACCCCTCCAGGTATCATTCCACCCGTCGCTGCCCTGTGTTCAAGTCATCCCCACCCTCCCCTAAGGAACCCGGCTCACAGCGAGCGACCACCCCGACGATAACGGCCGCCGTGACGTGGGGCGCGCGGACGATCGAAGCACCGCGCAGGGCGCAAGGGGGGGGGCGGTGGCGACTCCCCCCGGGGTGGCGATCACGCGAACTGCCGTGGAAAAAAAACTCCCGATGGAAACAACACAGCGGTCGCCTCGCCTCGCACACGTGGTTGGGACCTTGCGAAATGAGCTTCCGTTTCACGTGGAGTCTCTTCTTTCCACGCCCCCGCCGTCCCGTGCCCCCAAATACATGGGGTTTGCATGTCTCTCTCTCTCGACTCCGTGATCACGTGGATTTTTTTTAAATCTCCGGGTGCTCCGGGTTTTCCCCTCCACATTTAGAATCAAGGTGCATTGAGATTATTTGATTGTTTTGCTGCTATACATTTTCCAGGTGATAAGCCATTTTTGTTGAGCTATCATTTGTGGCCAGGTCGCTTCTGAAAAATAAGTTAATGCCTGAGTGGTATTTGCCTGGTTAGATTAAACATTGTTTATTTTTACTTGTATATTTTTACGTGATTGTGTTTGCCTTTCCTATACTTTTCACCCCTGTCGTGTTTTTGTACTGTTTGTTGTTGTAACCATCTGACCCGTCCCGACCGGACATCTGTTACAAAGAGCTTCATAGCTCATCGGATTCCTCCAGTAGAAAATAATATTCTGATTCTAATCTTGAGATTTGCTGTTTTGTATCGCGACCTACGTAACAATGCGTGTGTCCTATGTATGTAGGCTAAACTTATTTTGCACCGTACGTAGCCCGCCGTGCTAATTGGAGGTGCGGGGGAAGGACAACAAATTAAACATGAAAAGCAGTTCTAAAGACATTAGTCAGTCAAAATAAATGATTCAAAAGTGCGTAGCTCCAGTGGCTTCCTAATATCGGAAGGAAGAGCGTTCCAGACGGCCGCAGAAGCGCATCTGAAAGCGCCACGCGATGCAGCGAACATCTTTGTTCAATCGCCAAATATCCGCTGCGGCGATGCCTGAACCGTTCGCGTGATGGTTTATGGTCCGTGAAGAGATCAGCAAGCTATTGTGTCCCAAGATCTCTACCGTATGGCAGAACATGACAATACATTTTAACACGAAGGCTTTCGCGACCAATGTTATTCATAATGAAGGTTTTTTTGTTTATTATACCGCGTAAATATAAATGTGACGTTAACCCACCACCATCCGACACAGCCAAATAGGAAGGTTTGTCACGTAAACAAAACGTGGCAATTAGTTACCACTTCAGTTCACCGGTGTGTTGGAGAGTAAACCCACGACAACATTTATAAATGTTGAAGAGTAAATTGTTAAAGTTGTGCGTTTTATTCTCCAACACACCGGTGTGCTGAAGTGGTAACTAATTGGCACATTTTGTTAACGTGGCAAACCTTACTAATTAGCGGTAGTGGGTTAACGCCACATTTATGTTTACGCGATCTAACCCAACAAAAAACCTTTATCATGAACTAGCCTTTTGCCCGTCCGAGGACGGATGTATTTCATGTAAAGGTTATAATCCCTGGTCCATCATGACGTCTTTTTTACTTCGATGCCTCAACAGCGTTACGGAGATCGCGTGACGTGAGGGTTCTGCCTTTGAAGTGAGGGTTGTAAGTTGACGCCGAGGAGGGGGGAGGAGGCGCCTTTCCCCCCCCCCCCCCCCATGTGGAGTGACGTCACCAGCTAATTGATATTAATACGGGGGGGGGGTGTCCATTTGGAGGACGTCACCTGTTCATGATTATTAATTAGGGGGGCTGGTCGACGTGGAGCAACGTCACGCGCGGGACACACAGACATTCTTGGCCCATTATAGTAGTAAATTACAATAAATGGTGCAGAATTATTATTCTTGTGATGTATTTTGTCCCGGTTTGGACGCGCATTGCCACTATTTCACCAAGCCAATTCGTTTTAAATCTTTAGCTAAAAAAAGCCAACAGTTAATGCAAATTATAAGCAAACCCATCGCAGCAGGAAAATGCGTGCAGGCTGAGGATGATTCGATTTTGGAACAACACTCCTAAAGGTGCGCCCCTACAGGCTTGGGGTGCAGAGCATGATGGGAGCTCTCTATTCCTGCTATTTTCTGAGCACAACGTCTGCGTGCTCCTAAATCTATTCGGCATCCATTGAGGGCACACCGATTTACAACCTGGCATCACCGTGAAGTAGGGCCCTAGTGGTGGTGGTGGCTGCGCTGCACGTGGCTGCTGCCGTGATCCAGCGTTGTGGAGGCAGCAGCGAGGGTTGGTGGATCACACACTGATGGGGCTGTGAAATACCTTCCACATGGAGGTCGAAAAGGATGTTTGCCATACCCCTGGCTCGTCAGGAGAAGGCGGTGCAGCGAGTGGGCTAATCGCCATCTGTTTCCATCTGTACGGGGGGTAGAGCGTTGCCCCCTCACTCCGGGTGCTCACGTGGATAATAAACACTCGTCATTCATTGGGTGACAATTACTGAAAATAAAAACCCAATGTCACAATCAGAATCGTTATTTATCCTCGAAAAATCCGATGAGCTTTGAAGCTTTTTTTCAGAGATGTCCAGTAGGCGCAGGTCAGCAAGTTACAACAACGAATAATTCAAAAAACAATAGGAGTGCAAAGTATAGGAAAGGTAAGAAAGTCACTAAAATGCATAAATAAGGATCAAAAGTTACCAATCACATTGCCAATTGTGGTTGTATCCGCCTGAGTGAGTGAGTGCGTGAGTGAATGAGTGCGTGAGTGAGTGGGTGCGTGAGTGAATGCGTGAGTGTGTGAGTGCATGAGTGAGTGCGTGAGTAATGCGTGAGTGAGTAATGCGTGAGTGCGTTAGTGAGTGCATGAATGAGTGCGTTAGTGAGTGCGTGAGTGAGTGGGTGAGGAGTGCGTGAGTGAGTGAATGAGTGGGTGAGTGAGTGAGTGGGTGAGTGTATGAGTGAGTGCGTGAGTGAGTGAGTGAGTGCATGAGTGAGTGCGTGAGTGTGTGAGTGAGTGCATGAGTGAGTGTGTGAGTGCGTGAGTGAGTGCGTGAGTGAGTGCATGAGTGAGTGAGTGAGTGCGTGAGTGAGTGCATGAGTGGGTAAGTGAGTGTGTGAGTGCGTGAGTGAGTGCATGAGTGAGTGAGTGAGTGCGTGAGTGAGTGCATGAGTGGGTGCGTGAGTGTGTGAGTGCGTGAGTGAGTGCATGAGTGAGTGAGTGCATGAGTGAGTGCGTGAGTGAGTGCATGGGTGAGTGAGTGCTTGAGTGATTGAGGGAGTTCGTGAGTGGGTGCGTGATTGAGTTTGTGTGTGAGTGCGTTAGTAGGTGCATGAGTGCGTGGGTGTTGAACGTGGCGTGTCATCCTCGACGTCGCCTCCGCCTGTTTGTCGCTGGTGATTGCCGTGCGCGCCCCGTGTATGCAAAGTGTGTATCGTTTCCTGCGCTCCCTTGGGCTACGGATGAGTAACCTCATCTCTCATTACTGCCATTTATGACGCTCAAAGACGCCTCCCCCCGTACATTGCAAATCCACTCGGGCAATTCACTCCTCGTGCGTCGGTCGATCATTTGTTTGTCCATTCGTATTTCCATGACTGGCTGTCAACAAGTAACCAACGAGGCCGTTGTGTCGGTGTTGGGGGTGACCTTTCGTTGGGGCTGGGGGTGGTGGTGGGGGAGGAGTGGTGGCACAGCAGTTGGCACGTTGTGTTATGAATCACGGCGGTGATCCGAGTGCGATTCACGACCACGGCTAACATCGGCGATGCGTGACTCTACAGGATGTGCATGTTAGTTTGAACAACAGAAAGACACCAATGCGGCCTGAAAAGTAACAAATATATAATCGTCGACGTTATGGGCGATGGCCCCGCTTCGGAGCACATTGCACCTTGTTTTGTGTTGAACACCACAGTGGCTGGCACAGGCCGTACACCTTCAAGCGGCCAGCAACAATCAGCAACGTGAAGGTTGTAATCGATGAGAGTGGAACACGCTTTTTGGAGTTGAGCGAGGTTGTTGTTGTTGTAAGGACTAGGGGGCGGGGGGAAGAGACGATGATGGTGATGATGGTGATGATTGTGATTATGGTGGTGATGGTGATGATCCAACCGATCTTCGCCGGTTGGAAACATTTAGGCTGGCCTGCCTACGATCCATCCTGGGTTTAACCAGGCTGGATTGTGTGAGGAGCTCACAAATCCTTGAAAGATCTGGGCAAAGTCCTATCGGTGAGCTCCTCCGGCAGGCAAGGCTACGTTGGCTGGGTCATGTAGCCCGCATGCCCAGCCACCGCATGCCTAAACAGCTTTTGTTCGGCCGGATCGAGGGGGCTAAACGGGCGCGGCACGGGCTACAGAAGAGATGGAGTGATGTGGTACAGGAGGACGTGGAGCTGAGTGGACTTGCCGATGACTGGTACCAGCGGTGTCAAGATCGGCCTCAGTGGAGGAGGCTCGTGAAGGACGTTACTGGGCAGTTGGAGGCAGTCGCCCTACAACAACAACGGAGGGCGGAGGAGCGACGCTCACAACAACGAGCGGAGCGCCGGGTGGCTAAAGCACAGCAAGTTGGTGCAGTAGGGGGCAAAGGTGGTGCATCAGCCAGTCATCTCGGTCAGTCGACCCGTGGCACCTGCTAGGTCTGCCCCGTGACCTCCTGCCAGCGGGCGTTCGACACTTCACGTGGCCTCAAGGTGCACTTGGCCTGGCACAAGCGTCGTGGTGACGTCACCGCCACTTAGTGGCGAATGGCGGTTGTTGTTGTTGTTGATGGTGATGATGGGAGAGGGAATGCCAACATGGAGCGGTGCGAGGGACGAAGCAGAAAGATGAAGGTGGTGACCTGCGGTGTGGTGAGTGGGTGGGTGAGTGAGTGAACGGGTAAGTGAGCGGATGAGCGGGTGGGCCTCCTTCTCTGTGGATGAGGGTCGTGAATGACGCTGCTACTGGGCAGTTGCAGGCAGTCGCCCTCCAACAACAACGGAGGGCAGAGGAGCAACGTTCACAACAACGAGCGGAGCATCGGGTGGATAAAACACAGCAAGTTGGCATAGTAGGGGGTACAGGTGGTGCATCGGCCAGTCATCTCAGTCAGTCAACCCATGGCACCTGCTAGGTGTGTGCCGTGACCTCTTGCCAGCGGGCGTTCGAGACTTCACGCGGCCTTAAAGTGCACATAGCCTAACACAAGCGCCGTGGAGATGTCACCAACGAATGGCGGTTGTTGTTGTTGGGTCGGTGAGTGAACGGGCGAGTGAGTGAGCGAGTATGTGAGTGAGTGAATGGGTAAGTGGCTGCATGGGCGGGTGGGTGAGTGAGTGGGTGAGTGTGTTATTGTGACCTGCAGTGTGTACATATATAATACGTGGAATTCGATTTGAAATGTACATAAACACAAACTCTGCAGCTTAAAGCGAATTCAATCTGCCGATTGGTGCGCAATTTATTCGCACGTCTTCCCCGAGTTGTGACGAGTATTTTTAAAGGACCTCGAACATAGGAAAGTGGCATTTCCGCCACTGGCTCAGGATAGTTCAATGCTTGTTAAAGCAGAAAAACGCTTGGACGTTCTATAAGAATGACGATAATTGTTGACCATCATCATCTTTAGCGATGGTCAATCCACAGCTGGATAAAGGTATCGTGGTTCATTTACTTGCTACAAATGAACCACAATACCCTGCTGATCTCGTCAAGGAGTATACATCATCACACAAACTCTGGTTACCCTCGCAGCAGCAGCTGCGGCTTTTTTGGCTGGCCGTCGAACAAAGACGCTCACCGCATCGCGCGCTTCTGCGGCCGTCTGGAACGCTCTTCCTTCCGATATTAGGAAGCCAATGGAGCTATGCAAATCTAAATTTACAATTCATTTCTTTAGAAAAGCTTTTAGTGTTTCGTTTGTTGTCCTTCTCCCGCATCTCCGATTAGCACGGTTGACTACGTATGGTGCGAAAAAGTTAAACATATGTACACAAGCCTTCGCCATCTCTCGCGGTTCTGCGATGCAGCAATCCACCCAACGATCAATGTTCATTTGATTCACGAATAGTCCGTTTAGCCAGTTACCCAGCTAGTCTGCGAGGGAGATCCGATGGTCCGTTGGCAGAGAACAACAGCAGCAGCCGCAGCAACAACAACAACATCATCATCATCACAGTGATCCGTGCGGAAGAAGAGAAACAACGGAATTGCGGTGCGTGTTTGATCGTCGTTGCACCGCGCACTCATGCGAACGAGACTCATCGTGGTCTCTGTTGAATGCTTAAACAACACCAACTTAGTTTGCTTTAATATAGATTTATTTTTTTATTTAGTTCCACAAGAACGGCCCAATTATGAACCAACACTCGCCGCGTTTACAATTTAAACATTGCTTTGTCATCGTTATACATACATTAAGTGTATTTATCTTAGTAGGTTTTTACCCTTTTAAACTGGTACAAAACTGACACCTTTATTCAAGGCATCATGTTTGCAATAACCACAACACAAGTAGTCAAAAAAGCAAACAAAAAGAATCAACTCTGATAATGATAATAATATGCACTGTCCTTGAATGGGGACTAAAGAAAGCCGTCTCGGGTGTGGACCAATCAACTTCAAGGACAGTGCATATTATTATCATTATCAGAGTTGCTTCTTTTTGTTTGCTTTTTTGACTACTTGTGTTGTGGTTATTGCAAACATGATGCCTTGAATAAAGGTGTCAGTTTTGTACCAGTTTAAAAGGGTAAAAACCTACTACTATATTTTGCTACTGGTAAATGAGATCTCATAGTGTATTTATCTTTTGACAATGATCAGGAGCGAGGTCTTAACGTTGTAAGGATTCCTCCATGTTTAATTAAGACCTGCTTTTAAACGTGATTGTTAATATAGTCCCGTCCTCCCCATCCTCATCTCTCATGACCCCTTTGCTCCCGTTTCTCCTTCTCCTTTCCCAGCCTGTCATTTTTTATACTCTTAGTGTTTTCGGTAAAGTCACCATGTAGGTAAAAAATGAAATTTAAATTAATAAAAATAATTATACTAAACATCACGACGTTTCGGAGGCAACACAAGTCTCCGTCATCAGGTGGGACCGTCACAGCCAGATTTGCTGCATCAAGTGATATATCAAGCGCTGTATCAAGTGATACAGCAAATCTAGCTGTGACGGTCCCACCTGATGACGGACACTTGTGTTGCCTCCGAAACGTCGTTATTTTTACTATTATTACTTTTATTAATCTTAATTTCATTTTTTACCTACGTGACTTTACCGAAAAAACTAAGAGTATGAATCCTTGCAGTCACGAAAGCTTCAAATCTAGAATTTTTTCCCCATTCTTTCTCCTCTCTCTCTCTTCCCCTTGCTTGTTATTTTCCCCATGCATGACTACATCCGTGACTTCACTCCCCTTCCAGTAGTGGAGTCTCACGTACAACTTTTTGTTGTAAGGGCCACTCCGATGCACTTTACAATAAATTACATTACTGTCAGACATCATGCGTCATGCCATATCATATTTAATTCCCCTGCATGGTTAAATAGAGGTTACTTACACATGAAATAGGACCTCTGGTAAGATAATATTCTATTGAGACTAGAATTATTTACGAACATTTAAATGCAATCAAATAAACATTCATATCATTTACGGGTTTTGCTGAAAACATCGTTCGTAAGTTTATTTAAAGTTCAATTGCGTAGGTGAATTAATTAACAGTTCAAATAATTGTATTATAACTCAAAGGAAAGATTCCTCCATGTTGATGATAACATCACAAGTTAACAAAGGCAAATGGACAGCGTTATGATTTACAGCCGTGTCAATAGATCGCTTTAAATTGAAGGCCTTCGCACGCCATGCCGCTCGTAAGGGTTGTTTTATCAACGCTGGTTGGTAAAGGAAGGTGTTAAGGACTGGTTCAGATGTCATACGGAGGTGATGTTAGCTATGGCCTGGGAGTCCATCTCTGGTTAACTGCTTCATAACACAGTGCGTTGGGCAACCAACGAGCCATTTGAAGAAAACAAATACCAGATTTCTGCCCATATTTCAGTGGTAGTTAAATATGTTAAACCAGCCTATAGCCCGTCCCAGGACGGGTGTATATTGCAGTTAATCTGAAATATGAAATGGAAAATAATGACCCGCTCATGATTATTCATGAGGGGGTGGGGGCGGGGTCCACATGAGTGACGTCATCAACTCATGAGTCTTGATTAGGGGGGGTGCCCCATGTGGAGTGATGTAACCCGCTCATGATTATTAATAAGGGGGGTGCTCCATCTGGAATGACGTCACGTGCTAATGATTATTAATGAGGGGGGGGGCTCATGTGGAGTGACGTCACGCGCAGGACAGCCTTTTTTGGCTCATATTAGTTGCTGCGTTTATTTCTTTATTAGTTTTACTTTCCATAAAGAAAGGCCAAAATGAAAGCTAATTTGCGTAAACAAATTTTCGTTTCTGCTCCACCTTCATGTGGAGTGACGTCACCCGTTCAAGATTATTAATGCCGGGGGGGGTCCATGTGGAGGACCCCACCTGTTCATGCTTATTAATGAGGGGCCGTCCATAAATGACGTCACGGGATTTTGGACGATTTTTGACCCCCCCCCCCCCTCGTCACACGACGTCACAAAAAGTCTGACCCCCCCTCAAATATGACGTCACAAAGCTCTGCCCCCCCCCCCCCCCAAAAAAAAAACATGCTTCAGATCGCTTTACACTATTGTCATTGTAGTGCGTATTTAATGTGGCGCTGCACTCTGAAGTTGTAGGAGAAAACATTTATTAAAAAGTATTTTTACTTAAGTAGAACGTGTTGTCTATATTATTTAAAGTTGCGCATTTCTCAACCCCCCCCCCTCGTCACACATCGTCACAAATGTCTGACCCCCCCCCCCCCCCGAGGTGCGTGACGTCATTTATGGACGGCCCCTGAGGGGGGCTGGTCGATGTGGAATGACGTCACGCGCGTTGCACACTGACATTCTTGGCTCGTTAGTAAATTAGCAGCCAAAAGTCGGAGGTGGAAATTCCACGTGTGCATGACCTGGTCAGTACTTTAGACGAAGCAATCTCATTTAGACACATGGAACATTGTCTTACAAGGGAGACGTGACGTCTACAAGACTGTATTTAAATACGTTCGCATGTGATTGAACACAACTTCGGAAAAACTTGATAAATAATTGGGCAAAAATTTTGGAGTGTAATTGTAACAATGAAATACACGAGAAGTATGTACGAGTATGTTGAACTTCTTTCGCACCGTACGTAGCCAACCGCGCTAATCGGAGTTGCGGGGGAAGGACAACAAACTTTTGGGTCTCTGTGAGTTTATGGGTCTCTGTGTGAGTCGATGGGTCTCTGTGTGAGTCTATGTATATATGTTTAACTTCTTTTGTACCGTACATAGCCAACCGCGCTAATCGGAGGTGCGGGGGAAGGACAACCAACGAACATAAGCATGTATTTCACACCCAAAGTAGTTGATGAGTGTTAGGTCATTCCTCGCAGACCGCCACACCACGCACGGTAGACCGCAGTCATCACGTGTCTGGTGACATCTGGGCGGCACGGCCGGCACGTGGCGCACGCGCTTAAATCCGGGAGATGGAATTTCCTTTCCTTATGCAAATCTCCACGGGGACTCCCAACGGCGACAGGGTAGATATTCTCTCTTCCTTTCATCACCGATGCGTGCTCGTGCGGTATTATTTGTTGATTTCTCAAGCGATGTGACGCAGTCGATTTTGTACCAAATGTATATTTAGCGTAATTGCTGTTACGTTATTTTATTTGCTTTGCCTTGTATTCGTCTGGTTTATCGGGCCACTGTTGACTTCTCGCTCGGGCGGGGTGGGTGGGGGGTCTATGTACAGAGCCCCCCATTACGCCGGTACACGAGACGAACGAGACGAACGTCATGACGTCAGGCTGTGGGGCCGTCCATAAATGACGTCACGCACCTGGGGGGGGTCAGACATTTGTGACGATGTTCTCTATATTTATTTAAAGTTGCGCATTTTGATGTGACGTCACATTTCTCAACCCCCCCCCCCCTCGTCACACATCGTCACATCTGACCCCCACCCCCCCCCCCCCCCATGTGCGTGACGTCATTTATGGACGGCCCCTAACATCACTAGCCCCGCCAACTTCGTTGATGACCTTTGGGAGACACCCATTTCAAACCTTTAAAACAGCCTGCCTCAGCAGCTTTCCTACAATTTTTTCTCCTGATGACGATTGCTTGTGTTGCGATCGAAACGTCGGAGTTTATTTTGTTATGTTTTAAAAAATTGATTTGATCTTATCTACGTGACTTTACCGAAAGACCCACGAATATGAATTCCTGCAGTCACGAAAGCTTTGAGTCAAGATTTAAGGGTTGGAGACTGCACTCGTTTAAAACCAAGAGGCGTGAGGAGAATTATAACGGATATATTTTAAGGTGTTTTCTTAAGGGGGCCGTCCATAAATGACGTCCCGCACCTGGGGGGGGGGTCAGACATTTTTGACGATGTGTGACCTAAGAGTATGATGGGGGGGGGGGGGTGAGAAATGTGACGTCACATCAAAATGTGCAACTTTAAATAAATATAGACAACACGTTCTACTTAATTAAATATACTTTTTATGTTTTCTCCTAAAACATCAGAGTGCAGCGCCACATTAAATACGCACTACAATGACAATAGTTTAAAGAAGCATGTTTTATTTGTTTGTGGGGGAGGGGGGCAGAGGTTTGTGACGTCATATTTGAGGGGGGGGTCTGACTTTTTGTGACGCCGTGTGACAAAGGGGGAGATGGGTCAAAAATCGTCCAAAATCGCGTGACGTCATTTATGGACGGCCCCTAACGACCAGCTTGGAAATGGGCACACCAGCCGGCTCACCCAACTTGTCAACCATCGCTACGACGTCATCGCACGCAAACCCGCCGCTTTCGTGATGACGTCATCTCACGCAAGCCTGCGCGTCGCGTTCTCGATGACGTGACGTCAGGCGCGCGTTTGCGACGGAGGGGAGACGACGACGACGCTACAGAGTGACATGACGTCACATCGCGCCCCGCTGCAATGGATGTCGCCGAGCTGCTGAAGTTCCAGGTGAATTGGCTGCGCACTTTCAAGTTGCATCGTCGTCGTCGTTTAAAGTTCAGGACTCAGAGTCTCCACCTTCAAGGGCATCTCCCGGCGCCCTCTTCTCAGTCGCTGCCGTTGCCCCCGAGGGCATCGGCCGAGGCGCCTCCGCGTCCCGGGGCGGAACGGAGCGAGGGTGGCGCGCGCGGCCTGGGCCGCAATGCCAGGGCCACGCGATCCTTAGGGTTCACGGACTCGCACAAAGACCCATAGAGTCACACGGAGACTCAAGAGTTGCAGAGAAACTCATAGAGTTGCATAAAGACACGTGGAGTCACACAGAGACGCACAATCTCGCGTAGCGATATATCGTAGACTCACACACTGCGACACGTGGAGCCGCGCAGGGACCCATAGAGTCACAACGGAGACTCATAGAGTCACACGGAGACTCATAGAGTCACACGGAGACTCATAGAGTCACACGGAGACTCATAGAGTTGCAGAGAAACTCATAGAGTTGCATAAAGACACGTGGAGTCACACAGAGACGCACAATCTCGCGTAGCGATAGATCATAGACTCACACACTGCGACCCGTAGACTCGCACAGAGACCCGTAGAGTTACAGATACCAGAGGTGTGGACTCGAGTCATGTGACTTGGACTCGAGTCATGAATTTGATGACTTGCGACTCGACTTGGACTTGCATAACAATGACTTTGTCCCACCTATGAGATGTGGACTCGAGTCATGTGACTTGGACTCGAGTCAGACTCGAGTCATGAATTTGATGACTTGCGACTCGACTTGGACTTGCATAACAATGACTTTGTCCCACCTCTGACAGATACCCATAGAGTCACATGGAGACCCACAGGCTCACACAGAGACCCATAGTCACATGGAGGCTCATTGGCTTGCATAGAGACCGACAGACTCGCATAGAGAAAGATCACAGACTCATACACTCCAACCCGTAGACTCGCACAGAGACCCACAGACTTACACAGAGACCCATAGTTACATGCAATCTCAGTACTTGCATAGAGACAGTCACATGGATACTCAGACTTGCATAAAGATAGATCACACACAGTGACCCGTAGAGTCACACAGACACCCATAGAGTGACACACAGACCCACAGACAAGCATAAAGATAGATCATAGACCCACACACTGCAACCCATAAACTCCCACAG
Source organism: Lampetra planeri (assembly GCF_965212315.1). Classification (NCBI taxonomy): domain Eukaryota; kingdom Metazoa; phylum Chordata; class Hyperoartia; order Petromyzontiformes; family Petromyzontidae; genus Lampetra; species Lampetra planeri. Next base: position 7,541,545 of record NC_136160.1, read on the forward strand.
AGACCCACAGGCATACACAGAAACTCGTAGTCACCTGGAGACTCAACGACTCGCACAGAGTTCATAGTCTCACACTGCAACTCGAAGACTCGCACAAAGACCCACAGACTTATGTAGAAACGCATAGAGTGAAATAGAGACTCAAATATTTGCTTAGAGACCCACAGACTTGCATATAGACCGATAGTCACATGGAGACCTACAGACTCGCACCGAGACCCATACAGACTTTGAGACCCAATAGACTGCCAAATATGTCTAGACTCACATGGAGACCCAAAGACCCGGGCAGAAACCCATTGACCTAGGGAGACCCATAGACTCACATGCAGACATAAGACTACCTCTTTAAAATAAATATGCCCAGTCTTTCTGTACAACTTCTTGAGATGCGGCTACATTTAGACACTGTATCAATCCACATTGCAATATATTCTATCTCAACCATCCTCTGGTTCTCCATCATCCTGTGCTGCTCCTCTGTCCACCCTCGTCTGCTCCATGTCTTCTTCCCGTCTGCTTTTCTCTGCCACCTCTTTTCCTCGCCCCACCGCAGCCCGACAAGGGGCCGAAGCGCGTTCTCGACGAGGAGGATGACAGCGAGGAGGAGCTGCCGCACCCACCGCGCAAGCACGGGCCCGGCAGGGGCCGTGCGGAGCCCCCCACCGACCAGCAGCAGCAGGTGGAAATGATGAGCAAGGATGACGAGGTGAGGACGATGGAGGCTAAGGAGGGGTGTGCGCCGCTTCCGAGCATCGATGGGGCGTGCTACGCAACAGCCCCGCCGTGTGATTGCGGAGAGCCAGGAGACCTTGGAGAACATCGTCTTCGGCTGTGAAGTTCGTCAGCGTGTACCGGGCGGACAGGTTGTTGTTGCCCTGCACGTGCTGGAAGAGGAGGCTGCAGAGGTCGCAAACGGGTTTTGATTCCTTACCCATACCCGGCCGCACCAGGGTCGCAAACGGGTACCCGTACCCTACCCGATACCCGTACCCGGCCGGGTATCGGGGAGGGTACGGGTACGGGTACCCGATTGCGACCTCTGGGATGAAGCCATATTGCAGGCGCGGGTGGGTTGATTCTAGGAACTTGAATTGTGAGAAGAGACAAGACGTTGGGAAATGAGTGACAAACGGTTACTCACCAGTGACTCACGGCCTACCCGTACCCAGCCGCACCAGGGTCGCAAACGGGTACCCGTATCCGGCCGGGTACGGGTAGCCGGGTATCGGGTAGGGTACGGGTATCGGGTACCCGATTGCGACCTCTGGGATGAAGCCATATTGCAGGCGCGGGTGGGTTGATTCTAGGAACTTGAATTGTGAGAAGAGACAAGACGTTGGGAAATGAGTGACAAACGGTTACTCACCAGTGACTCACGGCCTACCCGTACCCGGCCGCACCAGGGTCGCAAACGGGTACCCGTATCCGGCCGGGTACGGGTAGCCGGGTATCGGGTAGGGTACGGGTATCGGGTACCCGATTGCGACCTCTGGGAGGCTGTCACATGGCTCTGTGGCTACGTGGGCTGACGTTTACTCACATATAACACTGACAAATATATTTATTTCTCTTGCGTATCTGGCGCTCTAACTGTACGATTGTCACGTGTAAAAGCATTTGCTGAATAAAAAACGTTCCTCGATCTCATCAACTTCTCTCTCAGTGGATGAGAAGAGGTGGGGATGGAAGGTGAGAGAAGGTTTAATAATCCACAGCGATGTGGCTAAAGGACATGAAATGTTCTTTAATTGCCTTTCGCTAAGCCAGGTGAAAACCCATTGACACCACAGGTCTCGTGTTCAAGGGAGATCCGGCTTTTAAATTATGTGCATCTAAACGCAAAACATCAGCAAAATAGATGCCTGAGTAAATACATGTAACACCTCGGTCCCTTATTTATGAGGGTTCGGTATTGGTATGTTTGATAATTTTGAAAGCATATTTTGTTCCATACGAGAGGTTTTCGTGGTAGTGACACTTGTAATACTGAGTATGGTGGTTCGCATGGCTGGCGGTAGTGTTGGCGCCCACTGCTGGTGATACTCGCTAACAGCTGTTATAATCGGTTTAGGCTATACGGGGATCTTTGTCTTGGTGGGAGGAGGCCATGGGTTGCAGTACGGTACGATATGATATTGTTTTCATATTTCGTACTCGAAATATATTTCATAAAGTAATTGTCTACCTAAGAAAAAATCTTAGAAAGGGAAATGTGATAAGCAAGCTTATCGTTTTGATTAGATTCTTTTGTAGAAAGCTCCTTACTCTTAAACAGACAAAAAATACCTTTCGTAAGCATGTTTGAGTTTTGCTTGAATTTACAAATACATGTTTTATTCGAAAAAAACAATGCTTCGCCTCTAAATAAAATTAACGCTGAACCGCTTTCGCGTTCCGAGATTCAGCGGTGAACAGGACCCACCCTGCAACTTGCAGACGTCTCGGAACGGGAAATGATAAAAAAAATTCTCGCTTCGCAGAACTTTCCACAAAAATTCATAATTGCCATCGTTGTCTTTGACAGGGCCAGTCATTAGATGATAACGGCGTGAAGAGGATGGTATTGAACTTCGAGAAGACGACACTGAAGAATCAGGAGCTCAGAATAAAATTCCCCGACAACCCAGAGAAGTGAGGCATCCCCAGTTTAACATTATCGCTTGTGCGCGTTTGCTTGTCTGTGTTTATATCATATTCTATTATTAGCACTTTGCTTAACCTTCTGAAGGCAGTATCGCTGATGCCGATTGCGCCTCTGAAATCGAGGGAGCAGAGTAACACGTTTGATTCTCGACCCGACCCGAATTAACGTGCAGGTTCATGGAGTCCGAGTTGGACCTGAACGACGTCATCCAGGAGATGCACGTGATCGCCACGATGCCAGAGCTCTACCCTCTGCTCGTCGACCTCAACTCGGTGACGTCGCTCCTGGGCCTCCTCAGCCACGACAACACCGATATCCTTCGCGGCCCGACCGCGGGTGACCGTGATTAATCCCGCAGTGCTGCCGGATGCGACGCGGCTGTGATGAATATCGGTTGTGTAACGATCCATCCATTAACCCTTTCACAGCCGTGTGTTTTTTCATCTGTACATCACCCTGTATCTATCGGACATTTTTTCCATGATCAAAATTATGAAAAAAATAAGAATAGGCTTTAGCCCGCAACCAGCCACATTTTAAATTCATTGTCTAAACGTGCTCAGATATTTTTTAGGAAAATAGAATGAAGAGGGGCATGATCCTGGTCCTTATGTGCAATTGTTTTTCTTTTTCTAATCACGATACGTGTCTGCAATGGTGTGACAGAAAGAATGTTTGTCAGTTCGTAGTAGCTGTATGTAAAGCCACGAGTCAGCGAGGGCTGTACTACATTATGGGCAGAAGACCACTCCGTATCCAAGCACACTACCCACCTAATTGAGCGAAGCATCCTTTGTTGATGTTGACTTCAGTTGTGAAAAGCACCATAAGCCGCTGATGAGGAAGGAGCCTTCTTAGTCAGAATTTGATCAATGCACGATGTACAGTGTAATATCTGTGTAAATGTGACAATATTATCGGGTGGCGCAGGGATAATGGCAAGGATTTTGGCATAAAACTACTGCGGGGCCTAACCCAAGAACAAACGTGGATCATTGTGTTGGTTACGAAAAAACGATATTTCAGGTTAAGAGTAGAAGAGACAAGTAGAGGAGATGGGAGAGGAGCAGGTAGAGAGTGAACAAAGACGAAAAGAGGAGAGAAGAGAGAGGGAGGAGGTGATGATGGAGAGGGGAGGAGTACTTTGTCACTTGATTATCTGTTTCGTATGTTTGTTGTACGACTATACGGTATGGGCAGTAGTACCTATTGTATATCTATGGTCCCACATCCATGATGTCCATCCATGATGTGGGACTGATAAATCCATTAATGTTTTTTTTTTGGGTTAGATCACTTAAATATAAATGTGTCGTTAACCCGCCACCACCCGACACAACGGTGTGTTGTCGAGTAAACCAAGAACATTTACAATTTGAGGTCAATGCTCAGATAAACTCGCATGGCACGTGGAGTCCCTCATCCAGCAGTGGATTGATGAAAGTGCTACCCAGCACTCTTGTGGTGAGGGTTAGTGGATCGGGCAGAGAGATATGTGAAACTCCCAGACTCACGCTGAGGGAGATCCTGCCGTATGTTATGAGGATTGTGAATGCTGATGTTTATGAGTGAGATGCGAGTATACGGAGAGGAGTGTGATGATGATGAGCCAGAAGTAATTATTATTGTGTTACGCTTGTTTACCTAGGAAAGCCTCGCCGAGTCTCAAGTCTTTTACAGGAGGCTCCTGCCAAGTTATCACAGTCGGGGGCGATGCTGCAATGTTAAATCCCAGTTGAGTAATTTGTAGGTAATTCTCCAGCGCTGGGATGTTTTGGCCGAAACACCAGTTGCGTTCTTTTCAGCTTTCGCACGTGCGTGGTTGGAGTCCTTGACCCCCGGGGTACATATCGCCATCGAGGTGGTAGACCTCCTGCAGGAGCTCACGGACGTGGACACACTGCACGAGAGCCAGGAGGGCGCGCGGACGCTGACCGATGCGCTCGTAAGCACTCGCGCCGTGCCGTATTCGCTGTCGGTCGCCGAGATACAAACCAGGCGTTTAGTTATGTTGTAACTTCTTGACCTGCCTCTGCTTTTCTTTCTTTGCGCATTTTTAATCAACACGCGTCTAGAATTTTTGATTGCTGATAAATGTCCACGTGATGATAAGCCACTTCGTAGAGTTATCGTTTGTGGCCAGGTCGCTTCTGAAAAATAACGAATAGCTCTGGGCTTTACCCGGTAAGATAAAATTTTAGTATTTGTTTATTTATTCATAGTGATTTGCTTACCTTTCCTATACTTTGCACTCTTATCGTTTTTGTCATAGTTGTAACTCTCTTGACCTGCCCCTCCTGGACATCTGTGAAAAAGAGCTTCACAGCTCATCAGATTTCTCCAGGATAAATAAAGATTCTGATTCTGACTTGTTAGTGCCTTCTGCGGTGGAAGGACCTCAGTGATTTAATTTTATTTACATGGGCAGTAACAGTGAATTCTATGCTAACCATTGCATGTGAGTGGCTTTATAAAATACTTTACTCTTATTAGCTTTATAATTCAATCTATATTTGATATAATTGGTACCACTAAAGTTTTGCCACCTTAGGTGGCACAATAATACCCCGCTTTATGTCGAGGATGGGTTCCTGAAAGTTGCGACGAATATCGAAACGCCCGGAGAATTAAGCAGCAGACGCATGCTCGTCTCCCGAGCAGTGACCAACACCGTGGTTCACGCGCGGGTTCTGACGCCGCACTTTTACGACTGACGGACGCTCGCACACACCACGCCGTCATCTTTATCCGTGCTGGAAGGAGAGCGAAGCACATCGCAATAAAAAACGAAACGCTCTCCCTGTTTGTGATGAGAAACCCCTATCGCAACAGGCGAATGCGTCTTGCAAGCTGTAAAATTGGTGTACTAACGTGCTCACAAACAGCGGTAAGGCATAACTGCCATTGTGCCTTGCATTGAGAACAGCACGCCTTTGCGTGTTGTGTTGTTAGCGCTAATCGCAGAGCTGTGGGAAACTGATATCGCCATATTTGTCATATCGCGAACGTTTCTTTTGCGTCGTATGGTGACAAGAAAAATTATATTGCGCCGTCGACGGCAGCGACCGGTGGCTGATTGAAAACTCATTTCTTTAGAACTGCCTCTTGTGTTTAGTTTGTGGCCCCCGCACCTCCGACTAGCGTGGTTTAGCTACGTATGGGTGCGAAAAAAGTTCAACGTACATACATTGCGCTCGCTATCCGCGCACTCTCCCTGCAGCTCAACGAGCAAGTGGTGGCGCTGCTGGTGCAGAACCTGGAGCGACTCGACGAGGCGACCAAGGAGGAGGCAGTCGGCGTTCACAACACGCTCGGTGAGTCTCCTCGCTTCAAACGCACGAGATCAAATCACGGCACGTGTGAGCCCCACTTCTTCTTCTGTCGTATGGCTGCTGATGTAGATGCAGAGCAACAACTTAATTTTCACATTCAGGTGGTCGAGCCCAGATGATAACCGCGTCAGGCAGGAGCAGTGGAGTGTGTCACTTTAATGCCACTGTAATGAGCACCTACTGATGATCCCCAAGCAGGTGTATAGCTGTAACGAGCCCCACTGATGATCGCCAAAAAGGGGAGACCCTTATATCTAAAGCCCCCATTGCAGCTACGATCCTCAATCCTGACCTTGCACAGCAAGGGTGGGGAAGAACCACTTTTGTTTGGGCCGAATAGGACCTTCAAAATTGATATTCTGGGCAACAACCACATTATCACTAGAGGTTAGCGTTAGTCTGTAATCAAGCAAAAAATAACGACATGCGTTGCGACCGAGTGTAGAGGCCATTCCAGTGACAGGAGTGGTTGAGTGCGAAAATTGGAAACCATTTTTGCAGCCAGGTCAGAAATAATACCCGATTAAGGCGGTCAAGAAGCATGCGGTGACAGATAAATATCATTTGCGGGCCTTTTCGAAGCAGTTGGCCTTGTGTGGCTACCACATGTCATTGGATATTAAGTTGTGGGCCGTTTGTATGTGGTCCACAGGCCACAGGTTCCCTGCTCCTGCTGTCCCGGTAGGAACTTCACGCCTGGTTTCCATACAGCTAGAACAAGTGACAACCAAAATAGCAGCCATTTTTTGGGAATTTAGTAAAGAAAACTCAATATTTCAAGAGCCGCCATGCATGTGAATACGCAACGGTGGTCCTTAATAAATAACGTCACGAAGCAGTCCTTAAAGAGCCGCATGCGCCTCCGGAGCCGCAGGTTGCCGACGCCTGAGCTAGAACCTTCGCACCTTCCTCTCGACTCCCACTGTAGCACGAAGCTCACACCTCACCCACAGAAACTTACAACATTCACTGCAGAGCCGCGAAGAGAAAGGCGATGTCATACACTCGCCTCTCGCACAGGTAGGACGCTCACACCTAACACCCCCACAACGGTACAGTCTCGCACGTGAGCCTCACACGGATAGCTCACCTGTGAACCCCCTCGTATGGCGTTACAGCGATCATCGAGAACCTGACGGAGTTCCGGCCAGAGATGAGCACGGAGGCCGCGCGACAGGGCCTCATGCAGTGGCTGCTCAAGCGGATACGGGTGAGACGCAGTCCGCCGTTCCTCATGTCTGTACCTCGATCCTCACACACGTGTATATACATATGTATGTTTAACTTCATTCGCACCGTACGTAGCCAACCGTGCTAATCGGAGGTGCGGGGGGGAGGAAGTACAACAAACTAAACACAAAAAGCAGTTCCTCAAGAAATTCGTTTTAAATGTAGATGATTTAAAAGTGCATAGCTCCAGTGGCTTCTTAATATTGGAAGGAAGCGCGCAATGCGGTGACCGTCTTTGATTATTAGCCAAAAGCTGCTGCTGCTGCTGCTGCGAGGATGACTGGAGTTCGTGCCACGGTTTATGCTCATTAACGACCGTACGGCCGTCAAGTTCATACGTAATCATTTACTGCTTCTCGTCACGTTTCCATGATCCTAATATGAGCTGGAAACAACGCAACTGGTGTTTGCCAAAACTTCACAGTGCTGAAGAATTACCTACAAATTAGTCAACTGGGATTTCACATTGCACCATCGCCCCCTATTGTGAAAACTTGGCAGGGGCCTCTTGTAAAAGACTTTAGACTCGGCGAGGCTTTCCTGGGTAAACAAGCGTAACCATAATAATCATATAGTAGTCCCTCGGTTAACCTTTTTAATCCGTTCCACAAAAACTACTGTTAACCGAAATAACTGTTAATCCAATATATAAAATACATGTTAATAGCATTCAACCGATCGAAGATGATCGGAAGTTGACCTTTTTGACCCTAAAAACATAGTTTATTACATTTAAACAATATTAATAAACATAAGAAAGGGAAAACATGTAAACAAAGCCAGTCGAGGTCTGAACGCTTATAAATGAGGAACACTGATTGGCTGAGGGCATGGCTCAGCCCCACTTAAGATCGCTCGGGTTGGCCGAAATTGGCGCCTCGCGTTCCGAACGTAAACGTACCGTTAGTCAAAATTTTAATGTTGGTCGAAACATGGAGTCCTATGGGAGGCGAAACATTCACCGAAAAAAAACGTTAACCGATGTCACTGTTAACCGAGGGACTAGAGTACCTGCTTCGAGTTGCTCATCACCACACTGCTCTCCATATACTCGCATCTCACTCCTTACAACCACATCATAATCTACGAGTTTCACACATCTCTCTGCCCGATCCACTAACTCTCACCTCAAAAGTGCTGGGTCATAGGCGTGCACCACCACCCCACCACACCTCCCGATTCGCATGATTAGCTACGTACGGTGCGAAAGAAATTCTACATACAAACCGTGCCTGCAATTTGTCAGAGGTTTTTTTGAGGTGTCATCATCGTTGTCCTTTTGCTGCGGATTGCAGGCCAAGATGCCCTTTGACGCGAACAAGCTGTACTGCAGCGAAATCCTCTCAATCCTCCTGCAGAACAATGACGGTGAGGTGTCCACACCCCCCACAACATCGCCCTCCCCCAGCTTGCCGTTGCTGAGACACACGTTTCCTTTTTTACACTGTGGAACTGAGCCGCACCAGGGTCCGTGCCAAGCCATCCCCCCAAGGCCCGTGCCAAGCCGCCCCCCCCCAGTGCCCATGCTAAGCTAGCGCCCACCCGAGGCCCGTGCCAATCCGCCCCCCCCCCCCCCCGATGCCCGTGCCAAGCCAGCCCCCCCCCCGCGATGCCCGTGCCAAGCCAGCCCCCCCCCGATGCCCGTGCCAAGCCATCCCCCCCCCCCGATGCCCGTGCCAAGCCAGCCCTTCCCCCCCGATGCCCGTGCCAAGCCAGCCCCCTCCCCGCGATGCCCGTGCCAAGCCAGCCCCCCCCCCGATGCCCGTGCCAAGCCAGCCCTTCCCCCCCGATGCCCGTGCCAAGCCAGCCCTTCCCCCCGAGGCCTGTGCGAAGCCGCCCCCCTCACGGCTCGCGAGGTTCCAGAAAGCACAGTTAACCCCGCCCCCCCCCCCTGGCCCTGCTTGGCCCCCGAACCAGTGTCTCGTGATGCCATCGTATTGCGGTTTGGTTCCAGCTTGGCACGGCAAAGAGCTGGCAGAATACCACGTGTACTGTGAGGGGCCCTCACGCTGGCCTGGCTCGGATGTGCAAGTGGAAAAGGGGAACCGTTGCGCCTGCTCTGGGCTTTAAAGGGACTGTGTAAATTGTAAAGACTGCATTGGTGACGATGGCTTCATATGTATGTTGAGGTGCAGGGGAAGGACAACAAACTAAACATAGTTTTGATGAAAACGAAATGCATCTGTAAAGGCCAGAACTTGGTGGTGATGATGGTGACCATGGTATGATGATGAACATGTGAACCTTACCAAATTACCTCCCTTGTCTGCTTCTGTTTGCGACTAATAGTGTTCATAATAAAGGTCCGTGTGTGTTTGCGTGATGCAGCTAACAGAGAACTCCTGGGAGAGATGGAAGGGATCGACGTGCTTCTACAGCAGCTCTCGGTAAGTGTGCTACGTACATTCGGGGAGCCTCTTCTCTCAATCTACTGCTGGATGAGGGCCTCCCAATAGGCCATGGGGGTCGTGGGGGTTGTTTTACCGTTCTGCCCCACGCCGGTCAGTGTGGATTGGTGAAGTTTGGTTCAGCGATGGATTTCCCTGCAAAGGCCTCTGCTGCCTTCCCATGTAGCCTCACAGCCTATAACACTTGTTTGTGCAGTGACATTCATTCCCCCCGCACCTCCGATTTAACACGGTTGGCTACGTACGTTGCGAAAGAAGTTCAACATACTTACGTACATACAAGCACCCCCTCCTTATTTTAAAGCCCGTACCGACGGCGTTCCCGTTGGCCACACGCAGGTGTTCAAGCGTCACGACCCGGCGAGTGGGGAGGAGGGGGAGATGATGGAGAACCTCTTTGACTGCCTCTGCTCGTGCCTCATGCTGGCGTCGAACCGCGAGCGCTTCCTGCGTGGGGAGGGCCTGCAGCTCATGAACCTCATGCTGCGGTGAGCAACGAGTTGCGCTCACCCGGACCTCTTGATCCACGCACGCGCACATACACACGTGCCGTAGATTTGCGCGTGTCACGAATGATTGATGATCACAGCGACGGTTCAGTACATTAAGTCCGATCTTGATAACTATTGTGTATTCTTTGGGAAAGGTTTCATGAATCTCAAGTAATGACATAACGCGGAGGCGAGGCGTGCAGGTTGCTTGTGACCTCATCACCTTGGCCAAAGAGGCTTGTCCATTTATCACCGGGTTTTATCGGTGCTTCTGTGGCCGGTTGATAAATGTGGACTGTTTTTTATACGGAAAGTCCCTAAAAGCAACAAAAACCTTTAGCATTCAAGTTAATATTCTTATCCTACCGTCTTTACGAGAACGTATTAAACAGGCACACGGAGCTCATGCACCGACGCTTTCAACTTGAGTCGGAAAGTTAAAATGAATCCGTGACGACGGTTTGGGGGCAAGCGTGACGGGGGAGTGGGGTATGTGCGTACGTGTTGGCGCGCTTGCGCCGGCAGGGAGAAGAAGCGCTCCCGCAACAGCGCCCTCAAGGTGCTGGACCACGCCATGGTGGGGCCGGACGGCGCCGACAACTGCCACAAGTTTGTGGACATCCTGGGCCTGCGCAGCATCTTCCCCCTCTTCATGAAGACACCCGGCAGGGCCAAAAAGGCTGGCATGTCCGAGAAGGAGCACGAGGGTAAGGCCGCCCTAGGCCATTTTGGCCGCAATAAATTTCCACGCGACGATAAGACGCTTCGTTGAGCTATCATTAATGATAGCCATGTCGCTTCAGAAAAAGAGCTACACAGCTCAGTAGGCCTTACCTGGTAATCGATCATTGCACTCGTGTGTAAAGAGACTTGATAACAATTTAGAGTTCAAACGCGCCTCGCACTATTCCCTCTCGAAGAGAGAGGACAACTCGGAGGTGCGAGGAATAGATTCCTTGCGCTGGTTGGCTGTGGAGAATTTAGAAATCTGTGGAAGTGCCCGTGAGTACTCGTTATGGTTCCACTAATAGGAACAGTTACCACGGGCTGCTCCCACTTCCGCAGATTTTCCCTCTTTTTCAAATGAAGTTATTTTTAAAGGTAAACACTCGGCTGCGTCTCTATCGAGCTGCACTTGAATTGTATCCTCCGACGGACCACACTAAAATGAGCGTGTACTGATGGGCCACGTCACATCACATCCTGGGCCTGTCATGTGATGTCATTGTATGCACACGTTACCACTAATCTATACGTCTTGTCTCCAGCAGTCACATCCCTGTCGTGTATCTCGCTGTAATTTTCACTTATCCTCATCTCTTGCATACAGCTCTTTCATCTCTTTTGTTTATCACTCATCTCTCACCCTTGCAAACGAGATGTTCCATCTCAAGGGATTTTCCAGGTAAATTATTTTAATAGGGAAAATAAAAATGTCTCAGTGAACCACTGTGGGCCAGGTTTTGCCCTGGGGCGGCCAGTTCAACAATGCATAAGTATGTTGAACTTCTTTCGCACCGTATGTAGCCAACTATCCTAATCGGGGGTGCAGGGGGAAGGACAATGTGCTTCTAAAGAAATTAGTTGTCATTCTAGATATAAAAGTGCATAGCTCCTGTGGCATCCTGATATCGGAAGTAATAGAATTCCAAACGGCCACAGAAGCGCATCTGATAGCGTGCGATGACTTTTTGTTCGATGGCCAGCTAAAAGCCTCTGCTGTGAGGATGACCGGAGTTTGCGTGATGATGGTTTATGCTCCTTGACGACATCAGTGAGGTATTTCGGTTCATTTGTGGTGTTTAATGAGCGCGACCTTTTAACGTGTTCCGCTGTACATAACCACACGCAGGAGCGGCGTGTTTGTGGGTGGACCGCAAATCTCTTGGCGTGTTCCCCACTGCCGCCTGTGACGTCCCCGTGTCCCCGCAGAGCACGTGTGTTCCATCATCTCCTCCATGCTGAGGAACCTCAAGGGGCAGCAGCGCACACGGCTCATCAACAAGTTTGTGGAGACCGACTGTGAGAAGGTGTGGCCGCTCGTTCCGACTCGCTCAGTGGATCATCACAGTTGATCATCGATTATCCGGCACCGCACCATTATACGGTTGCTTCCAATAGTTGCTTCCAACATTATTTGGCTGCTCCGGGCCAATCCGGCCAAACCGGTAAAACCGCTCCAAAGGCTGTAACCAGTCCAGCGATTGGCACCGTGTGCATGACAAAGAAAAGTAGCGATGCTTGATTTCAGTGTTAAAGATTATATACAGTACATTATACACGACAGACAACTTAAACGATGAAAATAATGTTTACATCACCCTATGCAGAGTCTTTGAGATTGGAGTAGTAAGCACGGTAACGTAAATACGGTAACTTTTTAAAGTAGGATCTTAATTATTTTCTAATTGTATGTTTATCCTAATTTCATTTAGTAAACAAATGTAAAACACAAAAAAACATATGACAACACCTAAACACATGTCAGACAAGAATGTACAAAAATAAACTATTTTAAATAATGTCAGGTAGTGATTATTTGGCGTTTTTTTTAATCTGGCGTCCCCTCCCTCCCCCCCGAATCCGCTTGATAATCGATGATCGACTGTATGGTGATAATCGATGATATTCTGTACTTGTCTTCCCCCCGCCCCGCATGATTCCAATTCTATCAGCGTCATCAGACGAAGGATGCATTCCTAAGTTATACAGAGCGTTGCGCCCCATTTGTCAGTGAATGGCCAGCAGAAGTGCTTTTGAGTGGCACTCGTCCCACAACCTCTGCTGTGATATTGTTTGTTGCTCGACGGTCAAACTATGTTATTTTTTTTTTAGCTCAGAGCCAGAATCTATCCGAATCGAGTCCAATACCAAGCGATGTTTATTATTGTAATCGTTTGTGAGGGGACTGAGACTTATCAACTCGTGCTCTTGAGAACACTGTTTAGTACTTGGCTGCGATAAATGTCCACGTGATAAGCCACTTTGTTGAGCTATCATTTGTGGCCAGGTCACTCTTGAAAGAGAGCCATATAGCTCAGTGGGCCTTACCTGGTAAAATAAGAAAATAGTCACTCATTTGAGTTTACTCATGAGTAGCTGCCCGGGCCACCGAGTCACCCGCTCACCTCTCTTGGTTAATGTTTGTCGGTTGCCAGGTGGACCGGCTGATGGAGCTGCACTTCAAGTACTTGGAGACAGTTTCCGCTGCCGACAAGAAGATCGAGGGAGAGAAGCACGTGAGTGACGCGGTGAAACGTACACACGTGTGACCGTTCTTGTCGCACAGAAATATGCAACGGAAATGATCTTGCGCAAGCACATTGAACCTACAAATTAACGAACAACGCAATGAATAGCCAGCGGCTGTGTCGAGCATACAAATGAGTGGACTACGCACAAGGACGACGGTGGGCTGCGTTGAACGATGTGGCGGCGGTTGTGGTGCAGGAGATGGTGCGGAGGGGTGAGATTATCGACGACGAGGCACAGGACGACTTCTACCTGCGCCGGCTAGACGCCGGGCTTTTCGTGCTGCAGCTGGTGGACTACGTCATGCTGGAGATCTCCACGTCCGGCGTGGCGCAGGTGCGACGAAACGCCAGCACGGCTGCCACCGTGTCACGCGGCAGCGCGTGGCCATGTGCGGAGCGACGGCGAAGGTGTGGCCATGCGGTTGTTGGCTGGCCACCACTCCTGGTGGAAGGGCCTCCACTCGGGAGAGCTCTTCTGGAGGGAACGTTGGCCTACTCTTCCACGCTAGCCAGACGTCTTTGACCGATCGACTAACTGTGGTGTGCACGAATAAGAACGTTACAACAACAAACAGTAGAAAAACACGATAGCAGTGCAAAGTACAAGAAAGGTAAACAAATCACCCAAACACATACAAATAAAACTAAACCATCCCCATCCTACCAGGCAAAGTTCTCTGAGGTATTTTCACTTATTTTTCAGAAGCGACCTGGCCACAAATTACAGCTCAACAAAGTGGCTTGTCGTGTGGAAATGTATAGCAGCTAAATAAGCGAAATAATTTCAACCGCCGCTCCAGGAGGTCAAACCAAACCGGTGACCTCTAGATCTCAGGTCCGGTGTGCTCGCCAGTGTGATAACCTTCACACACCGGCAGCTTTCCCCTTGTGGGGTGTAATAATGAATATTCACCTGTACACACTGGCGGGTGATTCCCATTGCCTAACGTTGGTATTCATCATGAGGCATGTAACAATGCAGAGATTCAAGTAAATTATCTCGCTCGCGGAACGCATACGTCTGATTGTGCATGTAAGAATCAATAACTTTTATTATTACGTCCATGATTATGTGTTAACCGGTATGTAAATCCACTTTTGGATGAAGGCCTTCCCCATACCGTGTCGGTACCAGGGATTAGTTCTAACATATCTAAATGTAACATGTGCATCCTCAGTTAAATGAAAGTCCAATCAGGCAAAGTCATGGTGGTGATTTCAAAATATCGTTGTTTTAAAGTGGATACATTTCAGAGTTTGGTTCATGCAGTTAACATGCAGAACTATTGGCATATCGGTGTTCCAGTTTTTCCTCCCAAGAAATATGAATAATTATTTACATCGTTCTCAATCCACTGCTTGACTTGGCATGACGCTGGCGATCGCGTGTGTACGTGCGTGCGTAGATCCGGCAGCGAGTCAACCAGATCTTGAACCTGCGCGGTGGCTCTATGAAGGTGGTGCGTCACATCATCCGAGGTTCGTGGCCACGGCTCGTTCACGATCGCACACGTTCCCAACACCCGACAAGGCTGCAACTCATGGTGACTGTTGTATGCGCCGATGTATGTATGCATGTTGAACTTCTTTTGCACCGTACGTAGCCAACCGTGCCAATCAGAGGTGTGGTAGGGGGGGGGAGGACAAAAAACTATGGGTCTTTGTGTTAGTCTATGGGTCTCTTTGAGTCTTATGTACGTATGTTGAACTTCTTTCACACCGTACGTAGCCAACCGTGCTAATCGGAGGTGCGGAGGGGGAAGGACAACAAACTAAACACTGACAGCAGTTTTAAAGAAATGAGTTTTCACTCTAATTAAAAAGTGCATAGCTCTAGTGCAGGGGTCGACGACGAAATTAACAAGAAGAGCCATTTTTGTGCAAATTCAATAAAAAAAAAAACTCCATGTTAAGAGCCACAATACATGTGAATAACGTCATGAAGCAGCAGTCCTTAAAGAGCCGCATGCGGCTCCGGTTGCCGACTCCTGCTCTAGTGGCTTCCTAATATCGGAAGGAAGAGCGTTCCAGACGGCCGCAGAAGTGCATCTGAAAGCGCACGATGCGGTCACCGGCTTTGTTCGATGGCCAGCCAAAAGCCGCTACGAGTTTGCGTGTTCTCCCCTTGGTTGAGTGAATTTTTCTCCGGGTTCTCCGGTTATTCCCTTCACATTTAGAATCAACATCACGCGTTTAAAGTATTTGGCTGTTATAAATGTCCACGTAATAAGCCACTTCGTTGCGCTATCATTTGTGATGTCTACGTTGCTTCCGAAAAAGAGCTATATAGCTCAGTGGGCCTTGGTAAAATAAAAATAGTTTATAGTTTTAGTTTTTTTTAAGTTAGTCTGTGGATTAATTCAGTCACTCTCATAGTCCAGATGACTACAGCAGTCATGTTTAAGCCACTCTTAGTCATTGAATGTTGATTTGCGGGTGTGAGAAATGTTTCCTACCTCAATATCAGGTAAGCAAATCAGAAAACTCCGTAAAGAAATGTTTAAACATAACATCTATGCAATTACCATTCGTAGTTTTCCTAAGTACAATGCATTCTCTTAATAACGCAGTGTAATATAGTCATGCTTGATCGGTTTTGGTGGGTGGTCATCGTTATGCCAGTTGACTTTTGTCACCTTACAGACATTGTTGACTAACATAACAAAAATAACACGAATATTTTCATAATTTCATGAACAAAAATTAACACCGATGGGGCCCCGGGTCCAGCTGTAATTGGCTTACATCTTTTTGCCCTTGTCTCACAGAGTACACAGAGAGCCTGGGTGATGCCAAGAGCGAAGACTTCCGGCAGGCCGAGCAGAAGAGGATCATGGATCTGCTGGATGAATTCTGAGTCGCCAAACCTACCGCCGCCCCCTTCACCGTCATCACCGCACGTCGTGTCAATAGTTAGCGCAGCACCCGCTGTGTCTATGCACCATGAAACATTGGAGATGTTTTAGGGCAATCGTTGCCCCAAAACATCAACAGATTTGGCAACTGTATGGCGACTTGTAATGGTGTAGAAGTGGCGGTGGAGAGTTCTCTAGCCAATGAAAACACACGTTAAAAAGAGCAAGTGATTGGTCTATGCAAAACACAACCTTGGCTAGTCCATGTGGCCCACGTAATATTGCGAGTCTCTATCCCAGTTACACACCATATTTCAGCAACAACTTCAATAAAAAATAGGGTGCATTAATGTTAAGCATTTTGATGACCAATGGCTCCACCTTTGACAGGGTCATAATCGTTCACTGGGCACCCAGGCATGTGCCAGGTTAAGCCTTTCCTCAGGGTTTCATTTCTCACTTAAATATTTTCTGGGTGGCCTGTAGACTGGAGTAGATAGCAAGTGACTACTATTAGTATCCACAGCCTTTGCAGTGGATACTACTAGACCAGCACAGACCCAGCTGACACGAAGCCCTGCCTGTCCTCGAGTCAATCCACTACTGAAGGAGAGTCTGCCCACACCCTCACCACACCCTCACCACACCCTCACCACACCCTCACCACACCCTCACCACACCCTGCCCACACCCTCACCACACCCTGCCCACACCCTCACCACACCCTCACCACACCCTGCCCACACCTTCACCACACCCTCACCACACCCTGCCCACACCCTGCCCACACCCTGCCCACACCGAGTGGGCCGTGGGGGTTATTTGACCATACTTTCACCGCACTGGTCTGTGCAGGTCTGTGGTGGTAGGTTCATACCCGTGGTAGGTTCATATACGTGGGGCGCATAGAAAGTACAGTCGAACGATTATTTTTGCTCCAACTTTGCTGTTGACCACCGTGTAGCCCCGCAGCATCCTATAACGAAACTGACTTGCATGGTGGTCGCCCGTCAAAAGCGTTGTCCAGGCTCAAATCAGCTTAGCTGCCGAGATCGGATACATTCCTGATAATTTGGTCATAGGCAGTTCATACTTACCCTACTCTTATTTTTTCTACATTTTTGATGTATTTAAAACAGTCCGGATACAGTTGCATCTGCTACAGTTATGAAAGTGTTAACACAACGATGAGAGGCCGTTTAGAAAAAAAAACCGTTTTGTAAATGTCATTAAATGTGAATAATAAACTTTGTTCTAGTAAAATGCACTGAGCAAGCGTTTTGTGTGTGTGTGATAATGTTAACTTTCAAAGTGGCACCAAAGACAAACAAAGATCCCTATATAGCTTTAACAGACTGTTGGGCAAGTCCTGTTAGCGAGCACTTAAGAAGGCCGGCACTGCGCACAAGGGGGTGGGTGGCCAGCATCACACCAGACCACATCTCCCCAGTGGCAATGTTTACACATCTCACCAGGTACTCATTTGAAGCTGAGTTGACCTACGGGAGGCCCAGATACCGATTTAGATAATCGTCACTGGTGTTGGCCGTGAGCGGGAATCGAACTCGGACAACCAAGTTTGTACACAATAGCGCCATCAACATCATCGGTATGAGCAAGTGAGGGCGAATTGCGGCCATGTTCAAATGTCAATTACACTCGCGTGGTATGGGGGAAGAAGTGGCCTGGACAGAGCCGTCCCTCGGGTATGGCGAATCGAGGCGACTGCCCCGGGCCCTGCGCTTTGGGGGGGGCTCCTCGCGCTTCGGCGTCACGGTGTCAGATGTAACACATCCGGCTTAGTTTGAAGGCGTCAAAGAGCAAGTACTTATTTAAAACGCGGCTTGATTTTTAATTAACACACTTTTTTCTTTTACGTTCCACGTTTTATTTTACTTTAATTAGAGCAGGAACCTGATATTGCAAGGAGGTGACTGTACTACGGAGCTGTAGTGGTGGGATTTTGCGAATAGGGAGCCGCCCCGACAGCGGTAAATATTCGAAAGGGTGAGCGTAATGATTTCAATTCGGGCAAAGAGGAGCCGCGATATTTAATAGCCTCGAGGGTGCGACCGTGCAAAGAGACGATTCAAATATTGGTGCCCCACCTGACCGATTGCCGGCACTCCTTGAGCTGCCAATGTCGTTACTCCAAAAATAAATGCGGAGATCCCCCGTGTGGCCTAAACAGACTGTTGGACAAGTGCTGGTAGCGAGAAGCCACCTATGAAGGCCGTCACGGCCAGCAACCACGCCCGTCCGCCTTTGTCTCCCCAGTGGCAATGATGTTGCACACCGAGTCGACCTCGGGGGAGAGGCCCAGGACCGGTTCAGATAATCATCACCGGTGTTGGTGACCCGTGAGCGGGAATCGAACTCGGGTCGCTGGGTTCGTGATTACTGTGGAGTTAGTACACCACTGATACGACACATACCGTAGTGTGATTACGATGGAGTTGGTACACCACTGATATGACAAATATCGTAGTGTTGTTACTGTGGAGTTGGTACACCACTGATATGACAAATATCGTAGTGTTATTACTGTGGAGTTGGTACACCACTGATATGACAAATATCGTAGTGTTGTTACTGTGGAGTTTGTACATCTGTCGTGGGTCCAACTGAGTCGCAGACGTTGTTCCTTTTAGAGGCAACACTTTTATTTGTAACACCGTAGCACAAAGGGGTAGTAAGTGCCCCTTTGCCAGACTACAGCGAGTTACTGCTACGAAGGGTCGATCCCTCACTCGGGTCTCCGACCACGTGGTTGCCTCGTAAGACGGAGAGCTTCAGCTTGAGACGTAGAGCTTCCCGCTTGTAGATGTTGAGCTTCCCGCTTGTAGATGTTGAGCTTCCACCTTGAGACGTAGAGCTTCCCACTTGTAGATGTTGAGCTTCCAGCTTGTAGATGTTGAGCTTCCAGCTTGTAGATGTTGAGCTTCCACCTTGAGACGTAGAGCTTCCCGCTTGTAGATGTTGAGCTTCCAGCTTGTAGATGTTGAGCTTCCAGCTTGTAGTTATAGAGCTTCAGCTCGAGACGTAGAGCTTCCAGCTTGTAGAATGCAGCGACCCCGGTCCCTCTCAGGGACCCGCCTTATATCCCTCTCCAGTCGGGGCCGCTCCGCCCATGGCCCCGCCCGCCTTCCCGAACATTCTCGTTGCCTCTCGATCCTTCTCAAGACCCCTCTCCGGACACGTGATCACCCCCGAGTCCCCCCACCTGGGGCCCCCTGTATGGACATTCAGGATCATGTGTCTACTGGGTCAACCAGAGTGCCATGGCCCGGGGCAACCCTGACCCTGGGCTGACGCTCACCCCCTCCCCCTCGGGGGAGCCCCCGCCACACGCTGTGCGTGGTGCCCGCACTATCCCAGTGCTCGCCAAGCCCCGCTAGGGCTGGTGTCACACACAGCCACCCACACGGTGCTGTTCCCACTAGGGCTGTGTCACACACAGCCACCCACACGGTGCTGTCCACTAGGGCTGTGTCACACACAGCCACCCACACTGTGCTGTTCCCTCTAGGGCTGTGTCACACACAGCCACCCACACGGTGCTATGTCCGCTAGGGCTGTGTCACACAGCCACCCAGACGGTGCTGTCCACGCTAGGGCTGTGTCACACACAGCCACCCACACGGTGCTGTTCCCACTAGGGCTTTGTCACACACAGCCACCCACACGGTGCTGTCCACGCAAGGGCTGTGTCACACACAGCCACCCACACGGTGCTGTCCACTAGGGCTGTGTCACACACAGCCACCCACACTGTGCTGTTCCCTCTAGGGCTGTGTCACACACAGCCACCCACACGGTGCTGTGTCCGCTAGGGCTGTGTCACACAGCCACCCACACGGTGCTGTCCACGCTAGGGCTGTGTCACACACCGCCACCCACACGGTACTGCCCCCGATCGGGCTGTGTCACACACAGCCACCCACACAGCGCTGTCCCCTCTAGGGCTGTGTCACACACAGCCACCCACACGGTGCTGTCCACGCTAGGGCTGTGTCACACACGGCCACACACACGGTGCTGTCCACGCTAGGGCTGTGTCACACACAGCCACCCACACGGTGCTGTCCACGCTAGGGCTGTGTCACACACAGCCACCCACACGGTGCTGTCCCCACTAGGGCTGTGTCACACACGGCCACACACACGGTGCTGTCCACGCTAGGGCTGTGTCACACACAGCCACCCACACGGTGCTGTCCTCGCTAGGGCTGGTGTCACACACAGCCTCCCACACGGTGCTGTCCACGCTAGGGCTGTGTCACACACAGCCACCCACACGGTGCTGTCCACGCTAGGGCTGTGTAACACACAGCCACCCACACGGTGCTGTCCCCGCTAGGGCTGTGTCACACACGGCCACTCACACGGTGATGAACACGCTAGGGCTGGTGTTACACACAGCCACCCACACGGTGATGTCCCCACTAGGGCTGTGTCACACACAGCCACCCACACGGTGCTGTCCCCACTAGGGCTGTGTCACACACAGCCACCCACACGATGCTGTCACCAAGCGAATGTGTCTCCGTATAATTAATTCCTTCGGTTGCTGGACAGCTCGCATTCCGCTCAGTTCCTCCGTCCGCGGCGTGTCGCGTGAGCTAGCGTCCCGCTCCTCCGACGCTCTTTCTCTCACTCCTCCGCTACCGCGCACCACTGGCAGACGACGTGCGGGGAGCCGTCTCCGCGTCGCCACGTGGCCGATGGCTCGCGGAGACCCGAGACGTGCCCCCGCTTCCAGCCTTTACACAATGACCTCGAGCCCCTTCCAGCTTCCCCTTATATCCCCTTCCCCCCCCCTCGTCACCCAGACTCCGCCCCTCGCCACACCCTTCACGAACTTTCAAGATGGTACCACCCCCCTAGCGCCCGCGGGCTCCGCCCTTGAACTTTGCCCCCGATGGTTCGTGTTGCCTGGTTGGCTTCGAGGCTGAGGCGGCGAAGGCCACACCACCAAATATCGTAGTGTGATTACTGTGGAGGTGGTCCACCCACTGATATGACAAATATCATAGTGTTATTACTGTGGAGTTAGTACACCACTGATATGACAAATATCGTAGTGTGATTACTGTGGAGTTGGTACACCACTGATATGACAAATATCGTAGTGTTGTTACTGTGGAGTTGGTACACCTGTAATAATGGACTCCTTCACAAGATGTCGCTCTCCGTTGGTCCTTTATTGGGTTCTTTACTCGCACCCGCTGTTCCTCGCTCCGACCCTCGCCGTGCGCCCCGCGCACGCTCCGTGTGGCTCTCTCTCTCTGTCGCCGTGCGCCCCGGGCACGCTCCATGTGGCTCTCGCCACGCCGTCTCCTCCGGCCCCTCCGTGTGCTCTCTCCTCACCCGCCCGGGCCACACCGCCCTTCGGGTACCCCGCACACGCTGCTGGCTCTCTCTCTCTCCGTGCGGTCCCGCACGCTCCGCTGCCCGCGCACGCTGGACCCCAGTACGCCTATCGGCCCTGACCACGTGGCAATGGCGCCACTTCTCCCTCCACCGCCAGCGTGGCTCCCTCCGTTGTTCACTCTCTTCTCTCCTCCCCTCCTCCTCCGTCTCTCTCCTTATATCCCCTCTCTCACGTGACCCAAACTCCACCTTCTCATACTGCCCCTGTCTCCGCCCCCACTCACCCTGACGACCAGGCTCCGCCTCTCCAATACACCGGCCCGTGTGAGTGGTGCGGAGGCAGCGCCCACCCTGTCCTTGCTCGCATTACACTACCCCCCCCCCCCCGATGAAAAAGCCAGTCGTCCTCGGCTGCAACAGAACAACAATAATGCGAGCAACACATTACACACCGGCATAAGAAGACAACGGAGAGAAGAACAATAACAATTAACGAAAGGGAAGGGATTTCGAACGCGTGCGAGTCACCGGGCCGTCCTGCACGGGGGTGCCCCCCGGTGCGGAGCGTGGCCTTGACGGGGTTTTAGGAGCGGCGGGACTGGAACCGCCCACCGCTGTTGGGGGCCCGTCACTCCCAGCGTCCCGTTCCCCAAAGAGGCCCGTCATCGAGCCCTCCCGCAACTGCGCCCGAGGTGGGTTTGTAGGGGCAGCGGGGTCAAGTGTCCCCATCGCCGTGGTAGGCCCACCCGGAGCAGGATCACCGCCGGTCCGTCTACAGGAGGCACGACAGGCGCATTTGCAGGTTGAACAGGCAAAGTCAGTGGCGCATCGGTCGCGACAGACACCGGCAAGGCAACATTAGGAGATGACGCATCCGTCCGCTGGGCCACATAGGGTTTCAATCGGGACGTATGCACGTACCAACGCCGCGATCCGAACCGAACACGCGCGGACTGCGGACTAGTAACCTCAATAAGCACCACCGGCCCCTGCCACGGCCTATGCAACTTACGGGAGGTCCCCACCGGTACCTGCGGGCAGTGCAGCCAGGCCATGTCCCCCACCCGCTAGGGGGACTCACCATGCGAGCGTCGTGCACAACGTTCATTCTGGGCCTGGGTCTTGGCAGTAGCCAATCGGGCCCCCTCCCGCGCCTCAGCCACACGACGAACGGTGTCCCGAATATAATCGGGGAGAGGCTTAACAGGACCCTTCACCCCCGTGCCCAGCTGCACGTCCACCGGCGGCACGTTCTCGCGGCCGTACATCAAAAAGAAAGGCGAGTACCCCGTCGACGCATGTGGCGTCATCCGGTATGCGGAGAGCACCCCAGGGATATGCAAATCCCAATCAGCCTGCTTTTCACTAACCGTATGACAGAGCATCGCCGATAGGGTCCGATTAAGACGTTCAACCATCCCATCCGTCTGCGGATGGTAGGGAGACGTCCGTACCTTCCTGGTCCCCAGTGCAGCGCAGCCAATAATTTAAAAGAAAAATTTCGCCCTTGGTCCGTAAGCGACCTTTCAGGCGCCCCTTTGTCCATTACATATCCGAACAGGAACGCCTCCGTGATAGACGCCGCTGACTGATCGGCTAAGGGCCAGGCCATCGGCCAGCGGGAAAGATATTCTACTCCAACCAATACAAATTTGTTACCCCGAGCGGATAGCGGAAAGGGCCCCAAAATATCCAACGCCACTAATTCATTAATCCGTGACACCTGTATGGATTGCACTGGTGGAACATATGGGTGTTTAGGCGGTTGTCCGTCGGGCACAGTCGGAGCACGCCCGAATGTGCCCGACGACATCAGTCGTCATGCCGTGCCAAAAATAATCCCGCTGTAACGTCAACAAGGTTTTCTGCACTCCGAGATGTAATAACTTCTCGGAATGCAGAATCCGAATCAATTCATATCGCAGCGACACCGGTACAACAAGCCACCAGCGATCGTGCAAGCCTTCCCTCCACATTAGCAAGCCATCCCGGAGAGCAGCTCCCGGCGTCCCATCGGATAGCGAGCCACCCCTTACCTTCGCAGCCCGACCCCGCAAGGCCCCCAGTGAGTCATCAAGCAATTGTTCGCGAACCCATACCGAACGTGGCAAATTCAAAACCCCATCAGCCGGCTCTGGACACGCGGGAGCGTCAGGCACCTCCACAGCGAACGTAACCGTCCGAGGTGGCAGCGGAACCCGCGTGCACCTATTTGTGCCCGAAGTGCAAGCGCACGGGGACCCCTGCAGCAATCTAGAAAGTGCGTCCGCGTTCGCGTGATGCGATCCCTTCCGGTACTGAATTTCAAATGAAAACTCCTGCAGGGTTTCCAACCATCGTGCCAATTGGCCAGATGGTTGATCAACCCTCAGGGCATATTGCAGAGCAGCATGATCCGTGCGCACAATAAACGTACGGCCATATAGATACGGCCGGTATTGGCGAAGAAAATGTACTATGGCCAAGAGTTCCCGACGAGTAACGCAGTAGCGGGTCTCCGCCGGATACAACACGCGGCTTCCATAAGCCACTATGCGTTCGACGCCGTCCCTATATTGGGACAGGACGGCCCCAATCCCCATGTCACTCGCGTCGGTATCCAGGATAAATGGCCGAGTGAAATCCGGATAGTCCAGCGTCGGTGCCGATGCCAAACGATCGCGTAGGCTTTGAAATGCCGCCTCCTCCACCGGTCCCCAACTGAACCTCCGCCCTTCGCTGTAAGGAGGTGTAAAGGCCTCGGGATCGTGGCAAAGGCAGGCACAAACCTGCGGTAATAAGAAGCGAACCCGACGAACCGACGCACGTCCCCCACTGAGGCCGGAGTCGGCCAGTTCCGGACGCACGCCGTCTTCTCCGGGTCAGTGGCCACCCCGTCCGAGCTGACTATGTGGCCCAAATAGCGCACGGATCGCTGCAACAGGTGACACTTTATAGGCTTAAACTTCAATTTAGCGGAACGCATCCTCGCAAACACCGCGTCCAATCTCCGCAGATGTTCCTCAAACGTGCGGCTGAAGACAATAACATCGTCAAAATATATCAGACACGTGTCCCACTGCAGACCGGTCAACACGAGTTCCATCAATCGCTGGAACGTCGCCGGGGCGGCTTCAAGCCCATGGCAAGACAATTATATTGAAACAAGCCCTGCGGCGTACGGAAAGCCGTCTTTTCCCTCGAGGACTCGTCCAGGGGAAGTTGCCAAAATCCCGATGAAAGATCGAGAGTAGAAATTTTTTTTGCCCCAGACAAGGCATCGAGGGAGTCATCCATACGTGGCAGGGGGTACGCGTCCGCAACCGACACTTTATTCAACCTGCGAAAATCGACACAAAACCGCAATTTCCCATCCTTTTTCTTCACAAGGACCACTGGAGCACCCCACGGATTATTGGACGGGGAAATAATGTCGGCGACCAGCATATCCTCCACCGCGCCCCATATATGATCCCGCTCCGACGGACTCAACCGATGCGGGTTCATGGGCCGTGAAAGCACCGCGTCCCGTGTGGCTCTCGCCACGCCGTCTCCTCCGGCCCCTCCGTGTGCTCTCTCCTCACCCGCCCGGGCCACACCGCCCTTCGGGTACCCCGCACACGCTGCTGGCTCTCTCTCTCTCCGTGCGGTCCCGCACGCTCCGCTGCCCGCGCACGCTGGACCCCAGTACGCCTATCGGCCCCGACCACGTGGCAATGGCGCCACTTCTCCCTCCACCGCCAGCGTGGCTCCCTCCGTTGTTCACTCTCTTCTCTCCTCCCCTCCTCCTCCGTCTCTCTCCTTATATCCCCTCTCTCACGTGACCCAAAATCCACCTTCTCATACTGCCCCTGTTTCCGCCACCACTCACCCCGACGACCAGGCTCCGCCTCTCCAATACACCGGCCCGTGTGAGTGGTGCGGAGGCAGCGCCCACCCTGTCCTTGCTCGAATTACACACCCACTGATATGAAACAGGTCCCTGCAGGGTGGGCTGGTAGGAACGAATAACCAAAAAATATAAACATAATGTATTATTACACTTGTTTAGCCAGGAAAGCCTCACTGAGTGTAAAGGTTTTTGTAGGGTCCTGCCAAGTGTTTGCAGTAGGGGGCGATGTTGCTACACCTAATCGGACGATACAAAGGGAGAGTTTGAGGCCTAGTTCGAGGCTTTAGGCCTAGCTGTAGGCTTTAGACCGCTGTGAGTTAATTTTTAATTTAAATGTTTCAATTATTAATGTAAAAGCTTTAAATGTAAATGTTCTATTTAAAAACATCAGGGAATGTAACATTGTTAAACATTAACTCCCTTTCACACACGCGGGGGTACGATACGAAGGGAGAGTTTTAGGCCTATTTCTAGGCTTTAGGCCTAGCTGTAGGCTTTAGGCCGCTGTGAGTTAATTTTTAATTTTAATGTTTTAATTAAAAGCTATCTCAGGGAATTACTAGGCTTTAGGCCTAGCTGTAGGCTTTAGGCCGCTGTGAGTTATTTTTTTATTTAAATGTTTTAATTAAAAGCTATCTCAGGGAATTATAAGGGAATGTTACACTTGTTTAGCCAGGAAAGCGTCACTGAGTCTAAAGGTTTTTGTAGGGTCCTGCCAAGTGTTTGCAGTAGGGGGCGATGTTGCTACACCTAATCGGACATCGGATGGACGGACGGACGATATAATCTATTGTAGGCTGGTTCACTTCGTTCCTACCAGTAAAATATTGTAGTGTTATTACTGTGGAGTTAGTACACCACTGATATGACACATATCGTAGTGTTGTTACTGTGGAGTTGGTACACCACTGATATGACAAATATCGTAGTGTCATTACTGTGGAGTTGGTACATCCACTGACATTACAAATATCGTAGTGTTGTTACTGTGGAGTTGGTACACCGCTGATATGACAAATATCGTAGTGTTGTTACTGTGGAGTTGGTACACCGCTGATATGACAAATATCGTAGTGTCATTACTGTGAAGTTGGTACATCCACTGATATTACAAATATCGTAGTGTTGTTACTGTGGAGTTAGTACACCACTGATATGACAAATATCGTAGTGTTGTTACTGTGGAGTTGGTACACCACTGATATGACAAATATCGTAGTGTCATTACTGTGGAGTTAGTACACCGCTGATATGACAAATATCGTAGTGTTGTTACTGTGGAGTTGGTACACCACTGATATGACAAATATCGTAGTGTTGTTACTGTGGAGTTGGTACACCACTGATATGACAAATATCGTAGTGTTACTGTGGAGTTAGTACACCGCTGATATGACAAATATCGTAGTGTCATTACTGTGGAGTTAGTACACCGCTGATATGACAAATATCGTAGTGTTGTTACTGTGGAGTTGGTACACCACTGATATGACAAATATCGTGTTGTTACTGTGGAGTTGGTACATCCACTGATATGACAAATATCGTAGTGTTATTACTGTGGAGTTGGTACATCCACTGATATTACAAATATCGTAGTGTTATTACTGTGGAGTTAGTACACCACTGATATGACAAATATCGTAGTGTTGTTACTGTGGAGTTGGTACACCACTGATATTACAAATATCGTAGTGTTGTTACTGTGGAGTTGGTACACCACTGATATTACAAATATCGTGGTGTGACGACTGTGGGGACCTCTGAGTGACATCTCACATCGGAGGGCCACCACCACCACCTCCACTCCACTCCACCACCTCCACCCACCATTGGCAGCCACCAGTTTGGGTCACAACAGCGTTAGGGGCCCGCTACGGTCACCCGCGAAACGCTTCGCGAACGCAACTCGCCCCGGGGACATTCTCCAACCGCGCCCACCGGACTCGCGCCCGCCCCTCCAGCTCGTCGCACCGTTCGAACAGCGCCCCCGGGGCATTCTGCTTTCTCGAAGCTCCGCGCGCAGCCGCTTCCAGAGCGGCCCGAGCCCCGGCCAAAGGCGGCGCGGTGACGCCATTTTGCGTGGCCCACCTCGCCGCTCCCCTTCTCCCTCGGCGCACGCCTCGCTCCTCCACCGCCTGCCGTTCATGTCTTCGCCGCCGTCGTCGCTGCCCTTTCTTCCCTTCGTTAAGAGCGGCGGCGGGCACTATACCACGGCTTGTTGTAATCGTAGTGGTGGTGGTGGTGGCGGCAATGTCGTCCTTCTCGGAGTCTGCGCTGGAGAAGAAGCTGAGCGAGCTGAGTAACTCGCAGCAGAGCGTCCAGACGCTCGCCCTGTGGCTCATCCACCACAGGAAGCACTCCCGCAGCGTCGTGCAGGTCTGGCACCGCGAGCTCAAGCGAGGTGAGCAGAGCGCACTCTTGCAAACCACCGGGGGGGGGGGGGGCATGCGTGTGGGCACGGGTACGTGGGGTACGTGGGCACGGGTACGTGGGGTACGTGGGCACGGGTACGTGGGCACGGGTACGAGGGCAGACCCCACGAGCCGTGCCCACCCTTGCACGGTGGGGCACGGCACGGGTGCGCACGCGGGCACGATGATGATGAATGGCATGATGGAGACACGAGGGTGTTTGCACGTGGACAGGTACAGGTATGCGGGTACATTGTACTGTATGCTGAACCCCGTACGTAGCCCAGCGTGCTCGTGTGTTCAGGGACAGGCCCTGGTCGTGTGCATGGAGGCGAGCACGGGCATTGGTTATTGGCACGGTTACGGAGTCATGGGTACGGGTTTGATGCACGTGGACAGGTATGGGCACGGGTGTGAGGATGGGCACGGGCACAACAGCGTGTGGGCATGGAGACGCGAGTACCGGTGTCGGCATGGGGGAGGGGAGACGTGGACGAGAGTGATTGCGGGTTACTGCACGCGCTTGTGGGCAGGCTGTGGGTGACGAGATGTTGACTACCTCGCCTGGTGTACAAGAAGTTTTCATTTCATTCATTAGGTATAGCCCTGTGAGCCATGCGGCTCTTGAGTCGGGTGCAACCGCAACAAACAAAATATGAACACAACATTTTAAAGCGACGACGCGGAACAGAAACATCCAGGGATAAACCAGCAAAAGAAGGCCGTGGGTTCAACCCCGACCCTGACCCATGCTGCTGTGTATTTGGAGTTTAAACTTATCTCTCTCTCCCCCCGTGGTCGCGTGGACTTCTCTCCGGCTCCTCCGGTTTTCCCCCCTCCACGTTTAGAATTAACATCACGCGTTTAGAGCACTTTGCTGCTATACATTATTACGTGATGATTCCACTTCGTTGAACTTTCATTTGTGATAGCCAGGCCGCTTCTGAACAAGAGCTACGTAGCGGCTCAGTGGGCATTCTTATCTGGTAAAATGTAACAAAGAAATAGTGTAGTTTTTTAGTATCCCCCAACTCCCCAAACCTGGCCCGTTCTGTGGACATTGAAGACCGCGGTGCCAGCCGAGGTGCTGTGGGGAGATATCGGGTGAAGTGGCTCCATAAATGTGACGCTGAAGGTGCGGGACTGGTAGTGCTCCTGGCCGCTACTACTGGTGGCTTCTAATGGAGGTGGTGAAGCTGGGTCACGTAGCCCACATGCCCAGCCACCGCATGCCCCAAGCAGCTTCTGTTTGGCCGCATCGAGGGGGCTAAACGGCCACGGCATTGGCTGGAGATGAGATGGACTGATGCGATACGGGAGGATGTGGAGCCGAGTGGACTTGTCGAAGACTGGTAACCAGCGGTGTCAAGATCGGCCTCTGTGGAGGAGGAGGCTCGTGAAGGACGCTGCTACTGCGCAGTTGGAGGCAGTCGCCCTGCAACAACAACGGAGGGCAGAGGAGCGACGCTCACAACAATGAGCGGAGCGCCGTGCAGATAAAATACAGCAAGTTAGCACAGTAGGGGGTAGAGCTGGTGCATTTGCCAGTCATCTCAGCCAACCCATGGCACCTGGATCTGCCCCGAGACCTGTTCGCGAGCCTTCGACACTTCACGTGGCCTCAAAGTGCACCTGGCTTGGCACGGTCGCCGTGGTGACATCACCACACTTCGTGGCGATTGGCGGGAATTGGTATTGGATTGGTGGAGCTGGCGGTACAGGTGGTGGCTGTGGTGGTGGTGGTGGCGTGAAGACGCCAGAGATGGTGGTGACGGTCGCAGGTGCCAGAGGCCACCAATGGAGGTGGAAAGTGGATTTTACTGACCATTGAGAGGGCATTGCTGGTGTGTAGTTGCCAGGTGAAGGTGCAGCTAGGGGTTGGGGGGGGTCATGTGCGTGGTGTCGAAGGGTGAGGTGAAGGGAGGATCCATTTTTGCAAAGGTGCAGTCGATGTTGGTGGTGGTGATGTTGGAGTTAAGTAGTAGTTGGGCGGACAGGTATGGGCACAGCCTTGGAGACGAGTCGTGCAGTTCGAGCTCGTAAGTATGTACAAGCTCATTAAATGTGTGCACATTTATGGGCGATACAATTTACGTAAACAAATGTTAAAAGTAACATGTTTTAGCCCATAGAGGTATTGGACTTCTAGGCTGATGTTAACCAGCAACGGTTGATTATTACAGCAAGTTCTAGACCAGTTTCAAACTTTTTCTTCTCATCAGCTCACTCAGGCCAGTCAAACCAAATGCTGCCGAAATTGCCAAAAGTTCTTGACAAGAGCCACCGACCCTGAGGGGTTGAGAGTCACCTGAGGCGTTGTCGAAGGCGATGGTGACAGCGTAAATAGATCTTGGAGTTGCTGGTGATGGAACAAGGTTGCGTTTGGGGTGGTGTTATAAAAAGATGGGTAGGCGTATGTATATGTTGAACTACTTTCGTACCATAGCCAACCGTGCTAATAGGAGGTGTGAGGGAAGGACAACAAACTAAACACAGAAAGCAGTATTAAAGAAAGGAGTTTTCAATCGAGTTTATTAAAAGTGCATAGCTCCAGCGGCTTCCTAATATCAGACGGAAGAGCGTTCCAGATGGCTGCAGACGCACATCTGAAAGCGCGCGATGCAGTGACTGTGGTTTTTGGAAGAGGTGATATTGACATAAAGAGGAACACGTGCATTGAAGAACTTGCACAAGTTAGACAGCAGATTGATTGTTAAGAAAGTACGTGGTGGGCCTGCGGCTGGAATTGTTGAGCCGGAGGTCTATCCTAACGACGCAGTGGCCAGCAAAGGAGTGAACGCGCCCGAGAAGGCGTCCGCCACTGAAGTTACGGCATTGAATTCGGCTCGTGTGCTGGAGCCAGGTGGAGTGTTGCATCGCGAGTCTTGTCCGAAATACGTAGCAACGGCTTAGTGACACGTTCGTTCGGCAGTGGCTGTATCATGGCTGATTATGAGGAATGTAATGATGGCTAGTATTGTGGAGGTCAGGTAGGGTGTCTCAGTCGTTGGCAAAGGTTGTGTCTGCTGAACCTTTTTTTGTGCCAAAATAAACTACTTGGTGGAACCAGAAACACATTGTTCATTGCGTCGCAATCGGCAATGACTGCCTGTCTAACGCGATGCAAGACCAATTAGTGGGAGTTCACTAAAATC
Organism: Lampetra planeri; assembly: GCF_965212315.1. Lineage (NCBI taxonomy): Eukaryota > Metazoa > Chordata > Hyperoartia > Petromyzontiformes > Petromyzontidae > Lampetra > Lampetra planeri. The sequence continues at coordinate 7,572,575 of NC_136160.1, forward strand.
CGTTAAAGTGCAGCGTGGTCTGTAACTGGCTCTCAGTGTTGTTATTGTTTTTTGCATCATGGCCAGGTATTTTTGCTAAACGGGTGTTGAGCGCAAATTACTTTGTGAAAAATGTATGTGCTTTGTTTGACTATACTTCACCTCGATGCACGGTGCTGGTTTGCAAAGTGGCCGTGCGCACCTAGGTTTCAGACATCACTTTCCATTGATGTTATACGTGGCCCGGTAATCAAACTCAGATCGTCGGGTTGATAGCGCATTGCTTTAAATGCTGTGCCACCGCTCCACCCCTGCTGTTTTGCTTACACACGGTCAAATGTCACTGTGGCTGGCTTTTAGGTGAATGCAATGAATGTGTAAATTCTCAATTACTATTGCCTTTCTATTTAATGCAGTGTCATTGTCATGTGACCAAATCACCCGGAATGCACCCAATCTCATCAGATTTTGGCAGCTATGGGCTTATGTTTGAGTCTGTATAGTGCTATGATGGGCAGCCACGATGCGTGTAACAGGTGTCGTAGGCTGCTGCGGAGCTACGTTGCAAGCAGCAGATGGCAGTGAGGCAAAGTCCTTTGTCGTACCGTAGTTCTATGCTGCCCAGCGTGGTGAAGAATGTTTACAGTAACAGACAAGGCCAGGGAGGACTTCATACAGTGGTGGGGTTGATGAAGGGCTGAAAAAATGTCGTTGCTGCAAAACCATTCGTTGTCAATTTAGAGACGGAAGAGACAAACATTCACTTGCAACGTAGCCTTTCGCGACCCATAAACCTCTTGGTGGGACAATTTTGGCGATCGCCTGATGAGGCTGGTTGTAATCACCAGGGAAACGTCACGGTACTCGAATTGTAAATGTTGTAGTGGGTTTGCTCTCCAACGCACCGGTATGCTGAACTAGTAACTAATTGGCACGTTTTGTTTACATGACAAACCTTACTAATTGACTGTCGAGTTGTGGTGGGTTTAATAACACATTTATGTGATCTAACCCAAAAAAACATTAGTTTTGGAAACTATTTTTTATTTATACATGAAAAGCGCTTTAAGTCTCACTCCTTTATTCTGGAACTCCTGCATTTGGATGGCCGGCCGGTTACCTTCGTGAGAGTTTGGCTTCATGTGGGAGGAACCCGGAGAAAATCACAGCAAATCGCAGCACGCAAGAGGATAACACTCAACGCGGCAAACAGGCTTCGGCATCCTTTGCTGTACCGTTCTGCCATTTCTTGGCCACCTTGTGGCCCCACACATACAAGTACCAAGCAGGATCAAAGCCTGCTTGGCTTCCGAGTCCCAACAAGCTTGGGTGCTGAGTATTCGGGGGGATTGGGTCGGTAGTCGGAAAAAACGCACCAACTCGGTGGACTCTCACCTGGTAGAAATTAATCTTACGAAGCAGGCGGCTCGTTTTGTCCACCTGTGTGTGTATGTAGTGATGTTTACACACTGCACCAAGTACTCATTTCAGGCCGAGTCGGCCTAGGGGGAAGAGGCCCAGGACCGGTTCAGATAATTGTCACTGGTGTTGGCTGTGAGCGGAAATTGAACTCTGGTCGCTGGGTTCGTAGCGCAGCGCGCTAACTACTACACTGCCGCTCCCCACTGTGTCTTTGTGTGTGTATCAGCGGTTGCGTAGTGGTTGGCATGCTGCTCTACGAACCCAGCGACCCGCTCACAGCCAAGACCAGTGACGATTATCTGAATCGGTCCTTGGCCTCTCCTAGGTCGACAGCCTCAAATGAGTACCAAGTGCAGCGTATAAATATTGCCACTAGGGAGACAAAGACTGCCGGGAATGTTGCTGGCCACCGACCCTCTCGTGTGCCGTGCCGGCCTTCATAGATGCTCGCTAACAACACTAGCCTCCAAAGTCTGTTAAAGCCACACGGGATATTTTGTATTATGCCTTCCAGCAAAGCCGAGCCGGAAGCTGACATTCCTCTACCTGGCCAACGACGTGATCCAGAACAGCAAGAAGAAGGGGCCCGAGTTTGGACGAGACTTTGGGCCCGTGCTGGTGGACGCCTTCGGACATGTGGCCAGGTGAGCGGAGGTCTCCGAGGTCACAGGTCGCCTCGTGAGCGAGCGAGCTTTACACCAGGCACACCAAGTGGGTGGGTGAAAGGGTGGGTGGATGGGTATAAGGGTGGGTGGGTGGTTGAAAGGGTGGGTGGGTGCAAGGGTGGGTGGGAGAAAGGGTGGGTGCATGAGTTGGTGAATGAATAAATGAATGGGTGGGTGGGTTGCAACTAAAGGCCGACCCAAATTCGGTTTCCGCACCTAAAGTTGGCAAATGGCCTCGTTCGGCATACTTTCGGTTTCGGACGAAAGTCAATTTTTTACTTTCGGTTTACTTTAGGTTTCGGCCGGAAGTCAATTTTTAACTTTCGGTCTGGTTTCGGTTTCGCCCGAAACTGATATTGACTTTTGGTATTTTTAGAATATAACGCTAGTGCTACGTCTATCACTCTGCCTATCGGCTGGTCAGTCGGCGCTAGGCAATCCTATACGATAGGGTGCAAACACACACACACACGTCAGCAGCAGCAGCTTGGGAGCGAGGTTACAGCCGCAACCACGGTCTGCTAATGTATATACGACCGCTCAACAGACGGAAGTCTGTCTGGCTGAATGCGGAAAAACTGTTGTTTCCTAACTACAACATTCGTTTGTTTGGATATAATTACTAAGTAAGTAACAACTAAAGATTTTATATTTAGCGACTCTTACTGCAGGCTCTGAATGATTAGTTCTAGATTTCTTTTTCATTAAAGTAGCATTGCATCATGACATATTTAATACATTTTGTGTTCGGTAACTTCGGTTATATACCTTTCTGTTTCGGTCTTGGTCGAAAGTGTAGTTAAACTTTCGGTTTTGGCTTAGGTTCCGGCCGAAAGTGTAGTTAAACTTTCGGTTTCGGTTTTGGCCGAAAATAAATTTTTTACTTTCGGTCTGGTTTCGGATTTCGGCCGAAACCAGAAATTTAGTTTCGGTCGGCCTCTAGTTGCAACCTGCACTGTGATGGTTGAATCGTCATTCTGATAGACTGCTTCTTCAACATAGGTGGCGGAATCAACGAGTGAAGTGCACGGAAACAGTAACCTCAGTAGTAGCGATAGCAGAGTGATAAGGAGGCGAGAGTGATTGCTGGTCGGCGAGTGTCTATGCATATATGTTGAACTTGTTTCGCACCGTATGTAGCCAACCATGCTAATCGGAGGTGCGGGGGAAAGGACAATAAACTAAACACAAAGCAGTTGTAAAGAAATGACTTTTCAATCTTGATGATTTAAAAGTGCATAGCTTCAGTGACTTCCTAAAATCGGAAGGAATAGCGTTCCAGACGACCACAGAAGCGCAACTGAAAGCGTGTGGTGCGTTGTCCGTCTTTGTTCGATGGTTAGCCAAAAGGCGCTGCGAGGATGAAAGTGGCTGGAGTGAATTAGTTCTGGATCTTCGATCAATCCGGCTGCTTCACGTTCATTTCTGTAGAGTGCAGTGAGGTCGGAACTGGGTACTCGCCGCAAATGGGAAAGCTGCAGAGTGTTCTACGTTTGGTCAAATTTGTGCTTTGCGTAGTCGTAACGGCGCTAACACTAGACAGGAGGGGGATGAGCGAGACAGAGTTCGGAATAAGAACAGCAAACTCTTTCCAACGTCTAAAAATCAACCGGTGCATACAAAACACCATTTACAAATGTCCTGCACAGTTGAGAACAAATACAATTTAATACAAATTATATAAATATTAAGTTTAACAACAGTGATAAGTGCCTGCTCTCAGTTTTTAATTCAAAAACGTCTTCCAATTAGGGTTTTAATGATTCGCCTCCACACCCCGCTACTCAAAATTGTATTGTCGCGATTCGATTATAGAGTGAATTTTCTTACATTGTGGAGATTGTAGCGGCCACTAAAGGGTACGGGTAGCCGGGTATCGGGTAGGGTACGGGTATCGGGTACCCGATTGCGACCTCTGGGATGAAGCCATGTTGCAGGCGCGGGTGGGTTGATTCTAGGAACTTGAATTGTGAGAAGAGACAAGACGTTGGGAAATGAGTGACAAACGGTTACTCACCAGTGACTCACGGCCTACCCGTACCCGTACCCGGCCCCACCAAGGTCGCAAACAGGTACCCGTACCCGGCTGTACCTCCCTTAGGCTATCAGGTTGAAGGGGCCGTACCCCTTCATGTTACAGTCGCTGTTCGTAGAGTTGGTGAAATAAATGCGTTGCCTCCAGAAGTCGTCTCCGTGTAGTTAGTTAGACACGCAACATTTGGTGTCAGGATTGGCCTAGTTAGTGACCCAGCTCAACATGGCACAGGCTCAAGAATCGATATTGATTCATGAAGCGATTTAATCGTTACATTTTTACTTAACACTATTGTGATGCGGTGTGGATGGAAATACGCTCTCTTTATTCATCCAAGAGTGTGATTACAGAAAATACGTGTAAAATCCACCAGGCAGCGATTGGCGTAGATTCCGAAACTACATACATAAACTAAGGGTATTTGTGCGCGACTGAGCGGGAATTGCAGCGTGAGGCACGCGCCAGTGGTTGCTGGAGATTACCTCATCACTCCCGCTACACCAGCCAATCAATTGCCAGGAAAACAACCCCATGCAACATGGCCGCTGCAAAATCCCTAAACCAACATGGCCACCATGATGTAATCGCTCTGTGTGTTCAGTCAATCTATGGCTGAGGTAAGTTGTATACATTATTCATTTTTCTTTCAAGTGATGTTGGTTTGATTTTCTATGCATTTGTACGAGTGTGTGAGTGCCTGTATGTAAATCAGTTGGCGAATGGCAGCTGTTGTGGTTTTTGTGTGAAATTGTTTGAGGGCATTACTTTGCATGGGAATCTCTTAATGTGTGTGTGTGTGTGAGGGTGTTTTTGTGTGTGTATATATCTTATGCAATGTGCTCGCCTTAATAGTTGCTCGCTAACAGTCTGTTAAAAAGTTATATGGGTGATCTTTGTAACTGTATTTATTTACAATGTGTGTGTGTATGGGATAGAGTATTTGCATGCTATTGTGCACGCGCATTTGTGAGTTTGGGTGTGTGTTTGTGAGTGTGTGGCAGTGTGTGTCTCTGCTTGTGTATTTGTGATATGTGGAGCGGTAGTGCAGAAGCTAGCGCACTGCACTACGAACCCGGCGACCCGAGTTCGATTCCCGCTTATGGCCACCGACACCGGTGACCTGGTGCGGTGTGTAAAAATTGCCACTAAGGAGACAAAGGCGGACGGGCATGGTGCTGGCCACCCGCCCCGTCGTGCGCCGTGCTGGCCTGCATAGGTCCTCGCTTACAGCACTTGCCCCAAAAGTCTGTTATGGCTATACGCAGGATCTTTTTCTTTGTGATGGTGTGTGTCTGTGTGGGAGCGCCTGTGTGTGGACATGAGCAATGGCGGACTTGGTGAGTGTTCTCGACTGCCCCTAAACTCTCTCGTAAGTCACGCAATTTATTTCGCCCGAATCCCATGTGTATTCGGAGCGAGAAGTCTTAGATTACGCAATTTCTAGAATTGCATGAGACATTCGGTACTCGGGCCCGGGGCATCTTCCCACCCCCTACTCCCCCATAGAGGGCATGGGGGTGGGTGGGGTGGGGGGACCCCATTTGTTACCTTTTTTCCGCCGCGTGCCGTGGCTTGCAATGCCGCGGCGTGTGCCTCAGCGTCTTTCCCCCCCCTCCCCGCTGTCGGCATCTGACGAGTGTTGTTATGGCACAAGCGTCGCCGTTAGTTGGGACGAGCTTGTCGGTTTGAGCCACGAATCGCACGTTTGCGGCATTCTGCGCATTTCTCCGATGCGAGTTGAAGTTCACCGGTCGTTACGGAGCCCTGCAACCCAGCGGCGTTAAACTTACTGGACCCCCTCATTGGCCGAGGTTCAAAGAATAATAATGTAGTGGCAGCCGAGGAATGGAACGCGCACCCGAGAGGACATCCACAGAAGAGACAGAGCGATTAAATAATCAGCTTCTGTGTTCAAACTAAACTATTTTTTATTTTACCAGGTAAGGCCCACTATTTGTCAGAAACGACCTGGCCACAAATAAAACCTCAACAAAGGGACTTAGCATCTGGAAATGCATAGTGGACAAATATTCTAAATGCATGATTCTAAATGTGGAGGAAAAAACCTGAGAACCCGGACAAAAATCCACGCAACCACAGGGAGGACATGCAAACTCCAAATATACAGTCGTCGGGGTCGGGATCAAACCCACGACCTCCTGTATACCAGGCCAGGTAGGTAACATCTCGCCACCGTGGTGGTCGGTAGATGATTACATTTCAGTATTGTGACAGATGGTGACGGCTTTGGAGGCCTTAATCCATGGCTGATGACGATGTTGGCTGAGTGGCTGCGTGTGTGTCCCCACTGCGTCTGCCCCGATTCCCTGCGCGACGATTCCTAGAGAGGCGGAGGATTCCTGCAAGAGGCCCATGGAGCGCGTGCTCGCCATCTGGCAGGAGAGAGCCGTCTTCGAGGCGGACTTCATCGACCAGATCCGACGGGCCATCGGTGAGTTCCGATATCATCGTCACGACTCACACCTCTTGCCGCCACCGTCATCATCAACTTGATTACCATTATCGTGGTCGCCGTCGCCACCATCACCATCACGATGATTATCATCATAAAAAATCATGGGTGAAGTAAAAAAGGACGGAAGAAAAAAAGGAGAGAATTTCTCATTGTGAATAAAAAAACATTTAGAACCAAATAAGATGAAAACTACACACCGGTTTCGTGATTACGCGTTACTGAATGCCCCCTCACAGGGTCTACTACTATGAAGTAAAATTGATTGGCTTATTTATAACGCTTTCAATTTAAACGACGAACGTAATTTCTCATTGTTCGGCGACGAACTGCAAGACCAAAAAAGCCGAGCGGTGGGCTATTGTGAGAGCGGACACCAAGGTTGGGTTTCGACTCGACAGCAACGACTGGATCTGGCGTGAGGAAGGAAACGCTAGCGGGGTGTGGTAGCATCGGCAGAATTGGCCATGGTGACATCTTGACCTACATGTTCGAACAACAAATGAACCAAACGCATCTCAGGTAGCCAAAGGGCCAACCCATCATTACGGATCTTCTGTACGCAGCCGTAACATGAGTGCACACGATGGCTTGCTCCCGCAACGACGTTCTAAACTTCCGTGCTCGCCCCTGAATGGCGGTGCTCCTCTCGTTTGTTGCCGCCATTCGCTCGTGTTCGCCACCACGCGTGGGGGGCTCGGAGGTGACGTCGGCACTCACTGACGCGCGCGACGTTGTGCCACAGGTTCCCTGCCCGGTGGCGACGCGCCAAAGAAGGCGGCGCCGGACGTGAGTCGGCAGGCGGAGGAGAAGAGGCCGCCTCCCGTCGCCGCAGGCCACGCCAGCGGCAACGGCGGCGACAAAAAGGCGGCCAAGCGGCGGCACGAGCAGGTGCAGGTGGCCAAGACGGAGGAGGAGGACGACGACGACTACCTCGTCAACTGCTCCCCGCGCGAACCCCCCGAGGTGAACCTCACCGGCCCTGATTTGCCGTCCTCTCGCTTTCTCTCGCTCTGTCTCTGTCGGGTGGCCACGGTCGCCGTCACACTTTGACGGCTTTCGTCAGCTCGTTGTTTGCTAGAATGAAAAAAAAAACTTCGACGCAAGTTCACTTTGGCGTGTGTGTAGGTTATTTTGTTTTGGACTATTTTGTTACGTTACCCCCCCCCCCCTTTACTTTTGTTCCTCTTTCCTTGGCCTTCCCTTCACCTTATTAACCTTACCACTTCCCGTTGCTTGCAGTCCCTGTGTGAGTGGGGGCGCTGAGCCCCAATCTTCTCCCCGTCCCAGAACCCAGGAGCACTGAGTTCGCGGAATTTTTGTACACACCCCCCCACCCCACTTATTACGGTTCATGCCTTTTACCGGGCTCTTGTCAAATAAAGAAACTAAAACTATAAAAAAAATTGTATGTAATTCTTTTGACACCCAATTTTCATCAGCGAATGCAACACTTTCTGTCCACCTCCCACCTGCCGGCAGACGGAGGAGCTGATCAAGGCACTGCAGGAGCTGGAACAAGCGGCGTCGGGAGATGCGGCGGTGCGGCGCAGGATAGCAGCGCTGCCTCCTGAGGTGCAGGACCCCTCGCTACTCTCCAAGATCAAAGGTGCCCTACGATAGTCGTAACGTACGTTCGGTACGAGGTCTCGCCACGGTTCGATGGCTTCGCGACACCTGGGCTTTCCGTTAAACGTGGAATTGCTGGCGCTCTGACCGCTTCCGTCTACGCATGCGCGCCCACCCACCCACGCGTCCAACCCCAACCCTTTGTTGCGCCCGCGCCTGGCAAACATTAACGTGACCGCGCCGGGTCGATCGGCTTGCAGATGCGCCGTCGGCGGAGCGGCTGTCGCGGATGGTGGAGGAGGCGTGCGTGCTGTTGGCCGACTACAACGGGCGGCTCGCGGCCGAACTTGATGACCGCAAGCAGCTGGCGCGCATGCTCGCTAACTACCTGCGCTCGCAGAAGGAGCTGCTCGCCCAGAAGGAGCGCAAGCTGGAGGTGCCCGTACCCTTGTTTTGCTACTAGCCCTGCGCTGTCCGCCCTACCGCTTGCACGTTGCCTGTTCAACCTGTCCACCAAACTGTCAGGAATCTCCATTAACTCTGTCTCTGCCCTGCCATGCACACATTGTCCACACAGCTGGTCTGTTCTGCTCTTGAGACATGTCCGTTAAGTCATGTCCATTCTATCTTGTACACAATGTTCATCCACCTTATCCACTCGGAGTACAACATGTGCACCCACCCTGCCCGCCTTACCTTAGGCTGTCCTTCCCCTGCACTTCCGATTAACACGGTTGGCTACGTACGGTGCGAAAGAGGTTCAACATACATACCTTGTATAATCTTGATTTGAAGTTTTCGTGACTGCAGGAATCCATACTCTTTGGTTCTTTCGGTAAAGTCACGTCTTCATTTCGCTTGCATTGCGATCGAAACGTCGTGATCTATTATTTTGTCTAACTACGTGACTTTACCGAAAGAACCAAAGAGTAAACCTCGTATCGTTTTTCCTTGAAATAATGTGAGTGGATATTCCATGTCCTGCATTTAAAACAAAAATTTGGGGACCCTAATAATAATTTGTCTCACTCCCAAAGCTAAAAAATCGAACAGCGTACAAACCACAATGTCAACTCGTTAAAGGTATCTCCACGCTGCGCAGACATGTCACGCGCCAGGCAGTCCCCAGCTTGGTACAGGCAGACCTCGCTTAGCACGACCCCATAGAACGCCGATTCATTACAGTGCTCTTTGTCCTGGAGAAATACATGTACAACAACAAAAAATTAAGAAAATCACTAAATAGAAAAAAGTGCTTACGAGTAAGGGAACGCAGCACTGGGGAAATGCGCCCGCCGCCATTTTGTTTGCATTAGCTCGGCCAATGAGATCGACGGATGCACCGAGCCAGCCAGGAGCACCCCTCCCCGCCGCGGTTCGATTATCACTATTCGTGGTCACGGTTATGTATTTAAAAAAAAATTCCCAATGTTATTGCATCATTTATCATTCAATGTTATTACAGTACGAACATCCCTCGCCGATGTTTAAAAAACACACCCGCCCATAGCTCCTCCAACCTCGTCTCTCACTACTGCCATGTAGAAGTACAGCAGAATGCATTGGTAATTACAGTCCATAATACTTAAGTTATTATAATAATATTATTTTTAATCATGAGATCATGTTTATTATTAGCGCAGTTACCAATACCCCAATGAAGCCCTCATATATGTAAGAAATAACACTGTTGGGAACGCATCGCATATATACACAACAGTATAATTACCATATTCTTCATTCTTACGGTAAAATCACATAGAAGGGAAATAATAAAATAATATTATTATTTGCCTTCTACGTGACTTTACCGAAAGAACCAAGAATATAAATCCCTGCAGTCACGAAAGCTTTAGATCGAAGTATAATTACCCCTTGAAGTGCCAATTTGATTTAGTGCTCTCATCTCCAGGAAAGCATGGTATGATAACCTCAGCAAGGTGTAAATGTGCTGCATTCTTAAATTGCGAGTGTCGGCACGTCGGCCCGTCAGTGCGCTCACCGGACTGCCGTGTGTGTGCGCCCCGTGTGCTGTTTATGCCGCACTTGTGGTGATGCAGGAGTACAAGCAAAAGCTGGCGAAGGTGACGCTGGTGCGGAAGGAGCTGAGGACGCACATCCAGAACCTGCCCGACTTCTCCAAACTTCCCGCGAGCACCAAGGGGCTGGCCCCGCTACCTTCGGCGGGCGACCTCTTCTCTAAAGACTGAACGAGCGTGCGGCCTGTCTCTCACTGTCTCTCGCCTGCCTGCGCGCCTAGGGCTCTTAAGTTGTGTATATATTTTTGGTGCCAGACCGCTTAGCAATTTGGCACCGCCGCGCCGGGTTGGGTCTTGCAGTCAGGCCAGGCCGGCGCTTAGCTGTCACAATCCACCGGGCGTCGACGGAGGGCTTTCCGGTTCGCCGACTCAGCGATTGTCTCCGAAAAATTCCGTGTTGCACCGTGGCTCTGGAGCCCAAGGTCTGGATTCTGGCCCATCCCCTGGCTGCCTGCAGCCAGGGGATGGGCACACAAATCGCTCCCGGGCAGCGCGACACCACCCTGGGCTTGCTGGGGAGGCAGCACTGAAGGCGTTGGGGGGGGGAGTGGTGGGGGCGGGGGGGAGGTCTGTGACCAACCACCATGGAGCAAATCCCAATTGGCATTGCCCTGCTGACGATCACAGAGAGCGGAGTTTAGTTTATCCTGGCGAATAAATATGAAAGCGTCGAGCATTTGAATTCCGTTTGGGTTTTCAAACGCATCCCTGTTGCGCGTAAGAGGATGACGGCAGCCCTGTTTCCGGTGGAAGCTTTTACTGAGTTCGCTCTACAGAGCCTGCTCAATACATTTTATAAATATTTTATTTTTAAAAGTGCGACTCACATAGGTAAGCTCTGGACCCGCGTCCAAAGTGGATTTATTGGGGCTGCCGTCCCGTTTGTTTGGCGGGACCTCCTCTGGCAACCCCGCCAAAACAGTGTCCGTTTGCGTAACGCACCTCGAGTGGAAACGTTCTTTGTCGTTGAAGCGCAGTCAAGTCAAGGAGGAATAAAATCACCGAAGAGGTTTTATGCCTCTTCGGTGGATACGAACGGTCAAAGTCCTATGTCGCACACTGCCTGCGTCTGTTTGACTTGTGGCATGTGGATCCGGCCTTGTGGTGATCACAAGAGAGTCGGAGCTTTCCATCCCCGGTGCTTGGATGACGCGTGGGGAGAGTTGGCCTCAAGTTGATGTTGACGAGGTCTGGACACCACACTTTGCACCGCTCTGTCAACGCGCTTGCGACATTAAACAGTCAACTCTAAAAGAGATGTCAAATGTAAAGTTGAACAGCATAATGTATGTAATCAGTCTGTTGTTGAAAAAATGATTTTAAGAGTTATAGAGTGTTTTTTTTGTTACTTCTGGCGGTGCGCACATGAAGTGGCGCGTAGGCCGCTATTACAAGGGTCGGTGACGCTTCATTTTATAAAACTTGTTTTGCCATGCAGTTTTACGTCTTGATTATCGATCCGGTGCGTTCATTCTGCTGGAAACTGCTTGCGATTCTGTTTATAGACAACCCCCCCCCCCCCCCCCCGATAACAACGATGCATGGTGTATTTAAATTGTACGTGACATTACTACTTCTGTAACAGCTCACGATTGTGGACAGTTGTCGACTCGAGGTGCGGGCGGAGCGTGCCCGGTGTGACTCCCTCGGTCTCCACGGCCACATTTCGGCTGTTCCCAATGTTTTCCCGCGTCTGTACAAATTTTTGCAATAAACTGAAAATTCACGCGTTAAGCCTCCCACACCCCCCGCCCGCCGCCCTCCTCCCACTACCGTCATCATCTTCGGTACGCGTTCGTACACATCGTTGATGTCAAGTCAATTGCCGTAGCTGGCCTGGTTTTTATTATTATTACTTTTACGCTTGTTTACCCAGGTTAAGCCTCGCCGAGTGCTGACTTTTATTTCAAGAAAGTCCTGATACAATTTCGCAGTGGGGCAGGGCCCGCGATTGCCTCCGGTTAGCACGGTTGGCTGCGTACAGTGTGAAAGAAGTTCAACATTCTTACAGATACTACACAATCCCAGGTTGAATAAATAGCGGGGTGGTCTTATTTTTTTTGCCAACTTTGGACTGCGTGGCGCTAGCACACGTGGCCTTAATGCTCCTTCGAACGCCGTCGCGGGATCTTTGACGTCCACTGTGCATCAGACGGCGGGGAGCGTTTTCTGGTTAAGACGCCTACAGCAATCAGAATCGGAATATTGTATTTATACTGGAGGAATCCGATGAGCTGTAAAGCTATTTTTCACATGTCAAGTAGGGGTGGGTAAAAACGTTACAACAGCAAACAATACAAAAACACGATGGGAGTGCAAACTCTGGCAAAGGTAAACAAATCGCCCAAAAGCCTACAAATAAAACTATACAATCCCCTTTCTACCAGGCAAAGCCCACCGAGGTAGTAACTTATTTTTTCAGAAGCAACCTGGCCAAAAATGATAGCTCAAAGTGGCCTATCATGTGGAAATGTACAGCAGCAAATTAATTTTAAACTACTTTAATGCACGTTTCTGTATAAATTCCCAGGGCGGCCTGTCGGGTTTGAAAACCGTGAGCCTCTACGACAAGCGGAGAATGCGCTGCCGCTGTTCCATATCCAGGGCCACTTGCAAATTAAACTCAATTCCGGTCTCGTGAGTTCTCACCCAAAAATAATTATGTGATGGTTGGATTGTTGTAATCCCTCATTTCATTGCACTGTAAATGCCCCCCGGTTTTTTTAAATTTGTGGACTCAATAAATGAGCCCTGGAATTTCCACCGCTGCTTTGTGAATGTATGTTAAGATTACTGATGAATCCTTTCCCGATTGACGGTGCGGAGTCGAGCGGTTTGTGGTGGTGGTTGGCGGCGGTGTGCCGCGAATAAACACTGCAGGACCGCGCGTTCTCGCACCGGTCGCCTTCGCTCCATGAGCAGTCGAGAACGAGTGGTGGCGGTTTTCGACGACGAGTGTTCACTATCCCACGCCACCCGGTGATTCGATTTGGTTGTCCCCATTCATGCTATGATTTATATTCGTGAATCGCAACATGTCTGCGTTTGTCGCCTATTGCTAGAGGTTTGCACATGATGCGTCAATAAATGAACCCATAATTCGTAAGGTTCCACGATACACGCGCATCATCGAATTGTGTAGAAAGAAATATGTAATGTGTGTGCAGGTGTTACTGATGTTACGAGCAAGACGGGGGGGGGGGATACAAACGAGACGGTAAAAATTGGACAATCGATTGTTGACTCGTAACATCCCCCGGTATCGTGGAAATTCAAATCCCCGATGAGTTGAATCCTCACCCCGACGTTTTTTTTACCGTCTCGTAACTTTTTCTGTCTCGGTTGTACACTGATGTTTGCATTTGTTAAGCCTAAATGTCAGAATCAGAATATTTATTTATACTGGAGGAATCCGATGACCTATAAAGCTCTTTTTCACAGATGTCCAGTAGTTTTTACAGATGTCTAAATGGAATACTAGCGAGCCATTTTGTATGTTAAGTTGCGGTTGCATTCACATGCTATATAAATCCAAGTTGTACATAGTTATCATGCTTTGGAAATAATAGATTTTCGCCTACTTTTATCCGTGTCTCCTGCGTGTAAGAATCTATTTTAAAAGTTGCATTGTCAGATGCCTAAACATTTGGTGTGTGTGTCAGCAGAGGGCATTTCAGCAACATCTATCATACTACTTCTTTCTCCCGCTGCTGCGCTCTATCTTCACTATCCTTTTGTGGACCAGCGTGGTGAAATATGGTCAAATAACCCCCACGATGCGGGCAGCATAGAGAGGCCCTCATCCAGCAGTGGATTGACGAACGTCTATGAAAAACATGTCAGCGACTGGATCCTCCCTAGGTAACCACTGTTGACTTTCCACAAAGTGGTACTCTATTCATAATCTATCACTCCCCTTAAGAATTATGGGCTAAATCATTAGCACAATGTGCTATTCTATTGCGTTTGGCAAGATGTTCAGGAGATAAATGGCAATGTCAAAGTCGACTCGCCAATGGAGGCACAGTTGCTGTGCCTCCATTGAAGGATCGCAGACGATGTATGTTGAACTTATTTCACACTACGTAGCCAACCGTGCTCATTGGAGGTGCGGTGAATACAGCAAACTAAACACAATTTTTCTAAAGAAATTTGTTTTAAATCTAGATTTAAAGTGCATAGCTCCAGTGGCTTTCTAATATCGGAAAGAGAAGAGCGTTCCAGACGGCCTGCAGAAGCGCATCTGGACGTGCGCAATGCTGTGACCGTCTTTGTTCGATAGCCAGCCAAAAGCCGCCGCTGCGAGGATGGACTGGAGTTTGCGTGATGGTGGTTTATGCTTCTTGACGACGGTAGTGTTTTCCTGGAAGTCCCATAACTTGGGTTGCATAGCGTTATTGGGTGGCAAAAAGAAAACGTACGTGTTGTCAAAGTCAGTGCTGGAGTAAGTTAATAGAAAAGAAATACATTGCTTAGAATACTCGGGAGAGTACGGTAAGCAAATGTTATGAAAATTCTTGTTCGGGCATATGGTTTCAGCTGGATGCGATTTGTCAGATTCCCAGGAAGGGGAAAAAAAGAGACCTACCACGACAACCGAGTGAGGCGTGTTCAGTGGGGTCCCGTTACATGTTGATGTTCGAACGATTCTGATAATGAGCATCCAGCGACTTGTGGGACAAGCGGAAAGGCCCCACCACGCAGGGGAGAGCGTGGCACTCAAGATTCCGCACCTACATCGCTGTGCCCCTCCATTTCCCGTTGCCACGCACTATCATCCCCAATCCTGCCTGCCATTCCCCAGCAGTACGTCTAGGGGTAGTGTCCTGAAACGCAATCAATTATGAAGGCGTTGCCTCGTGTATACATGAATTGGGAGGCTGCACGACAAAGGGATGCGGCACGACAATGGGGGACTGCAGGGATGAATACTCCCGACTCGTGCTTAATGTGAACACTTAAACATCGCCACTCGAGTGGACGGACAAGAGCCCCAGCGGTACAGCTCGTGACTTACGTGGAGTGTGATCGGTGGAAAGCCGCGAGGATAACAGTTGGGGGCAGTTAACGGACAGCCGTGGGGCTGGCAGTTGGGGGCAGTTAACGGACAGCCACAAGGTTGTCTGTTGGGGGCAGTTAATGGGCAGCTGCGAGGCTGTCAGTTGGGGGCAGTTGACGGACCTCCACGAGGTTGTCAGTTGAGGGCAGTTAACGGACACCCCTGACGTCAGTTGGGGGCAGTTGAAAGACAACCACAAGAATGTCAGTTGAGGGAAGTTAATTGACATTAACGAAATTGTCAGTTGGGACAGTTAACGGGCAGCTGCGAGGCTGTCAGTTTGTGGCAGTTGACGGACAGCCACGAGGTTGTCAGTTGGGGGCAGTAAACGGGACAGCCACGAGGCTGTCAGTTTGGGGCAATTAATGGACAGCCACGAAATTGTCAGTTGGGGGCAGTTGATGGACAGCCACGAAATTGTCAGTTGAGGGCAGTTGATGGACAGCCACGAGGTTGTCAGTTGGGGGCAGTTGATGGACAGCCACGAGGTTGTGAGTTGGGGGCAGCGAATGGACAGCCACGAGTTTGTGAGTTGGAGGCAGCGAATGGACAGCCACGAGGCTGTCAGTTTGGGGCAGTTAACGGACAGCCGCGAGGTTGTCAGTTGGGGGGCAGTTGATGGACAGCCACGAGGTTGTCAGTTGGGGGCAGTTGATGGACAGCCGCGGAGGTCAGTTGGGGGCAGTTGATGGACAGCCATGAGGTTGTGAGTTGGGGGCAGCGAATGGACAGCCACGAGGCTGTCAGTTTGGGACAGTTAATGGACAGCCACGAGGTTGTCAGTTGGGGCAGTTAGCGGACAGCCACGAGGTTGTCAGTTGGGGGCAATTGACGGACGACAACAACGAGGCTGCCATTCATAATAGAGGTTTTTGGGTTAGATTGCGTTATTTCTAAATGTGGTGGCAACCCTCCACACCCGACACGGCCAATCAGTAAAAAATGTGTCACGTTGATAAAAAAAACTAAGAATTCA